>NC_081408.1:416471888-416791054 GCF_030272615.1 Cryptomeria japonica | reverse complement strand
CCTTGGTAAACATGCAAGAGAGGGTTTATATAGAATTTCCATGTGTGGAGTCCTTCCATGGCATTGAGAAAGCCCTAGCTTCAACGTTGAACCAATTTCAAGACAAAAATTGTCATTACAACCAAAGTTGTCATGACAACTTTTTGCAACTTTGTGTTTTTTACATTTTTTATCTCTCCAACCTAAGAGACCTATTCCCAGTCATCACATATGACATTTCAAACATGCCTAAGAACTATTTGACCCTCTCTAAGGCTTTTTCCAACATTTGACACTTTTGACCAACAAAAAGGCCAAAAACATCTACTCAAACACACTATTTACACAAAAATGCAAACCTAGGTAAAATGAACTCCACCTAGGCCTACATTGAAAAAATACACACTCTTGGACCCTCTTGGAGTCCTTATTAACTACTGACTTGGCTAGGGCCAATACAAGACAAAATTTGTAAAAACAAGAAAACTAAGACCTAGGTGCTCCTGCACCACTAACCACCAACTTGCACCACGACACAACTTACAAGGTGAACAACCAAGCCTAGAGTGAGTGAAGTAAACTCATGCCATCTCCAAAAACTTGTTGGAATCAAAGAACACTGAGGGGGGGTGGGGGGGGGTGAATCAATTCTACTTGTAAAGAATTTATGAACTTATTGCATATGAACTGGTTAACAATAAATATAATTAAAGTGCATAAGCCAAATAACACATAAAGAAGCACAACCACAACACCAATATTTATACATGGAAAACCCTGTAAAGGGAAAAACCACGATGGGGCTCATACCCACAATATCTATACACTTGATCAAGGTTTACAAATATGATATGGAGGGGATTGCACATGCAATCAGGCTCACCGCCTAGAGCTCACTGCTCAATCATTAGTCTCACTTACTTATACAACATTATACAATGATTACAAACAAAAATGAACTTATAGATTGCATCTGATCATGCTGGATAAGTTCCGTTTATGCTTTATCAGCCTTCTCTGATACTCTATCATGCCCTGTTCTGCTACTCTGTTATGCCCTATTTTGCTACTCTATTTACTGATACTATGTATTTACTGATACTCTGTTATACCCTGTTCTACTACCAGTTGGAACTGCACACGTGAAATCGCACACAAAATCTTTTATTCACTGATCAAATCGGATACCATCAATCTCTGAATGATTCTTATCCAAAATCGAATTACAATTAACCTTTAATCCATTGCTAAATATCTCCCTTAAATACCCTTTTAACTTTTCACCATTGATGAATACTAAGAGGGGGGGGGGTGAATTAGTATGCCAAAAATCTTTGCACTAAAACACTTACACAGTCTAAAGATAAACCAGTAAAGCAGTCTGACAATCAAACCAGTTATCACACATACAAACCAAAATGCGAATAAAACATTCACCCACAAAAGCAATACAACCATAACACAAGATATTTGACGTGGAAACCCAACTGGGAAAAACCACGGTGAGATGGAACTCACAAGTCACTATCTGCAGAATAGAAACCAGACTGGTTAAGGTCAGACTGGTTAAGGTCTTACAATGTTCTTCACCAGAACAGATCCTGTTAGGAATCTCAATCTTTGTTAGGAGATAAGTCCGATTAAAGACTACCTTGTTAGAGGATTTTAGATTCACATGTGTGAACCACCTTGTTAAAGGATTTTACAAAGGCTTTGGGGCCTACCCGGTTAAGGGCTACAAACTTGTCAAAGATGTGAGTAATCAACAAGTGTTTGATCTATCTACTAGCACAAATTGCTTGGTTAGATCTAGTATTGCTCACAGCTAATGCATTCTAGCATTACTTCAGTCTCCTCTATCTCTCTCAGTTACAACTCGATCTTCTCTGATAAGATCACTCTCCACTTCCACCTTAAACCCTAGCTCAACATAAACCCTATTCGCAACTTCTTCAACAACTTTAAAAAAACCTAGACATGATGTCCTTTTAAAGGAATCTGATTTCATGTCGGTCCAATAGGATTACATTACAATTTCCTAGGTTCAATGAATATAGACATACTCAGTAACACGACACAAGAATCACCGTCAATGTGTCGGCACCGTCAAACAATCGGTGGATTGGTAACTCATCACAAAATGTCGGTTGGTAACTCATCACAAAGTGTTACCGGTTCATACAAAATGCCGGTTGCCGGTTTGACAAAAATGAAGACTAGTAAGAATGTGTTGTGCCATTTTGCTTCCTCATACCGCTTGTGATCTGCGAACCACTTGGGGTCAACATGTCGCTTCAGACCAAGAAACACATTCTGCAAAATCACCACTAGTCTAAAGACTAGAATACAACATACCGGTTGGAACAAATATCAATTGAGCATGAGCTCATACATATAAAGGGGATCTCAATACAAGTGTGTGTCCATCAATGACAATCACAACATAAACATAAAAAATGCCAACAATCTCCCCCTTTGGCATTGATGGCAACACTTAGGAAAATAAAATTTTGACATCTAAGTGTTTTACAACAAAAACTTGCCATTAACAAAATTGCTCCCCCTAAGCATATACACTATCCCTTAATCAACAGAGTGTATAGTAATTTTGCATTTAGAGCATAATCATCAGAGCATATAGCATATATCACAGCATATATCAAAACTTCAAAACAGATACTTCTCCCTCTGATATACCAAAATTTCAAAATTTTAAGACCATCAAAATTTTAAAACCATATACTTCTCCCCCTTTGCCAACAATGACAAAGTACCGCTGCAAAAACCTGTTTCCATATATATATAAAAGAGTTTATGACAATAATGAATAATACTTGTCAAAAACCGCTTTGTAGTCCTGCAAAAATTGTTTCATGGAGAGAGACCAGGACTCTAGTAGGGAGGTTGCCACTTCCTTCTCTTTCTACATTTGTGATACCTGCTCCTCCATGGCATCAATTGTGCTTAGTTCTTGGGTGACTGTCAGTGCATCCAAGTTTAGATAGCATTTTTGGAGAATTTGTAGTCATGGAAGTAATACCAGTTGAAGTTCCTACAAATCCCTAGACCTTGTGCTGATCTCTTGCTCTATCTTGGCTGACTGGATCTAGAACCGGTGAATGGTTTGCCCATATGCTGCAAAGGAGTCGTAAGGAGTCTTGAATGTGCTTAAGTAGGACTGTAAGTCCATTTGAAGCTGTTGCTTCTTGGCTAGCACATCATCACATAATAGATGAGGTTGACAAATTTTGCTGAGTAGCAAGTTTCCCTCATCCAAAGCACTCCTTATGTCCTTTTGATCCTTTGACAGTTCAGTCCTAAGCTCATTTAGTTTCTTCACCAGAGCAACATTAAGAGACTTTTGGTGCTCTTTCTTTACATTGGCCTCAGCTGCTTCTTCTAGGCTCTACACCTGATCATCCACTACAGTACATAGAAGTTTGAGTTGTGCTAGTGATGAATCAGTGTCAGGAAGATTAGTACCGGGGATTAAACCGGTAAGTGTGTCTACAGCTACCTGAATGATGTCTTGTTCCTTTTTCCTCCGAATGATCTCAAGGCGCTCTTGAGCAACCTTGATGCTCTGTAGAAGCTCCGACTTGCTTACAGATTGGAGATCGATAGGACTAGAAAGATCAACTGGTGAGGGTTGACTTCCGGTTGCCTTCAGAGTCTCCAAATGAGCTCTTTTTGTTGCTTCACGTTCCTTGGCTTCTTCAGCTTTCTTCTTTTTCGCTTCTCTTCTCTTCTCTTCTTCCTTGTCTTCTTCTACCTTTTTCTTCTCCTCTGCTCTCCTCTTCTGCTCTTCCTTTTCTTCTTCTTCCCTCTTCTTCTTCTCTTCCTCTTCCTTTTTCTTCTTTTCTTCCTCTTCCTTCTTTTTTTCCTCTTCCTTCTTCCTCTTTTCTTCTTCTTCATTCTTCCTCTTTTCTTGTTCTTCCTTCTTCCTCTTCTCATCTTCTTCCTTATTCTTCTTTTCTTCCATGTCCTCTTCTTCTTTATTTTTCCTTTCTTCTTCTTGCTTCTTCTTTTCTTCATCTTTTCTTTTCTCCTCTTCCTCTTTCTTTTTCTCTTCCTCCTTTCTCTGTTTCTCATCTTCATCTTTCTTCTTTTTCTCTTCTTCCTTGTCTTTTGCCGCTTGTTGTGTGTCCACAACTTGTTCACCACCCTGATTGGCCTATTGCCCCTGTTTAGTTCCCTTAGAAGGTATGTCCTGAGTGACATCTTCTATATCCAGGGCATCGACATCTATGGTGTCATTTGGTTCCTCCACCAGGTTTCCTTCCTCATCAAAAACTTCATCCGGTTTGGAAATAACCGGTTCCTTTTCCGCTTGGAGGTTGGCCATTTGAGCTTTGTGTGAGTTGATAGCATGGGCCATGTGTTGATGTGTATCCTTTTCTACATCATCAACTCTCCCTTCCAACAACCAGAGTCTTCTTCTCCTTATGAAGAAGAGACCTTTATTTTGATCTAATACATCAAATAATTCTGAATTTGAGAGTTCAGGGAAGTAATGTGCAAAAACTTTCTCCCTAATCTCTTGTTCCTTTTCAATGGCAATGCGCCATTTGTTATCCAATGATTTATACAATGAATCCGGTGTCTGAGATTTAATCTCTGATGGTGACCGGTCATTTTTGCATAAATAAAGAATGATTTCCTGCAGTACTTCATCTTTTTCTTCACCATTGAAATCATCATAATAATCAATTAAATCATGAAGTAACTTTCTCCTAATATTCTTTACTATTCTTTGACAATGTGTCAAAGGTTTGTAAGAGGAGATATCTATATTTACCGGTGCGGATGTTGCCGGTTCATTCTTCTTCACCTTCTTGGTCTGTCTAGCCTTCTTTGGCTGTTCATCAGACTCAGTTTCTTCGGAGTCCGGTTCATTTTCCTTAGTCTTCCTCTTTCTTTCGAAGAATTTTGGTGGTGTTACCTTTGGTTTCTTCTTTGCCGGTGACCACTTGGTCACTCTTGGAGTCTTAGTGGCACTGCCTTAGCTTTCTTGACTGCCGGTTCTTTTCCCTTTTTCACTGATGGTTCTTCAACCGGTGCGATCCTCTCCAAGTAGGTTCCAGTTCGCTTCGCCTTTGGATCAAGAGGCGAGGCAATAAGGGTTGAAGCATACCCTTCCAGCATGTCAAACATGACCTCATAGCCCATAGGCTCCACTTCCTCCATTCTAGGCTCAACAGCCTCCATTAGACATTTGTCCACCTGAATAGTGAAACAGATGTCATCTTCATACTTCTTCACTATGTCACCTGAGATTCACACCCTCTGACTCATCTTTCTTCTAAACTCATCAAAGTATTTGTTCAGTATCTCAGGGTAGCTGGTTCCAATGGCTTGCACACTTTCCTTTATCTGCTTGGTTACTGGTTGGTCAGGGGACCACTGGACATCTCCTACACCCGAAAAGTAGCCTTGGAAATAGAAAAACAACCCTACCAGTAGTTGTCCAAATTTAAATCTTAGTGAATTGTCCTTTTTGATTGCCTTGAGATTTAACAGGAGTTGCCTTTGCATGCTGGTGCATAAGTCAAATGATTTATCCTCTATAATCATCCGGTAAGCGGCATTTACCATTGCAGCAGATACAAAATTAATCCTACTGGCCGAGAATGTCCTGTAGCCTATCACCATGCAGGCGTATTTTCCCAGTTCATCCTTGATAGAATTAACTGTCATACCTCGTGAATCACTTGTCGAACTGGTGAGCTTGGTCATTTCTATTTTGCTTACCGTTCTCAGGGCTGGCACTTCCCCTGTGTTGCAGAAACTGATGACTGCATGAATTGCTTCAGGCATGATATCATGTGTTCTCTCCAGGTACATCTTGTCACCATGGACTCTGCTCAAGATGATTTTGATGTGATCCTCTGTGAAATCTTCCAGAAAATACACCGCATTATGGAGTTTCTTCTTCTCTAAGATACTGAACTCTGGTTTGATCCTTTTGTCCTTTCCGCAAAATAGACCCAATTGAGTATGAATGGCTAAGGACCCTAGGTCTTCTATCTTGCAATCAATATAGTTTGAAATTCCTTCTTCGACTATGACTCCAGCTGGGACTTGTGACAAAGCATTATAGTTGGTCTTCCTCTGAATGAAATTTTCTGACTCAATGGATGTGCTTGAACTGGTATGAGATGCAGAAGCCATTGAAGAGTATTTCAAGAACATGAAAAATACCTTTCAAATGCGAATTTAGGGCTTCCTGATTCTGCTTTACTTCGCTCTCCGTTGAATGTCAAATCACCGCTTTGAGTTCTCCACTACCGCTTGCAAACTATATTTGAATCTCTTTCAAAGCTCTCCAATTTCTTGAAATCTCAGCTCAAATCGCCTTTTCTTCGCTTTGCACTTGAAAACTTTTCTTTGCTCGAAAATCAGATAGTGAGAAATGATTTGAAAATTGTATTTATACATGTCTCTCACCTACCATCATTAATGCTCCTATATTAGGGCATAAACCCTAATTTGCCTCTTTACCGTTTCCGGTCTTCTGCCAAGCGACAGGTGTAGTATACCGGTTAAGGTCTTCTACCGGTGTTAACCGAGGGTTCGAAAGCATTTTGCCATTTGCTCCCCCTAAGCCTTTGAGGCTTAGTTTGCCGGTTCCGGTATTTCCACACTGGGTGTAGAAACTGGTTCCTCCTCCAATAATACTGGTTTCTTCTTCCATATTTTCTTCATGTCTTCTTGAACTTTTTCAACCTCTATTTCTCCTTCTTGAGTGACTGGTATATCATCAGATATACTTTTTCTACTTCTGTAGAATCTTGCAATGTGACCCGGTTTGTTGCAGTGATAGCAAACAAGTCTAGGTGCTTTCCAAGGACCATTGTACATGTTTCCATTCTTCCTTCTGCATGTTGCAACAGTGTGACCATGACCATGACAGATCATACAACTTTCTCTCCATCCGGTTGCTGCTTGATGACCACTGCTTCTTGACTGATGATTGAAGACATTAAACCGATTGTGGTTTCGGTTCATAAAAGATTCAGGACCAGTTCCTTTGGTCCTCTGAGGATATCTTCTAGTGTTATCCATTACAGACCTGCATTCAAATGCTCTATGCCCAAACTTGTTGCATGCATAACAATGACCATTGAACTTATTGGATCTAGGTACATTGTTGATAAAATAAGGAAAATTATTGTAGGCTTTGCTCCTACATACATTGGCAGTGTGTCCTTCTTTAAGACGGTTAAAGCAAACAGGTTTGAATTTTTGCCTACCTTTCCCTTTGAGTGCCGGTTTCTTCTTTGATGCTTCAGCATTTGTTCCTAAGGATTCTCCTTCCTCATGTCCAAAAAAACCAAGACCATTGGTATTCTTTTCCGGTCTAGATGAATCAAGCTTTTGCTCTAGCCTGACTGTACTTTTGCCAAACTTAGCTAGTATTTCCTTTGACTCAAAGAGTTCTTTGGAAATAGCAGTGTTTGTCTCCATAAGACTTGCATTTTCAGAGATGGCAATGTTCAGTTCTCCTTGCATGTCTTCTTTCTCCATTCCACTCTCATGAAGGCGAGTAGTTAGTGCACTAATCTCATATTTCAACTTGGAGATCTCATGATCTCTGTCTTTTACCAGATCTTTAGTTTTTCTCCGGTTCTCAAGCTCTTGGCTAAACCGAATAGTCAGTCCTTCCAACTCCTTTCTCAAATTGGAGTTTGAATCATTCAGCTTATTCACTTCAACAATCATAGCTTCCATGTTAGCTTCATCTTCAGAACTACTTTCAGATAGTTCCATCAGCCTCTCTGAATGTTCTCTTCTTTTTGCTTGAGATGCCTTGTATTTGACCATAAGATCATCATAGGCTTGCTCAGACTTAGTGAGCCGTTGAGTAAGTTCCCTCAATGTGTATTCCCCCATATCTCTTTCCAAGTGGTTAAACTTATAGAAAGGTTGGCTTTGATACCAATTGATGAATACTAAGAGGGGGGGGGGGTGAATTAGTATGCCAAAAATCTTTGCACTAAAACACTTACACAGTCTAAAGATAAACCAGTAAAGCAGTCTGACAATCAAACCGGTTATCACACATACAAACCAAAATGTGAATAAAACATTCACCCACAAAAGAAATACAACCATAACATAAGATATTTGACGTGGAAACCCAACTGGGAAAAACCACGGTGAGATGGAACTCACAAGTCACTATCTGCAGAATAGAAACTAGACCGGTTAAGGTCAGACCGGTTAAGGTCTTACAATGTTCTTCACCAAAACAAATCCTATTAGGAATCTCAATCTCTGTTAGGAGATAAGTCTGATTAAAGACTACCTTGTTAGAGGATTTTAGATTCACATGTGTGAACCACCTTGTTAGAGGATTTTACAAAGGCTTTGAGGCCTACCCGGTTAAGGGCTACAAACTTGTCAAAGATATGAGTAATCAACAAGTGTTTGATCTATCTACTAGCACAAATTGCTTGGTTAGATCTAGTATTGCTCACAGCTAATGCATTCCAACATTACTTCAATCTCCTCTATCTCTCTCATTTACAACTCAATCTTCTATGATAAGATTGCTCTCCACTTCCACCTTAAACCCTAGCTCAACATAAACCCTATTTGCAACTTCTTCAACAACTTAAAAAAAAACTTAGACATGATGTCCTTTTAAAGGAATCTGATTTCATGTCGGTCCAATAGGATTACATTACAATTTCCTAGGTTCAGTGAATCTAGACATACTCAGTAACACGACACAAGAATCACCGTCAATGTGTCAGCACCGTCAAACAATCGGTGGATTGGTAACTCATCACAAAATGCCAGTTGGTAACTCATCATAGAGTGTTACCAGTTCATACAAAATGCTGGTTGCCGGTTTGACAAAAATGAAGACTAGTAAGAATGTGTTGTGCCACTTTGCTTCCTCGTACCGCTTGTGATCTGCGAACCGCTTGGGGTCAACATGCTGCTTCAGACCGGGAAACACATTCTACAAAATCACCACTAGTCTAAAGACTAGAATACAACATATCGGTTGGAACAAATACAGGTTGAACATGAGCTCATACATATAAAGGGGATCTCAATACAAGTGTGTGTCCATCAATGACAATCACAACATAAACATAAAAAATGCCAACAACCATGTCGGCCTCAATGAAGATAATAAACCTATCGGCTGCCGGATCATAAAGTATATCATACATTATCTAATGATCATGTTGATGTCAGCCTTCACATTCTACCATAATTCCTTCAAAGATATTACCGGGGTCCCAAAATATCTTAACCGGGTCCAATACTTACTAGGTTCCAAATTACATGTTACCAGTACCAAGACTAACCGATTATTAAGCAAAGTGTATATATTGGTTGTGTGTAGTGTATACTAGTTGACCCAATCAATGCAAAATGATAAGACAATGAATCCTGATGGAAAATATTGACACCTAAAGATGAGTTGCCATCAATGACAACCCTAAATGCAATTTACCTTACCAGATGAGTGTCAATTGCCAACAATCTCCCCCTTTGGCATTGATGGCAACACTCATGTGAAAAATGATACCATCTCTGAATCCACTCCCCCTAACCTGTATACTCATGCTATATACATCTGATATGCTCCCCTTGAGCTATATATACATTTTTTACTATACTCTAAATGAATTTAGGAACTTATTGAATATGAACCAGTTAACAGTAAATATAATTAAAGTGCATAAGCTTAATAACAAATAAAGAAGCACAGCCATAACACCAATATTTTTACGTGGAAAACCCTGTAAAGGGAAAAACCATAGTGGGGTTGATACCCACAATATCTATTTACTTGATCAAGGCATACAAATATTACATGGAGGAGATTGCACATGCAATTAGGCTCACTACCTAGAGCTCACTGCTCAAACATAAGTCTCACTAACTTACACAACATTATACAATGATTAGAAACAAAAATCAACTTATAGATTTCATCTGACCATGCTGGATAAGTTTCGGTTTATGCTCTATCAACCTTCTTTGTGAACTGGTTTACTAATACTCTGTTCTTCCCTGTTCTGCTACTAGTTGGAACTGTGCACGTGAAACTGCACACAAAAGCTTTTACTCATTGATCAAATCGCATACCATCAATCTCTAAATGTTTCACATCCAAAATCACATTATAATTAACCTTTAATCCATCGCTAAAAGATCTCCCTTAAATACCCTTTTAACTTTACACCATGTCGACTCAATAAAGATAATAAACCTGTCGGCTGCCAGATCATAAAGTATATCATACATTATCCGATGATCATGTTGATGTCGGTCTTCACACGCTACCATAAATCCTTCAAAGAGATTACCGTGGTCCCAAAATATCTTAATCGAGTCCAATACTTAACCGAGTTCCAAATTACACATTATCGGTACCAAGACTAACTGGTTATTAAGCAAAGTGTATATATTGGTTGTGTATAGTGTATACCGGTTGACCCAATCAATGCAAAATGATAAGACAACGAATCTTGATGGAAAATATTGACACCTGAAGATGAGTTGCTATCAATGACAACCCTAAATACAATTTACCTTATCGGATGAGTGTCAATTGCCAACACAACTTGCCATTGGGATAGGACACACTCAAACCTATGAGATCAGGTGGAGTTGATGTCCGGTACTTGCAATCTTGCAACCACCACCAAAACACAATACAAAACATATACAACATATATACATCATGATAAATAGGCAAGTGAAAAGAGAATCACAACACCATATCATGCTCTCAATGAGTGATAAGGCATCGTCCCTTTCACATAGATAGTCACACAATAACAACATCAATGCATCACATGAATCCATAATCACAAAATAGGGGTTAGAACTATCATAACATCATAAATCATATAATCCACATAGGAATATCAAGTGCATATAATCCATCCGATGTAAATCCATCCATCAAGTAATCTAGAATGTATCATTAATCATATAATTCATCCAACACCATGAGTCATATCAAATATCCATTATCATCAATAAGCATATAGAGTTTAAATAAGATCAAAGTATCGATCAAATATCATCAAAATATCAATCATGAGTCTAAACAAGTCTATAAAAGCATAAATCAAAATGTGAGTCTAGGAGGGACACTACACAAACAAGAATCTTAATTAAAAGGGACAATGCACAATATTAGGTCAAAGGAATGAAAGTTTAAACATAATTTTAGATTTTTCCCTTGTTAATATTGCAAGGAATTTACCTTATAAAGCCAAAAAAATTATTTATTCTCTCCCCTTCTTCCCCATCCCTCACCCACAAATATGCATGCATAGGTATAATTACAATTTGTTTGACATAAAGGATTGATTTCCTTCTTGCTTAGAGTGTTATTTTAAATTATGTCAAATTTGTTGATATAGTAAACATCAGTACAATATTTTCCTTGAATAATTTATAGATTTATGCTATAAAAAAGAAAGAAATGATAAATTTCAATTTATAGGAATATTCACATACCACATAATATAGTAACAATATTGAATAGAGTATATCCTAGCTATATTTTATTTTAATTTTTACTAACCAAACTAGCCAAGGAGGAAGAAGCTCTCCACCCATCCTCTTTACATCATCAAGTTGTAGAAGGATCTAACCATACCCCAAGCAAATAGAAACACCAAAGCCCAAGATTCACAAGTTAAAAATCCCAAATCAATCAATAAAATAAATGAAAAAAACATATTCACATAAAAATTATAACATGTTCTACAAAACCAAACATCTCAAGAGAATATTTGCAATTACAAACCACTATAATAATCGGTCTACTAAATTTCATAAAACAAAGTCTCGCAATAATTTTCAACACAAACTCTAAAACAAGCTTAAAGTATTCACAAATATCTTTCTACAATAGATTTGAGTTTGGATGATTTCATCTTACTCTTCTTTTCTTCTCATTTTCCCATCTCCATCTTTCTTCAAGCCCTTCCAAGATTGTCATCTTTTCACCCTCCCAAAAAAAACCAAAAAAGATACCAAAAACCCAAAACAAGCAAAAGCCCCTAGAGTTCTAACCCTAGAATCCTTTTTATCCCCACTAAAAGGGATTAGAAAAGATAGAACCCTAAACTCCAATTGTGTCACAATTAAAATAAGAAAAAAAAAATGGGTCAAAATTCATTAATAAGATAATTTATGGTCTCCAAAGTGTCCCTAACCCTTAGGTATGTACCTAAGGTCTTTAAAACCACCAAAATAAGACAAAAACTAACACTTTTAAACCACTCAAAACATGCACCTCCATTTAACAAAGATTAAGTGAACTCTTATTCCTAACACCATGTCCACATCTTTACACATGACTTTCAAAAATAAAAAGAAAAAAAATGTTGACTCAAACCTTGAAAGACAAATATGACATAATGAAATCATTGCATTAACTCTTTATGAAAATATCAATCATGACTTAAGAGTTCAATAGATGAAGTATTTCAATAGGGTTTTGACGTTTCTCCCTCCTCTCCATTAGCACTTATTTCGTATACATCAAAAAACAACATTATTATACATATGTCCAAAGTATATGCATAATAGGGCATCATCATTATGTTGAACCCAAGGCAGGACTAAGAGGGAGGGGTGGTGAATTACTCTAAACAAAAAATAATGCAACACATAAACATTTAATCAACAATACATGTCCAACACATAAACACCAATATTTTCTATGTGGAAAACCCAAACAGAGAAAAACCACAGTGAGAACTTGCCTACAAAATATATCCACTATGTATATCTGATTACAATGAATGAGGTCATTTCTCTAGACATGCAAACCAAGGCTATCTTCTCTTGGGGTAAGATACAAAAAGAGGACTTGCAAACCTGATGCTAACTATAATAAGGCAATATGCAAAAATGATTCGAAGAGAAGGATCTCCTGATCATGAAGCTTTCCTTGAACTCTGCATCACATGACCAACATCAACACATGCAAATTAGACCTCATCTATCAACACTCTATTTGATACCGCTGTCACAGTCTCAAACAACTCGCATATCATTCAATCACAACTCTTCCTCTCTTCTCTTCACCAAATTCTGTTGACTATCTTCACAATTCCTCTTCCTCTTTCTTCTCTATTTTTCATCATCTCTCATACTAATCTCAATCACATACATCCTTTATATACAAGATAGATCATCAAAGATTGAAGCAAGTTATCTTGAAATACAATACACCTTCCGGACCAAAAATACACACTCTGATCCACTCCAGGAAAAAGCGGGAACCAAAAAACAACTTCCAAAGATCAATCCACTGATCTACAATCACTAGAACAAGAACCTCAACGTCCCAACATGGAACACATCCATATAGACAATTAAGGATCAAAACAAACTCTCTAATGCAAATTACTCTTACCTGAATCTCCACATGCTACGATGAGACCCATAACATATCAAATAACCTTCCACAAATCATATTCGGATCCAAAGATGAATTTGGAGTGGGAACCTGCCCATTATGGGTTGGGTATGCCATGTAGCTGCATATGGCCTTGTCATCAGTCTCAAGGGGGTTTAAATAATGATGATACTTATTGGCGAAGTACAGATATCAGGAAAGACATTTTTTTATTAATCATCCAAATGGATGTCATTGGCGGTGATGAAGGCAATAGCTAGTCTTGACTAAATCACATTGGGTGGATTGATGGCTCACACGAGTGTAATAGATTTTGTGATGGGGAAATTTGTTTAAACACAACTTGCAATAATCGCAGTGATTATTGCATGATTTTATTCTAGAATTTGCTGAGCTTGCTTCTCGACTCTAGTTCTGCTCTTGAATGACTCTGTATCCTCGCTACCTATTTTTCATTTTCACTTCTAAGATGGAGGAAGTGATCATGGGGGGTGAAAGACTGAGACTTGAACCTAATAAAATAGATGAATTCAAAGCCAGGTCAACGGTTTGGATTGTGTGCACGAAATGAGGCATCGATAAATTCATGGAGAGCATGAAAGGAAATGATGAGAGACTGTTGAAGAAGTTTGTGGCTTCTTGGGAGGACATAAGGGTCACTATGGGTGGAATCTTGTTCGAAGTAAACAAAGATGTAATTGCTCAATTGACAAGCCTATCCATGGAGGGTAGAAAATGGAAGAAACGGAGCCGCATATTGGACACCACCAGCCTAAACCAATTTTTCCATGACGGGGAGAATCCTATGAAGTAGGCCGATGATTTTAACCATGAAGAGCTTCCGCCACCTTGGGATGAGGTCTGATACATCATCATGAAGTATTTCACTCTGGAAGGACGGTATGGGGTTTTCTATGACTATCACCTCCCTTTCCTTAACCATCTTAGGAATAAGGATCTTGTTTCCATCCCTTTTTTTTCTGCTGCATTCTATGGATTCTAATGTGAGAGATATTGCTGAAGCCAAGAAGAAAGTAAAGGACTTTACTATTCTCCACCAAGGCCTTATCCTCTATCTTTACAATTTCCACTTGGCCCTTTGTCCTCCTTGCATGATTTCAGTCCAAAATGTGCTTGAAAGCCACTCTCCGGTCATAGCCACTGCCAACCTTGACATAAGGCTTCCTTGGTTGCCCGAACCTAGTTCCTTTAGTAAGAAAAATAAAAAGTGTGCCTGCCACTCAGAGGATTTAAAACCCCCCAAGAAAGTGAGAATCTAGGAAATTGACTCCGATGTGGAGATTACAGATGAAGCTTACACTCCTCGTCGCTCAATGAGATTGGCATCCAAATCCCTAGAGAAACCCTTAAAGGACTCATTCTCATCCCATGATACTGGGAATTCCATCTCCTTTATTAATGCGGCCCCGTTTCATTCCACCTTGACCCCTCATTCTGTGAGCTCTACCAATGTTCTTGAGAGCCCTAAAAGTTCCATGAGCCTAGATGTTGGTCCCAAATCCTAGGCAAAATCTCCATCCCCTACTCCCAGGTTTTAAAATATGGTGGTTGTGGAGGAAGTGAGTAGCATAAAGGAGGAAGCGGAAGGCAAACTGACAGATTTGGAGAAGAAAATGGACGACATGATCGAGAACTTGTAGAAAATTGCCAGCATAACGGATGCCATTGAGAATAAGCTACATGATGTCTCCAGGTTTGCACTGAATTTCATGCACAGCTATCCAACCACTCTTTGTCTCTTGCAGGAAAGCACCCTCAAAGATAAAGGAAAGGAGGATGAGGACTACAAAGACCTCTTCAAATTCCTCACCAAAGAATGGGCAAGGAAGCTCCTTCCCAAGAGGAGCCATGGCAAAATAAGTAGCTTTGTTTGCTATGGATTAGTTTTTTGGTTTTTTGAATGGCCCTAATGGTCTTTCGGCTTATAGTTATGGTTACTGGTTAATCCTAGACTTAACTATCTTTTACCCTGCATGACATATTTTAACTAAGACTTTTATATACTCTATTAATATGCGTAGTATGTTTAAAGTTTTTGATAGAGGAAAGTTTAGGAGGTTGTGAATTTGTTGTTTCTATGCTAATAGTTGTTTATCTACTGTTATCTTGATTGTACCTGGGTCAACCCCCTAGTTTTGGCTACTTTTAATATCAAAAACATAGAATATCACAACATGCTACTAAATATACCACAACTTATGGAGAACACAAAGATATTTTTGGACCACAAAACTAACTCATCCGCAATGATAAAAACATAAAAAAATAAGATACCAACATCAAACAACATCAACAACACTTTCTAGAATCAAACACTTCCCGAACAACCAATAGAACAACTATAACACCAACATAGCAAGAAATCTCTACACCACAGAAATTCTAGACCAGCAACTATCCAGAACAACAAGTTTGACATCAATGAAAACCATAAGAACACATACTTCCAAAAATCTCCTCCTTTTTCATTGATGGCAACACTTGAATAAACTCAAGACTTGACCAATACACATTTCTCTATCAAAACCACTGCAAATACTACTCTATCAGAAACACTGCAAATAATGCTCTATCTCTTCTGAACAACTATCTCTCCAAAACTGCTCAATCTATCCCAACATTTCTCAATATCTTCCCCTTTGCCATAAAAGACAAAGGTCGCAACAAAACTACACACTCCACTGCTCCCCCTTGTTACTACTTATCAAGTTGCCATTAGTTTCATGTCAAAGTTATTCTATATACTCTAGTCGGTTATCTCTATCGAGACATTCAGTCGGTTACAGAAGAAAGTAGTCTTAAAACGTAGTATACACCGAGTTGTCTACCAAGTATCATTTCATGTCTACCGAGCAGCAAAGATGACACACTGAGTTGATATACACCGAGTGAAACGTGTTACCAAATTCATTGAACCTGGACATACATATGAAAATGTGTTACAAGATCGAGGAACATCTAACCATTATCACATTGGAAATTGCACTTAAAGATTGTGTATGATTTTGAGGTCATCTAACCAATGAAATAATTTGCATGGTTATTCATTCGATAAATCATATTTGTAAGATCAAAGCAATGAATGGATCACCATCATAAGAGATATATTTTTACAGCATGAGTTAAGAATTAAAGAGGTGTGTGCATGAGTGTAAGAAGATTGTTACAGAGACACAGAGGTCACTGAGAAGGTTTTCAGAGAACAGTCGAAGAATAGAGTAAATAGAAGGGTTTACCGAGTTACTATATGGGTTACCGAGGTATGCTATAAGCAAGGTAACTTATTCTGAGCACATAGAATCTGCTATAACATTCCAGATGTAAAGTTGCAAATATTTGTAATGATTTTATTGTAATATTTAGAAGTTGTAAGAGAAACCTTTAACACGGTAGAAGACTCTAATCAAGTCTATAAATTGTAAAGCCTCTAACCAGGTGCAACATTTAGTTTAAGTGTTGTGAAATCCTTTAGCAAGGTAGATCTAACAGATCTTGTTACTCCTAACAGGGTAAGCTATCAGAAATAGCTAAACATGTAGCTCTAACCGAGCACTCTTTATTATTGCAGTAGTGAAGTTGTGGGTGCCATCGCCAATGCAATTTTTCTCTCTAACCAAGAGTTTCTGTGTAACCAAAATATATGTGTTATGGAGTGAATCATGTATGATTGTTATCTATTTGCTTTAGCTTTATATTATTTTACTGCACTATTTGGTTTATGCATAACAGTAAATTTATTATTGAAGAAAAGTTTTGGAGTACTGATTCACCCCTCCCCTCTCAGTACATTAGCTTTCCATATTGGGCCTAAAAATTGGTATCCGAGCTTGAATCTTGGAAAAGGGTTTAACTACCTAAAGAGAAAGATCTAATCAATGGAAGGCTATAAACAATCTTGGAGGATTGTGTATCTGCAAGAAGAGTTGGATCATGCTAATCAAGTGATTGCAGACATGCAAAGACAAATGCAAAAATCTCTGAAAGTAAGAAGAAGATTATCTGATGATTTGTAGGACTCTCAAGAGTTAGTGGAACAAATTGAGACATCATCTGAGAACAGTATATCTGAAGAGACTGAAGAAATGATTGGAGTATTGAAAGAAAAGAACAAAGCATTGGCTGATCAACTAAAAGCAATGAAAAGAGAACATGAACATTTCAGCACACAGATGACTGAAAATCTTGATGCATTGAGGACAACCAAGGATAAAGTGAGAGATATAGAAAGGGAGAAACAACAACTTGAAGTCTTAGTATCTGATAAGAATGATGAAATCACAAGGTTGATTGGAATTCAGCAAAATCTATCAGATCAACTAGGTTATGCACATCATGAAGCAATTCTGAAAAATGATGAGAATCAAGCATTGAAACTTGAAGTATCAAGGTTAATCGATGAACTTGAAATAGAGAAGAAATCCAAAGAAACACTCATGAAGAGTTATGAAGCATCAAAAATGCTGGATGAGCAACTGAATACAAGAAGACCCAACAAAGATGCAGGACTCGGTTACAAAGGAAAAGACTCTACTGAGAAGGGAATTCATACTACCGAGAGAGGAGAATCATCAAAGCAAGCTGGAAACAAGAATAACATCAAAAGAAAGAAGCCTATTTGTAACTAATGTGGAAATCAAGGTCATACTGCCAACATGTGCCAAATCAGAAAAGGTAAGCAACCGAATGTCAGTAAGTCCAAAGGTTATTGTTACAACTGCAATAAATATGGTCACACATCTAATCAATGTAGGACAAAGTCTGTTAACAATTATCAGAAGGCAAAATTCAAAGGGTTTTGTAAAAATTGCAATAGATATGGACATAGTACCAAGAAGTGCTAGCTTAAGCAAAAGAACTATATGTGGTCTGCACACCGAACAAATGCTAGAGGTTACTGAACTCCCACACATACTTACTGACAGTATTCTACAGTACCATGGGATTACAATACAAGGATATGGTGTGAATGTTGTGGAAGATATGGACATATAAGTGCCAACTATTTTATAAGGTTTGGAATGAACAACCGAAGATCATGGAAAAATCCTGGTATGGCATGTTTTCATTGTCACAAAGTTGGACATTTAGCTGGAGATTATAGAGATCAACCTAGAAAAGACATTGAAGAAATAAAAGACAAATTAAAGGTGATTTGGAAAAAGAAGGAAATTATGTCAAATGAAGAAAGCACCTTACCTACTGAGTTAGGTGCACCTATTCCAAATTAATCGGTAAAGGTATGAAGGGACTACATTCTCTCAAGGCTAAATCTTAACAGTTCCTATTCTATTATGTACTTAATTCAAAATCTGCATAATTAAGATGTATTGGTGAGATTGAAATTCTATCAAAGTCTTTTGAAGCACTTTACAGGAAACCTGTCAAGTCGAAGTATACAAGAAACCTGTCTAGTTGGTAAATGAAGAAAGTTTTGTTACTTGGTTAAATCAGAAAAAGGAAAGAAGGTTAAAGAGGAACCGAGTGCATTTAATGTTTTTGACCTAACCCATACGAAGCCTGATAAGGCATATTGTGTACTTAATGATAGTTCTGATACTTAATATAAGTATAGATCCAATAGCCAACAAGATGAGAGGGGGGGGTGAAACATACAAACTTAATCTTCCATAAAAACATCAAATTCAACCTCGGTAACATATACTTCAATAATATAACCAAAACTGCTAAACATACAAACTCAAAAGTATATAAACATCATAACACCAGATTTAATGTGGAAACCCAAATAGGGAAAAAAACACTGTGGGATTTTGGACCCACTAAGAAATATACTCTTCTAGAGTATGCTCGGTTAAAAGCAAATCCTATTAAAGATTACAAACACATTGCTATATGTGACCCGGTTAAGGGATTTCCCTCAAATCTGTTAGGATCTTCACCTTGTTAGAAGTGACCTTGTTAAAGGGTTTCAAACACTCAATCAGAATGTCACCTTGCTAGAGGGTTTTACAAATAAGACTGTTAAGTCCACTCGGTTAAGAGATTTTCTGTCACTTTCACAAAATAACAGTAATAAAAATCTATCTACAACTTCACATCTAAAATGCTAAAGTAGATTCTTATTTGCTCAATACAATCTAGACATAGAACTAAACTTGTCCATCTATTGGGCTTCTATACTCTGTTATTCAAACAGGTCTTCAAGCTTCTGTGCTCGGTAATCACTATGTAGCATCCCTATGCATACACTTGCCCGCATACATTATTTATCAATAGTTTCCTATTTATAAACAATTAGCTAACTGCTTAATCTCCTTGACCACATTTCCCATGATCAATCATAGCCATCAGATCTTCATGCTTGACTAGGTTCAATGCATCTTTCGATCTGAAAAACATTTTACCTCGCCTTGAAACTTGCATATATTTCTTGGAACTTGTGCTAGGGTATTGCGGTTCAATCTGAGCTGTAGATCTTCCTGCTGATCTTCCATTACCATAGATTCTTAACAAAATTTATTTATGGCATACCAATCATTTAATCAGTTCCAACTCATCAGCTTCCTTTGCATGTAAACATTTAATGCATTCTGTTACAGCTCGGTTACTACTCGGTTACAACTCAGTTACAACTCGATAAATACTAAACTTCACTCGGTAGACATTCTGCCTTCATTAACCGATAGTGATAACCTTAGGGTTCACCGACTAGGTTCCTTAGGGTTTACCGACTAGGTTCTTTTCTTGGTAACATAGTATAGTATTAACCTTACAATTTACAGCATATGTATGATGTCAAAACAATCTAAACATCATGATCTCATCATTGTCTGACTCAGTAATAGTTTCCCATTGAATACCTTATTCATCCTCTTATTCATCATAATCTTTCTGTGTCTTAACCGACATCTTTATACTCTTCAAATCATACTTCTCAAGATATGGCAACATCATACTGAATTAGAAAATCAATTTCTTGACATCAATGACAAAATAATAATATTAAGATAGTAAACATCCTTAATCAGTTATATCCATAATCATCAACAACCTTCTCAATATCCTTGTTGAGATGCCAACAATCTTCCATTGCCTATTATAATGCCAAATGCTAACAATCTCCCCCTTTGGCATTGATGGCAAAACCAATTGATTTGACCTTAAAAGATTTGGATTGCTGTGATTCTAAAAAGCTGAAATGCTCTCCCCCATACATTAGACTTCTCCTATTTTCTTCAGTCTTTTCAATTAGTCTTCTCTCCCTTATATTAGTCTTCTCCCCCTTATATTAGTCTTCTCCCCCTTTGACAACAATGCCAAAAAGTAAAGAACTAAAACATAATTTCTTCCTATATGAAGTGATTTCCTACTGTTGTGTATCAACTGAGTCTCGGTCAGAGCATTTTGTCTTCAATTCCTATTCCTTGTATGGTATCCTGTATTGTTTCTTGCACACCTTTAGAAAACCTCCTAAAGTGTGTAAATCAACATCAACTCCTAAAAGATATTCGATAGAGTCATCAGATTGATGCTTTCACCGAACTCGGTCAGTGAGTAGAAGATAGGGGTAGGACCCCTAACTTACTTTTGAGATATTCAAAAGTGTCCCTTGGTAGTGGTTTGATGAAGATATATGCTCTTTGTTCCTTTGTGCTAACGTACTCCAACACCACTTTCTTCTCTTGAGCTTCTTCTCTAAGATAATGATATTTGATAGAGATGTGCTTTGTCTTAGAGTGCATAACTGGATTTTTTGAAATGTTAATGGCACTAGTATTGTCACAAAATATAGTTACTGTCTCGATAACTTTCTCATTTATACCTTCCAATAGTTGTTTGATCCATGCAATGTTGGTACAATTCAATGCTGCAACAACGTATTCAGCTTCTGCTGTTGATTGTGAAACACATCCTTGTTTCTTGCTAAGCCAACTCACTAGTCTTTCTCCTAAAAAGAAAGCTCCTCCACTTGTGCTTTTTCTGTCATCAATGTTGCCTGCCCAATCAGCATCAGTATAAACTTTTAAATCAAAATCATTTCCTCTCTGATATACTAAGCCATAATCTTCAGTGCCTTTCAAGTATCTAAAAATTCTTTTGATTGTTGTCATGTGTGTTTCCTTAGGATCTGCAGAGAATCTTGCAACTATACCTACTGCATGTGCTATGTCTGGTCTACTGTGAACAACATATTGTAGCTTGCCAATCATGGATCGGTAAAGTGTCTCATCAACAGATGTAGATTCATCATTCTTTGATAATTTACAGTTGGTAGTCATAGGAGTACTTACTAGTTTTGAATCCTCCATTCCAAATTTCTTCAAGATTTCCTTTATGTACTTGGATTGAGTAATGAAAATCTCATTTTTCATTTGCAGTATTTGTAAACCTATAAAATACTTTATCTCACCGATTAATGACATCTCAAATTCTTTGCTCATTTCATTTCCAAAGTTCTTACATAGAGAGTCATTTCCACAAAATATAATATCATCAACAAATATGGCTGAGATCAGTATTCCATTTTCATCATTCTTCATGTACATACTGTTGTTCTCACTTGTCCTTATAAAACCAATCTTATTCAAATAAGAGTGCAATCTTTCATACCATGCTCTAGGTGCTTGTTTCAAACCATATAAAGCTTTGTTCAATTTACATACCTAATCTTTATTATTGTCTTCAACAAATCCTTCAGGTTGTTCAATAAAAACGTCGTCTTCTAATATTCCATTCAGAAATGCAGATTTGACATCCATTTGATATACCTTGAAGTTTTTGAAAGTAGCATATGCCAACAATGTTCTTACTCCTTCAAGTCTAGCAACAAGTGCAAAAGTTTCACCATAATCAATTCCTTCTTCTTGAGCATAACCTTTGCAAACTAGTCTTGCTTTGTTTCAAATGACCTCTCCTTTTTCATTTAGCTTGTTTCTGAAAATCCACTTTGTACCGATTACATTTTTGTCCTTTGGTCTTGGGATTAGTGTCCATGTGTCATTCTTCTTGATTTGATCAATCTCTTTTGTCATAGCATTTGTCCAATCTTCACTGTTAAATGCCTCTTTCACTATTCTCGGTTCAAATTCAGATATCAGACATGTGTTTTGTCTCAGTTTGTTCCTTGTCATCACTGGATCATCCTTATCTCCTATAATCTGACTTGGTGCATGATGTCTTCTGGCATACTTGGCTAATACAGGCTCGGTAGGCTCTGTATGATCTTCTTCATCACTCGGTAACTAGATATTCTCTTCATTTTCTTCTACAGTCTTCTTGATAAGACTTGTCGGTTGAACATAGACAAATTCATCATAGTCTTCTGGTTCCTTGAAATTTCCTTCATCATTTCTTTTTGCAAATTCATCAATTTTCACATTTGCACTTTCTACTATTTTGTTAGATGATTTGATCAGACATTTAAATGCTTTGCTTCTAGAAGAATAACCTAGAAATGTTCCTTCTTCACTCTTCTGATCAAACTTGCCATTTCTATCATCTTTGTGAACATAGAATCTACTTCCAAAGATTTTAAAATAACTTACATTAGGTTTCTTGTCATACCAAATTTCATATGGTGTCTTCAAAGTACCTTTCTTCAATTGTACTCGGTTCAGGGTGTAAACTGCCGTGCTTATTGCTTCTCTCCAAAATGTTTGTGGCACTTTCTTTTCAATCATCAGTGTTCTAGCACAATCCACAATAGATCTGTTTCTTCTCTCAGCTATTCCATTCTGCTGTGGAGTTCTTGGTGCAGAGACTTGTCTTTTAATACCATGATCATTGCAAAATAAGTTGAATTTATCAGATGTGAACTCTCCTCCTCTATCTGATCTAAGACATTTCAGTTGTCTTCTTGTTTCATTTTCAACTCTTGCCTTGTACAATTTAAACTTTTGAAAAGCTTCTGATTTTTCTTTTAAAAACATTACTGACATCATCCTTGAATAGTCATCCACAAATAATATGAAATATTTATCACCATAATAACTTTGAACTTTCATAGGACCACAAAGATCAGTGTGCACAAGATCTAAAATTCCCTTAGAAGTGTAAGACTTACTTGTAAAGCTTGATCTTGTCATCTTACCCATCTAGCATCCTTGACACATAGCATTCTTAGGTTTTTCAAGACTCGATAGACCTCTTACTCAGTGCTTCTTGCTTAATTTGATCAGATTATCAAAATTTACATGACAAAACCTTTTATGCCATAACCAGGTATCATCTATCTTTGCATACAAACACTTGTTCTGAGTTGAGTCAAGGTGAAATGTGTTACCTTTTGTTTGTGTCCTGGTAGCAGCTAACTTTCCATTCTTGTCATGAACTTTGACAGCTCCTTTCTGAAATTCTATTCGGTAACCTGTATTGTTTAGCTATGCTACACTCAACAAATTGTATTTCAAACCTTCAACCCAATAAACATCATTGCATCTTGCATTGTCAAGAAGTGTTATAGATCCTTTACCTTTCACCGGACATGGTGCATCATTACCAAATCTTACATAGCCTCCATCATAATCTTCTAATATAACAAACTTGTGTTTATCTCTTGTCATATGATGTAAGCATCCACTATCTATGATCCAAGAATCATTAGTGTTTATGTGAGATATTAGGGCTTTTTCTTCATACCTTTCTTCATCTGATCCATCTTTGATAGCCACATAAACTACTTCCTCTGTATCAGTTTCATCTGATTTATCATCGTTGGATTCCTCATCGGCTATTAAGCATGTCTTTCTATCTCTTCTTCTGAAGTCTCGATGTCCTCTGTAATGATTGTTTTTCTATCTTTCATCTCGGTAATCTCTCTTTTCAGTAGAATCTTTGTCAAGACAGTTAGAAGCCATATGTCCTATCTTATCACAATTGAAACATTTCAAAGGTAGTTTTCCTTTATACTTACCTTTGCCTCTCGGTAACCTTTTGGCTAATAGTGCTTCAAACTCTTCTTGCTTTCTGATTTCCTCATACAGTTTGTGTACTTCTTCCATGTTCTTATGAAATCTTTCACTTGCTCCACTGTGATGTCCTTCAGATTACTTATACTTTCTTTCATTGTAATCATTAGATTCATCAAGATGAAAAGAACTAAATGCATATTCAACTTTATTTACCGAAGATCCACTATTATCAAAGTTACTTAACTCAAATGCATGTAGCTTACCAATAGTAGCATCTAAAGAAACTGTCATATTAGGTACAGACCTCAATTCATTGATTGCAGAGACTTGGATTGCATAAGCCGATAGAAGGGTTCTTAACAACTTACTTGTTATATCCTTTTCTTCAATAGTTCCACCCGCTCCTTTGATTTGATTGACAATCTCCTTTAGTCTTGTACTATACTAAGTTATATTCTCACCTTCACTCATCCTCATAGATTCAAGTTGTCCTCTTAGACTATCTACTTTTTCTCTTTGAACATGTTCATCTCCTCCATATACTGATATGAGCTTATCGCACATTGCCTTTGCATCATTGCAGCCTTCTAGGTCATTAAACTCTGAGTTGGTCAATGTAGATGTTATTTCAATCATTGCTTGGATATGTTCTTGCTTTGCCTTTATTTCTTCCATTGTCAATGGATAGGTGCTTGGTGTAACAAAAGCATTCTCCAGATAGTATACAACATATTCTCCAACTCCTGATAGATGCAGCTTAATCCTTTTCTGCCATGTAGAGAAACTTGACTTGTTCAGCTTCGATGCATCCCTCTTATACATCTTTGGATCTTTAACTCAAGTGCCTTTAAACTTTTCTTCTAGAGTCCAAAGCTATGATACCAATTGATAGTTCTGATACTTAATATAAGTACAGATCCAATAGCCAACAAGATGAGAGGGGGGGGGGTGAATCATACAAACTTAATCTTTCATAAAAACATTAGATTCAACCTCGGTAATATATACTTTAGTAATATAACCAAAACTGCTAAACATACAAACTCAAAAGAATATAAACATCATAACACTAGATTTAACATGGAAACCCAAATAGGGAAAAACCATTGTGGGATTTCGGACCCACTAAGAAATATACTCTTCTAGAGTATGCTCGGTTAAAAGCAAATCCGGTTAAAGATTACAAACACATTGCTAGATGTGACCCGGTTAAGGGATTTCCCTCGGATCTGTTAGGATCTTCACCTTGTTAGAAGTGACCTTGTTAAAGGATTTCAAACACTCAATTAGAATGTCACCTTGCTAGAGGGTTTTACAAATAAGACTGTTAAGTCCACTTATTTAAGAGATTTTCTATCACTTTCACAAAATAACAGTAATAAAAATCTATCTGCAACTTCACATCTAAAATGCTAAAGCAGATTCTTATTTGCTCAATACAATCTAGACATAGAACTAATCTTGTCCATCTGCTGGGCTTCTATACTTTGTTATTCAAATAGGTCTTCAAGCTTCTGTGCTCGGTAATCACTATGTAGCATCCCTGTGCATACACTTGCTCGCATACATTGTTTATCAATAGTTCCCTATTTATAAACAATTAGCTAACCGCTTAATCTCCTTGATCACATTTCCCATGATCAATCATAGCCATCAGATCTTCATGCTTGACCAGGTTCAATGCATCTTTCAATCTGAAAAACATTTTACCTCGCCTTGGAATTTGCATATATTTCTTGGAACTTGTACTAGGGTATTGCGGTTCAATCTGAACTGTAGATCTTCCTCCCGATCTTCCATTGCCATAGATTCTTAACAAACTTTATTTATGACATACCAATCATTTAATCAGTTCCAGCTCATCAGCTTCCTTCGCATGTAAACATTTAATGCATTTTGTTACAGCTCGGTTACTACTCAGTTACAACTCGGTTACAACTTATTTACAACTCGGTAAATACTAAACTTCACTCGGTAGACATTCTGCCTTCATTAACTAATAGCGATAACCTTAGGGTTTACCGACTAGGTTCCTTAAGGTTTACCGACTCGGTTCTTTGCTTGGTAACATAGTATAGTATTAACCTTACAATTTATAGCATATGTATGATGTCAAAACAATTTAAACATCATGATCTCATCATTGTTTGACTCGGTAATAGTTTCCCATTGAATACCTTATTCATCCTCTTATTCATCATAATCTTTCTGTGTCTTTTACTGACATCTTTATACTCTTCAAATCATACTTCTTAAGATATGGCAACATCATACTGAATTAGAAAATCAATTTCTTGACATCAATGACAAAATAATAATATTAAGACAGTAAACATCCTTAATCAGTTATATCCATAATCATCAACAACCTTCTCAATATCCTTGTTGAGATGCCAACAATCTTCCATTATCTGTTATAATGCCAAATGCTAACACTTAAAAGCATTCTCGCGGTCATTTACACTTACCAAATTTTTGAGAGAGCAGAGAAAAGCAAATCAAAGGCGATCAAACCTCCTACAAAGAAAATTCAAGCTATTTACATCAATCTCAATGCATTATTAAGCTGATTTACCGATCTTATCTAGTTGCCATTATCTGCTAAGTATAAAGCGTCAGTCATTTGTAATCCTGAAACCCTAAGGATCCTTTGTTAGCTTTTATCTGAAATCTACAATGGCGCCCAAGATCCAAGATCCCATAGTTGTCAAGAATGTAGAGAAGCCCTCACTAAAATACTCTCTGACTCCCAAAGTTACTTCTGAACTGGAGACAAAACCGCCTTTTCACTCATCCTGGATAGAGTGTTGTTAGTCGAGGATGTGAGATTCTTCACGAAATGTCATGTTGAAGAACTCGGTTATTTTGAAATTAAAGACACCTATGATGAGCTGTGCACCGATGGTAAATTGAATAGCAAGTATGAGCACATCAAGATCAAGGGATTAATTGAAGCCCTAACCTATCCCTGTGTGTTCAAACCCCAGTGGGTCAAGTTTGTTCTGAGCAGAGTTCACGATGATTTTATGTGGCTAGAAGAACAACCATTTAAGATTACCAAGGAAATCATTCATTTGATTATCAGTTATCCCATTTATGATCATGCCCAAGCCCAAAAGATGATATCACAAAAGGAATTGATTAGTTTAACCGGAGTGGAATCTGATTGCAGAGGATTAAAATTGAACAATGTCACTGATGAAGAATTAAAATTTGCCATTAGAGTAATGGACTATTGTTTCTTCCAATCAGCAAGGGAAAATAGTGTACCCTGTGCAGTAGTAGACCTGGCATACAAAATTGTGAAAAAGGGAATGAAAATTGATCTATGTGAGGTGTTGCTGAAGAACCTATTTGAAAATCTGAACACCATTAGGAAGCCGAAGAAGAATAGCTCGGCTAATACACTAAAGTTTGGATCATTATTGGTATGCATGTTTTTCTATTTTGAAAAATTCTTTCCATCAGTTGGTAAAGTTGTTTGGGAACTACACTGACCAATCACCCATCAGATAAATGACTTCATCAAGAAGTTAGGAGATAATTTCAATGATATTATGGATGACTACTTCAGTAAATTTTAAGAAAAAATGCATAACAGGTACCGGATTCCACCCCAGCTAGTGCAGAAATACAAAAATGATATATGTTTTGAAGTTGACACCGATTACTGTTATGTGAATGTTGTGGAACCAAGGACTCAATCTTTGTCACCAGTGGGTTACGAGATTGACTTTGAGATCACACAACAACAAATTGATGCATTTCTTACATTACCGAGGCATGCTATCGAGCTGAGGTATGGAACCTATGAGGAAGTAAAGGAAAAGGTAAAGATGAACATTGTAGTACCCAAAGCTACAAGAAAGGCAACAAAAATGATAAAGGCATTGTCAGAGAAATTTGGAGAAGACTCTTCCTCTACAACTGTCAAAGGCACCATTGCCATTACTGAAGAGGAATTTGAAGCCCAAGAGGCAACAATAACACTGAGCACTGAATTGCCTAAGGGTAAAGTGTTGAAAAGAAAGAAACTGGATTTATCAAAAGCCTCACCGACTCCACCTCCAGTAAAGTGACCTAAGACAAGAGCATCTGTAGCCTCACCGAGTAAGAAAACAAAAAGTGTTACTACTCCCAAGGTAACAAAGACATACAAGAAATCTACTCGGAGACTTATTTTGGCAAAAGAGTCTAGTGATACCGAATCAGAGGATGCAAGCAAATTGTAGATTGTCAAGAGCAAGAAGGTAAATATACATAGTGTTGAAAACTTCTGTACTAATCTGAAAGAATATGGTGGATTTGGAGGATTTAGATATGTCAAGTATGAAACTAGGAATAATGATGAGAAGAGACAAATTGAAGAAGCTGTCATCTGCACACTTCTAAAGTTTTGGTTAGCTCCTTTGGAACTAGCTAAGTCACTTCCAAATGAATTGTATCTGCATATTGATAATAGGTGGAAGTATGCAATGGACTCGGAGAAACAAATCAGAGAAAGAAGTCTGGTCCATCTCTTTCCTGACATGTCAGTAGCTGAAATTAAAGAACATTTGACAACCTACAACTCAAAGTTTCTTGTCAAACAGAGAGTCTTAAAACTAATGAATGGGTTATATATTGAAGTGGAAAATGAGACAAAAGCAAAGTGGCAGGAAATCTTTAAAGTCAAGGATGCCAGTGAGCAAGCTACAGTTGAAATTATTGATGTCACCGAGCAAGATCTTGATGTTACCAAGCAAGACCCTGCTGACACCATTCAAATAGATGAATATGTCATTGATACAGAGGCACCACAATAGGAAATGATAGAAGGCAATGCATATGCAAAAATTGTATCTAGTGAATCAGTCTTAGAACAAGTTCAGCCTTATCCACCGGTCAAGCAACCTGTCTCAACCGAAACCCCTCATGACACAAATCAAGGTACTCAAGGTCACAAGTCTACAACAGGAGAAGTTACTACTCAAGAACAGACATCTCAAGCACCTTCTAACACTGAGAATGTTGCAACTAAGACACCAAGTACCAAGACACCAAAGGACTCTACAGAGGCTAAAGAAACTAATCAAAGTGTTGCCTCTACCGCGCAACCTACCGAGGGTCATCAAGCCTCACAAGCCATTTTCTTAGTTCCATCGGTGAAAGGTAAAGAAAAGAAGATGAAAAAGCATAGTTTTAAAGTTGATTTATCAAAACCAATAGTGTTGCCCAATGTAGACATAGCAAAATTAAAGGGGCAAGCACTCATTGATTTTGGTGAACTATGCAAAGCAAAGGCCGAACAAGAGAAGCAAATGGCCATTCAAAAGAAAAATAAGGTACTTCAAAATGTAAAAGAACTCTTAATAGATATGCTACTTGAAGCTACAGTATCAACTGATGCAGCCATCCACATTCAACTGGATGAACTCCTAACAAAGATAGAGACATCTGGAGTAGATGCATCGGAGTATTTGAGCAAGTTAAAAGACAAAGAGCTCACTACAAAAATGATAGAAGAGGTACAGAAAGCTATAGTTATTGGCAAAGTTAAACTTGTCAAATTTATTGCTGAGTTGACTCCTCAACTCAAGCACATTCTTTATTTATTTCAAAAACTCTGCACATTTTCTTTATTCATTAAAGATGATAAGAATAAAATAGAGGCAATTGAGAAAGAGATCACCGATCTCTCAAGCAAGTTGACCACAGAGCCAAATTCAGTTCAGAATTTTTATACAAAGCTACAACAGCTCATGGCTCAACAATTGGACCTAGGAAATGAAGAACACAAGATCTAGATGGACATAATGACACTTCAGACATTATTCCTTCCTTATCTTTCATCAGTCCAAGAACAGATCAACTGAGCCACCTCCTTATCTACTACACAAGAGGGAAGCACTCTAGATGGGTTAATATCGTTATTGGCTGATATTCAAGTAGAGAATTCTTTAGTGGACAGTGTCAAGAATTCCCTCTTTGTCGCTCTCATCAATGCCCAGACCAAGTACAAATCCATTTTTGACCAGTTACCACCCCTGAATGGTAATTAAGTTTTGATGTTTGTCAAAAAGGGGGAGTAATATGTTACTGTACTAGGGGAGTGATATAGTATTCAAAGTATCAAACAATAGGAGTATAGTATACAGGGGGAGTATACCAAGTAGAGCAAGTAGAGTATCCAAGAGTAGTGAACCGAGTAGTGTATAGAACAATAAGCTAAGATCAAGGACAGATCACCAAGCATACAAAATTATAGTTTTTTTTTACAGTATATCACACATGATAAGAATTGCTTCATCATATGTTACCTTGATATCTTTAAGAGTTTGTCCCATCCACATTACTTGAGTACAAAAAGATGTTGCTGCAATATACTCTATTTCAACAATAGATAGGGAAATTGAATCATGTTTCTTACTAAACTAAGAGACCAATCTGTCTCCTAAAAAGAAAGCACCACCACTAGTATTCTTTTGGTCATCGACACTTTCAACCCTATCTACTTTAGTATAAGATTTTAACTTGAAATCTCCACCTTTTTTTGTACCAAAGTCCAAAATCCACAGTGTCTTTCGAATATCTAAAAAATCCTTTTCACAACTTGCTCATGTGTCACCTTTGGATTTACCTGAAAAGTAGCCACCAAACACACAACCTACATGATATCTGGTGTGGATGTAGTCAAATACAACGATCCACCAATCATCGATCTATACTTCTTCTGATCAACCTTCGAAGACTCATCATCCTTACTCAACTTGCATCCAATAGTTAAAGGAGTTGTAACTAGTTTACAATGACCAAAACCAAATTTCTTCAACATATCTTTCACATACTTTCTTTGTTCCTGAACACCCATTTAGTTCCTATCACATTCTTGTCCACTGGTTTGGGTACAAGCTCGCAAGTCTTGTTCTTCTGTATCCGATTTAGTTCTTCTCCCATTTCTTTTACCCAAGTCTCATCTTTACTTGCTTCCTCATAATTCTTTGCCTTAGTCATTGATAGAAAATAGTTATTGGCTCGTCTTGAGCTTATGCAATATTCCTTCTTCGTTGAACACCTTTTGTCTTGTCTCCAATTATCTGATTTTCTGAATGATGCTTCTAAACATACTTAGCAGGAACTTTGGTTGAGTTTTCCTCTTCTTCTTCCTCTTCATCGTTTGGTTCCTTTTCATTGTTCTCTTCTAGATCACTTGGCTTCTCTATAATTGTTAGAACAATCTCATTATTTTGTGCTAGAAAACATTTTCTTTCTCTCTTATCCTTGATGTAGTATACATTTGCACCTATTATAATTCCTTATACAACTCTTTTACCAATCTTCTCTTTTTTATCACACATCTGGTGCAATTGAGACAAAATTCATAACCTTTTCTACACATTGAATAACACTTAATAGACTATGTCTTAACCCTTCAACATAATAAGCATTGTATACGGTGAAAATGGATAACAACAATGTCGAAAGACTAAATGAATTCAACCACAAAACCCTAGCCTAACAACAACAAAGATCCACCATAACATATGAAGATTACCTAAGACAATGCAAATAAAATGAAATCACAAAGATTATACCATCACATGTCCAATAGGGTTTGAATCTCCATTCTTCCTATCTCCATTGATCTTTCTTGATATATTTGCTCTCAGATTTTATATGCACAAGAGCTCAACAAAGAACGGAATGTGGTTGTAAGTAGGATCGCATATGACAAGTGCAAAGCGTAGTGTAGTCAATTGAGAAGACACTATATGAAATGGATGGATAAGATTGAGAGGTGTAAAAAGAGGTCGGCTATGATTAGAGTGTAGGTAGAGGAAATAATAAAATAGTGAAAGGGTAGGTAGTGTATGAATTAAGAGATGAATGACATGTGTCATATGTGGAAAAGGTTAATGAATTAATTAAATAAATAAAGATTTATTTAATTAATAGAAGAAGTGGGATCAATTAAATAAATAAGATATTTATTTAATTTAGGAAAAGGATAATTTAAATAAATAAAGATTTATTTAATTAATAGAAGAATTAGGATTAGATAATTAAATAAATAAAGATATTTATTTAATTAGACATGACAATTTTAGGTGTCTACATTTTTCCCCTCTTTGAGACAATGCAACTTGTCGCGTTGTTTCAAAGAAGATAAGATGAACTGATACAAAATTGCCCTATTATGGGAATGATATGCCCCCTCGAGAGATTTGATGAAAATGTCTGAAAAGATCATAGACAATCTCTCGATAAGAAATAAAGGCTAGAAAGGACTGACCGGATAGGATAGAGTGATAGAGTCACAGGATAAAGAAGACTGACTCGGGAGACGAAGGCTGGGGCTAGGGAAGTCTATAAAATAGACCACGAGGGGAATACATCTTCATTCTCATCCACACATCCAAGAGATTAGAGTGCAGAGCAAAAATAGAGCAGCAGCAGTCAGCAGTGATGGCATTGGTTCACAGATTTGATCGCGTTTGTCGATTTTAGAGGCCAGCAGATGCAGGAGAGCCGGTAAGTACCTCAAAAACCTCTTTGTACTTTATCACAATAAATTTTGTCATAAATGCATGCTAGGTAGTGCAATAAATGCACTTTAGGATAATGTAAAAAAATGTCAAAACGTCAAGGCGCGTCAACGGTGGTGCCAGGCGTGTCTAGGTTGGCTAGGCGCGTCTGTGTTTGTGCTAGGCATGTCTATGAATTCAGCAGCATCTATGTCAGATGCAAACGTGTTTGTGTTGTGTAGACACGTTTGTGCACTGTAGGTACATTTGTGTAGGATAGGCATGTTTGTGTAGAGCATAGGCACGTCTATGTATTTTAGGTGTGTCTGTGCAGAGCAGGCGCGTTTATGCAGTATGTAAGCGTGTTTATGTCATGAAGGCACATTTGTGTCTTCAAGGTCAAATCGACAGTTCTGTGATGAACATACGCTGTCGATTGGATACACTCAAGCAGGTCCTCTAGGGAAGACTAGGATAGCAGATAGGGCTAGGTTTGACAATTTTGTGATAGAACATACGTTGCCAATTAGGAAACTACTCAAGAGGATACACTCAAGCAGAGGCCCTAAGATAGGATAGATCAAGGCACTTTGTGATGAACAGTGAGTACCAAGACATAGTACTTTATGATGAACAGGGAGTACCAATAGGAGCAGCACTTTGTGATGAATAGGGAGTGCAAAACTCGTAGTACTTTGTGATGAACAGGGAGTACAACTAGGATAGATAGCAACACTTTGTGATGAACAATGAGTGTCACTAGGATAGAAGCAACACTTTGTGATGAATAGTGAGTGTCACTTGGATAGAAGCAACACTTTGTGATGACCAGTGAGTGTCACTTTAACTAACATGATTGCTTTGCTTGACTACAGGAGTACCTGCCTATGCTAGAGTCACGAGAGAGATTCCTGTTGACATAGAGATTACAACCAGAGCTGACATTCAAGGACCGAGCTGCTATTGAGGCTATGGGTCTGAGATATATCCTGTATGTGCTTGAGTTTTAGGCGAACATGGGTTTGCTGACTGCACTGGCTAAGAGATGGCACTCAGAGACTTTTAGTTTTCATTTACCGATGGGTGAGATGACAATCACCTTGGAGGATGTATACAGGATTTTGCGGATACCGATCGATGGGGAGTTGATACCCTATGATCGAGATGGAGACAGGGAGGCACTGAGGTGAGTGTTTCGGGATCTAGGACTAGAGATGAGGGCTGGACACGTGGCATGGGATACCATGACAGTGACAGGACTGGCACTACTAGCAGTGCAAGGAGGATTGATTAGTGGGTTCTTGTGTCCAAATAGGGTGACACGAGGGTTGGCTGTGAGCTGGGGGAGCACCTTGGAGACACTAGTTACACAGCACACCAGATATGCCTAGGGACCGTGTGTGTTGGCACACTTGTACTATGAGTTGCATCAGTTTATGTATCATGGATCTATAGGATTGGGCTGTAGAGTTACATTGCTACAGGTGTGGGCATATGAGCATCTGCCGGTTACTCAACCGATACACTTCAGGGGTAGGGGTCATGGATGCAACTTTGTTCATCTGTATGATATGATTACCTCACAGCCATGGATTGGCAGGTTGGAGCATTGGCGTCGAGTTCTAGATGAGATCGACACTGTGATATGGAGGCTGTACCATGAGTGCGAGCAGTGGGAGGAGGACGCAGTGGATCTACCGTATACTTTCTGGAGTAGATATCTGATTGGGCAGATGCCCTATGTATTGGAGAGACAACTGATTGATAGGGTGTGCAGGCAGTTTGGCCATATTTAGCGGATGCCACGGGGTTCTAGGATGTATGCTCAAACAGTCAAGGATCAGGCACATTTTGGGCCGTTGCTATCATATGATTAGGCAGTGATGTAGTTGGTTGAGATGGTGTCGATGCCATGGGATATGTGGCCAGAGATTGAGGATGTAGGCATGGATGTAGAGTACATGGCGTATTGGGCTGAGCATCCCTTTCCATGATTGATAGACCCAGGGGAGCCTGTAGATGGAGATAGTGGTGGAGATGGAGATGATGATGGAGATGGTGGGGGGAGAGGCCGATGGAGGAGATGGGGTGCTATTGGAGAGAGGAGGGTGGCTCCACGGAGAGAGGGTGGGGAGGAGAGATATGCTCAGGTAGTGAGGGGTCGCGGTGGGTTGCCACTACAGGTGCAAGCAGCACAGGGTCCTAGACAGGTGCAGGGACAGGGGTAGAGGCAGGTATAGGTACAGGTACTAGTACAGGGGGAGCCACAGGCAAAGACACAAGCAGAGGCACAAGGGGTCGAGGAGGAGGAGGATGAGCTACTTGAGCTGAGGGAGATCTGCCAGGGACATGCAGATGAGATTCAGGACCTGGAGAGGGAGATAGCCAGGTTCAAGAGGTGACTGAGGGAGACAGAGCATGAGCGGGATCAGGCTATCTAGCGCTATACTGAGGTTGAGACAGTGCTGAGGTTTGGGAGGCTGGCGATAGAGGACGCAGGGGCTGGATATGCCTATGTTCTGTGGGCAGGGGAGGAGATAGGTTACTGGCGAGACCTATATTATGGGGGAGTGCCACCAGAGCAGTGGGTGAGGAGCTTCCATAGACCATCACGGATAGCGACGGCTACGGGAGGGAGCTGGAGGAGACAGGCGTCCAGCGGTGGGGTTATGGGTCCTCCACCACCACTAGATAGAGGGGATAGGAGAGATGATCCTGGGGTGGGTCCTTCTAGGGCTCAGACTCCATCGAGGCTAGGCAGCTCCAAGGGAGGGAGTTCATCATAGCCATAGAGGGCTCCCTATGTATCAGTTTTGTACTATTTTGTATGATGATGTAGACACCTTCGGGTGATTTTGTAGCCATATGTATTTTGACATCATTGTATCATGACACTTTTGATTATATATATATGAGATGATTCATCTTTGCGGTAGCTATATGCATGTGTACCTATGTGATGAGATGTTTCATGATGTATGATTATGATATGGATGCAAATATGTACATGATGAAATGCAATATTTTTGATCTTTTATGTTTTTAATATTTTATGCAAATGCAAATGTATGAAATGTAGATGAATATGATAATGCAAATTTAAAATGTGCTAACATGTGTTGTGTGTAGAATCTGATGCAATTATGATATCTATATGTATGTATGAAATGCTTATGTGTGTTAATGCAGGTGAAACTACATGAGATGCAAATGTTTTTGGTGTGTCATTATACTCAGTCATGTGATAGCGGGCTACATGGACTCGAGAAGGATGATGGAAGTCAATCAAGAAATGGGGATGGAAGATAGAAGATATGAAAGTGAAAGAGCTTCTTGTGTGTTATCATCATTGAGCTTTATTATGGCAAAATAGGTTATGACAATCGAGGCATATGTTCGACCTAGAAAGTCATTGTACCTGTTTGCATGGAGATAAGATAGTCACAAACAAGGAATGCCCCAATTCACACTAGACTCATAGAGTCCTCATATCCTTGGACAAGTCATAGCATTACTAAGATACAATCCATAGACAACAAAGAAAAATAGGTGACGATACCCCATCCTCGCCTTTCTAGTCAAAGACATCCTGGAGATAGAATCTCTAGTCAGAGACATCCTGGAAAAGCTAAAAGACATGTCACCAAAAGATAAAATCAAAATAACACCAAGACTCTACACCAACATCCACTGTAGTCCTCAAGTTTAGTGTCTCTTGTCACTTGTATAAGTCTATTTGATTGTGGTCACAAGGTTTACTGTCACAAAAAGGATAGATAACACTGAACCATAATGTTGTCTGAGTCTATTGAAAGATTTGATTTGTTGAAGTCCATTGTTGCTGTTGTGTCTCATCTGAAACTAACTGAATCCATGAAATCGATACCTTATTGCAGAGAAGATGAAACTTTATTGTGGATTGTGTGCGTATAGACTGAAGAAAATTGGAAGAAACTGTACTCCTCAAAACATGTGATGTTCTTAGTTCCACACCCATTACTAGACATAGGATTTGCCTTAGCCACAAATAGGAGCTAATTTATTATGGATTGAAGAGAGTGAAAAGGAATGTTTATTATGAATGGCTAACCAATCTTGGGTAGATCAATAACAAGCCATGATGAGAGTGGATAAGTTTATTATGGATGTATAGGCTATGATTGTGTGCAAAAAGTGAAAGGATGAAATGGAGTCCTGAAGGAGGGAGGAGAAATGTCTCTACACATGGCGCTGGTGACCCATTTTTCACCATGGCACTTGCCCTGGGCGCCACGAAAGTGGTTTTCACCGTTGAACGAAATTATTTCTCTTTACTTTTTTTTTTTTTTTGATAATTTTTTTATTTTTTTGTATTTTTGAATTAGAATACTCTGAAGAGCTATGTGTAAAACCTGCGAAGGTGCATGTTGTTGATAGGATCATCCAAAGGTTCACCCTCTGTGGTTGAGAGCTGATATGCACCAGATCCATATGCTACTATGATGATGTAAGGACCAAGCCAGTTTGGTTCAAATTTGCCCTTCTTCTCTCTGTCTTGTTGATTTTTAGGATTTTCTCTAAGAACCAAGTCACCTACCTCAAATGTGTGAGGCTTCACTTTATTATTGTAACTGTGACTCATTCGTTGTTGATAAGCCTTGAGATGATTAAAAGTAGTTTGTCTTCGTTCATCCAATAGTTCAAGTTCTTGCAAGCAAGAAACCCTGTAGTCTTCATCACTAATAATGTTTTATAAAGAGACTTGTAAAGAGGGTAACTCAACCTCAATAGGCAAGATAGCTTCAGCACCATAGACAAGTGAATAGGGTGTAGCTCCTGTAGGTGTGTGGATACTTGTGTAGTAGGCCCAAAGTGCGGGATTAAGTTGGATATGCCAACTACGGCCAGCGTCATCAACTGTCTTTTTTAAGATTTTAAGGATTGTTTTATTAGACGCCTCAGCTTGACCATTACCTTGGGGATAATATGGAGTGGAGAAATGATGGGAAATATGGAAGCGGTCACAGAGTTCACGAACATCCTGATTTTTGAAGGGACGCCCATTATCCGTGATGATGGAAACATGAATACCGTATCAACAAATGATATAGTTGAGAATGAATGTAGCAATTTGTTTTCCAGTGACTTGTGTGAGAGGCACGGCTTCAATCCATTTTGTGAAATACTCTGTGGCAGTGATGATGAATTTATGACCGTTGGAAGATGGAGGGTGAATCTTTCCTATGAGATTGAGTCCCCACTGACAAAAGGGCCAAGGAGTCGCAATTGGTTGAAGTTCTTGTGCCGACGCATGAATGAGGTCTCCATGAAGTTGACACTGCTTACATTTCTTGACAAACTGATATGAATCTTTTTCCATATTGGGCCAGTAATATCTAGTCCTGATGAGTTTCTTGGCTAAGGTAGGACCACTAGAATGTGGACCACATATCCCTTCATGTACTTCACGTAATGCAATCTGAGCTTCGTCATTTTCTAAACATCTAATAAGAGTGCCATCTAGACCTCGATGATATAGGATATTGGCTAAAATGATGTATCAAGAAGATTGGCGAATGAAAGTGCGATGTTGGTTATTGGATAGGTTAGGAGGTATGATATTGTCATGAAGGTATGCAAAAATGGAACCGTATAAATGGGACTCAGGACCAACAACACCTATCATCTCAGTAGGAGTGATTTCATATGAGGGAACCAAAAAGTTGTCCACCAAGAACTCATAGCAGGTATCATTCAGTGGTAGATCAATTAGTGAAGCAATTGTAGCCATGGCATCTGCGGCTCGATTCTGCTCTCTTGGTATCTGCTCAAAGTCTAATTTTGTGAAATGTTGTTTCAGGTCATCCACCATTCTTTTTTAAGGCATTAATTTCTCATCCTTTGTTTGGTAGTCATCAGTTGCCTGACGAATCATGAGTTGAGAGTCCCCAAAAACACGAAGTTCCTGGATCTTCCACTGAACTGCAATCCGTAATCTAGTTGTTAATGCCTCATATTCTGCTATGTTATTAGTGCAGGGAAATGATAATCGATATGATTTTGGTATAGAATCCCCTTGAGGAGTTATGAAGAGGATGCTAGCTCTTGCCCCATGCTGTGTGTATGAGCCGTCAAAGTATAGTTGCCAAGGCTTTGCATGTGACACTGTTAAGATGGATTCGTCTGGAAATTCTAAAATTAGAGGAACATCATCTATCATGGGAGCATTTGCTAACTGATCTGCGATAGCTTGTCCTTTTATTGCTTTTCTGTCCACATACTTGATGTTGAATTCACTCAGGATCATCACCCATTTGGCTAGTCGCCCAGTAAGTGTTGCTTTATTGAGAATGTATTTCAATGGATCAATCCTTGCAACCAACTTAGTCTTATGAGTTAGCATGTAATGTCGTAGTTTCTGCAAAGCAAAGACCACAGTGAGACATGCACACTCAATTGGTGTGTAGTTTATCTCATATCCCACCAATGTGCGACTGATATAGTATACTGCCTTTTCTTTGCCCTCAGCAACTTGTTGTGCTAAGAGTGCCCCTAGTGTTGTTGAAGTAGCTGATATGTATAGTAATAGAGCTTGGTCCAGAACTGGCGGATTCAGAAGATAATCTTTGAGTATCTGGAAAGCCTGTTGACAGTTATCATCCCATTTGAATTTGATGTTTTTATGTAGCAAGTGCTGAAAAGGATTACAATTATCTGCAAGTTGTGCTATGAATCTTCGTATGGACTGGAGTCTCCCTTGCAAAGATCAAAGTTGACTGATATTTTGTGGTGATTGCATCTCTAGGATGGCCTTGACTTTTGCTGGATCGACTTCGATTCCTCTTTTTGATACAATGAATCCTAGGAGCTTCCCAGAGGTTACTCCAAAGACACATTTCTTGGGGTTTAATCTTACTTTATACTTTTCCAACCGATCAAAGATGACTAAAAGTATGTCCAAATGTGTATCTCTATCTATTGATTTACCCAAGAGGTTGTCAACATAATCTTCCACAGTTATGTGCATGAGATCATGAAAGATAGTAGTCATGGTTCTTTGCTATGTAGTGCCTGCATTTTTTAGCCCAAAGGGCATGACATTCCAGCAAAAAGTTTCCCAAGGACAAGTGAATGTTGTTTTGTGCTGGTCCTTAGACGCGATTTTTATTTGATTGTAACCAGAGAATCCATCCATCAAAGATAACATCGCATGACCTACTGTGAGATCGACAATCAAGTCAATATTTGGTAATGGAAAATCATCCTTAGGACAAGCTTTGTTGATCTCTAAAATCTATACATATTCTGATACTACGATCTGGTTTATTGATAGGAACTAAGTTGGAGATCCATTCAGGATAATCAATTAGGTGTATGAATCCGACATCCAATAATTTCTCAAGCTCTGCTTTGACTAATAATGCAACTTGTGGATGCATCTTTCTTAATTTCTGTTTCATTGGTTTTGCCCCTGGTTTAACTATCAAATGGTGCATTACCAAATCTGGATCCAATGCAGGCATATTAGTGTATGACCATGCAAAGTTAATTTGTCGTCTTGTGAAGAAACTTATGAATTTTGACCTTTCTGCCTCTATCAAAGATTGAGCCAGGAATATGTTGTGTGGAACTTCTTCTATACCAATGTTTGTTTTGATAGTCTCCTCTACCAACATGGATGACTTTTCCTCATATGATGCTGGGAGAATGTCGAGCCTTCCATCTTTGGGTGCCTAAGAGAGGTTTTCGCCCTCAGATACATCCTTTCTTTTTACTTTTTTGGGGTCAGACAGCGCCACAGTGTGGTTTTCGCATAAGACCCTTGTTTTGTTTTTATTTTTATATTTTTGTGGCCGAAAGTTCCGACACCCTCACCAAAATATGCCACGTTGTTGAGTTCTATAGTGTATCCCGCTTTATGGTCCCTGGGGGGAAGATCATCTTGTATGCCAAGATAGTCAATAAAGGCTTCATCATTTTGGAATGTGTCAAACTGTGCAGGTCCTTCATGGTCCCAGTCAATAAGTTGGTGGTGAACAAGGGGAAGGCCTTTTATGTCTTTGAAGTTAGCGGGGCTAAGAGTGAAGATGCAGTTATATTCAGGTATGTTGAGGTAATTATCAAGGTCATCATTGGCACTCTCCTCATCAGTCTTGATCATGAATGAATCCAAATTATCATCACTAGTAGCGCATTCTGAGACAGGTGTTCTCATTCTATGTGATTTCAACCTAGGACCTAGAGGCAAGGACTGTATGGGATCCTCCAGGGTTGTTTCTTGACCAACTTTGAATTTTTCATAAAATTCCTCTTCTTCTGTGGGTTCATCTGGCTCTCTGAATGTCTCGGTGAGCTTGTAGTCACTGGAGAATTTGTCTGAACCCCATTCCCATTCGTTGGAGTCTCTGGAATATCGATTCTCTTGTTGAATTTTGGCAGCTTTGATTTGTAATGCTTCTTCTATCCTTTGAGTGTGGACCTTGGAAGTCATGAAACCAAGTCCCTTCGAGCATTCCTTTTTGAATGTCAATTTAGGTTGTAAAGGTTCAATGATGCCTTCCTTTCTTAAGCCAAGAGGGCTTTTGCCATCATACCCAAATTTTTGTAGAATTTTGAACCCTTTGCCATACTTCTCACATGGTATGCTAATGTGATCTTGTGTATCATTTTCAAGGTCTTTGTAAAGCATTTTGTATAGGTCTTCCTCTTCTAGTTCACCCCATCTTTGAAAGATAGTAGGGTTTCATTTGACTATAATGATAGATACCTGCTTATTAGGATGTGGTCTTCCATATTCTTTTAGTGAACTCATGACCTGTTGTGAGTACATGGTTTGATTCAAAGTGTATTCATCCATGCCCTTATCCTGGAATTTCCCTTTAAGCTCACCTTGTTTTGATGTCAAAGGTTTTAATCACTTAGGATCAATGTATGCAGAAGAAGTAACGGCTTCCCTATTACTTGGAATGATTGTCTTTGTTTTCAGTCTCAAGTTATTGTAGTATATGAATGGATTAGGATCCCTATTAACTGTTATTTTAACTCCATTATGAGGAAACTTAATGCATTGGTGATATGTAGATGGGACTACCCTCATTTCAGGAATCCAAGGACGTCCTAGTAATATATTATATGTGAGATCTAGTTCTAGGACTTGACAAACCACATCCCTTGTAACTGGCCCAACTCTGAGAGGTAAGGTGACTATGCCTTTGGATGAACACTCTTCATCATCATATGCCTTAATGGTAATTTTGTTTGTGAATATCAGAATATCCCAATTGTTCAATAGTTCTCAATGTGCAAATGTTCAGACCTTCTCCTCCATCTATCAGGACTCATTTTATTCGATGTTTGTGTATGAAGGCTTCAATGTGCAAAGGTGCATTATGTGGCTGACTTACAGAGGCGCCATCAACTTCTGTGAATGTAAGGGAGTGTGGAATGGAAAGGTATCCCACCATGGCTTGAAACTGGTCCACGTATAGATCAATAGGGACAGTAGTGTCTCTCAAGATTTTGTCAAGAATAGCTTTATGTGCGGGGGATATACGTAAGAGCTCAAGGATGGAGATGAGCGTGGGTGTCTTCCCTAACTGTTCTACAAGGTCATACTCAGGCTTGGTTGATGAGGAAGTGGTGTTTTTGGTTGGAGCACCTTGCAAAGTGAATTTACCTTGACGGGTTGTAACATGACATTCAGAGGTAGGTTCGGAAGAAGATCCAATGCCTTTTAGGACAATTTTGGGTCTTTGGGTAGAATTCTCAGGTGTTTTGTCCTTGATGATAATGGTAGAGACATAATTTTCCATCGAAATGTGATTGATAGTTGAATCATAGTTATAAGATGCTCTGGTATAGTTAGTTTGGTCATCTGTGGCTATAGCTTTTCCCTTGTCATACTTTGGGAATGGTTCCTTAAACATCTCATGTTCTTGATTGGATGAGTGTCCTTCAATCTCAATGTCACCTCTATCAATGAGATCTTGTATGATGTTCTTTAGTCGATGACAATTTCCTATCTTATGACCCTTGCTCTTATGAAATTCACAATATTCATCATCATTCCACCAATTTGGTTCAACCTTTGCCTCATATGGAGGAAAATCTGGCATTGTGATTACTTTTTTTGCCACTAGCTTTTTGAAAATAGACTCGAGTGGTTCTCCCAATGGGGTGTACTTCCCTCGTGATCTAGAAGTTGTTTGAGTATTCACTTGATTGTTTGTAGAGATTGATCCCGAAAAAATGATTTTGGGTCGCACTGTATTGGCATCAACAACACCATCATTGACTGTGATCTTGTTTTTGTTCCAAAATCTTGGCTTATCTTTTCCTTTAAAGTCATCTTTGTTTTCCTTGAATATCTTAATGACTCCTTGTTCAATTAGGACCTTCTCTGTTGCTAATCCTTTTTCAATGACATCCTTGAAGGTGGACAAACAAGCTTTCCTTAAATCATAGCCAATGTCTTTGTTAACATTCTAAGTGAACATTTCTACCATTTGTTTTTGTGGAATTTCACAAGAGCATCTGCTGGCTAGATTCCTCCATCTTTGTAAAAATGATGCAAAAGACTCTCCCTCTTTTTGCTTGGTGTTGCACAAAGTAGTGACTGATATGTCTATCTCTATGTTGTATGAGAAATGTTGTATAAATGCCTCTGCTAGGTCACCCCATGACTTAATACCAGGTGGAAGTTAGGAGAACCATTCCATAGCTTGATCGCCTAAGCTTTGTGGGAATAATCTCATCAAATATGTCTCTTATGCTGCTACCTCAATGCAAGCTGTGAAAAACTGTCTTATGTGTGCCTTAGGATCCCCTTTTCCTCTATACTTATCAAACTTAGGCGTCACAAAATGTGTAGGAAAAGGAGGCATTGGAATGCTCTTGTCAAATGGATAAGGACATATGTCTCTCATTGTGTAAGTTGGCTTCGGTGTATTTATGTCCTCCATTTTCTTTTGTAAGTCCCTGATTTGCTGTTCCAAATTGTTCTTAGGTGGAGATCGACTTCTTGGACCATACCCCATGCTTGAGGCACCAATTGGAGGAGGATCATGTTGCATATATGGATGATATTGATCATACACATGTTCATATGGAGGAGGTCTATAGTGATGCTACGTATATGGACCACTTGGTATAGAGTCATGTTGAGGAATTGAATATCTACTTTGTCCATGTATACCATACTCTACAGGCATGTTGTGAGTTTGTTCTAGTGTGTTGCCCCCAAATTTGATGCGGGGTTTCCTTGTGTCCAAATTTTGAGCATGCCTTTGAATATCCAATTGCTTTGGTGGTTGATCCTTAGCATTGGTATGTGATTGAGCATATTTTTCTACATAAGACCTTCATAATGGTCTTCGAAGGTGAGTATCATATGTTTGACCATGTGTGTATGGGACCTCTGGTTTTTGAAACAAAGATGATGGCGATTCAGGCACAAGATGTGGTCCTCTATTGCCTCCACTATTAGGCCTCCTTTGATCCATGTTGGAGTGAGTTTGTTGCAAAGGTCGATTTTCCATTATTTGAGACATGTCAAAATCATGAGGAATCTTGACTCCACTTTGTACCATCACTTGCAGAAAGTATTGTCTATCTCTCCTCATTATTTCCTCAACCAATCGATTGAAATGGGGATTCATAATGGTATCTTCCACTTCTACTGAATGTACAAAGAAGTTCTCCATATTGTCATTGTGTGTATCATTGTTGTTTGTAGTGTCCATGTTCTCAACATTTGGAATGTTTCTATAAGCATCCATGTCAGGTAATGTAGTATGATCAGAATTGAAAAAGATATCATTGTCATACTCATAAGAACTCATGTTTGCGGACTCTTGAGCCTCTTTAGTTTCTCTCCTAGATTTTTGAGAACAGGTTTCAACCATGAACTAGGTCTTGACCAAGATGTGTGAGACTAGATGAAAATGGAAAGAGTATGGAAGACCAAGAGTTGGATGAAATGTAAATGAATGTGAGGTGTACTTGCAATGTCCAAAGTGTAAGACCAAGTATGTATGTAGTAGAGTAAGTGTGGTTCCCAAAGAGAGGATAGTTTCTCTTGATGAGGTAAGTTGACCTTGACTCTAAGTAAGACCAAATGAGACCCAAAGGTGACAGACCTTGATGACGGACCACTCAGCAAAGTGTTGTTGTATGTAGTATGTTGACAAAGTATGATGAGGACAAGCAAGTGACCTTTTGACTCAAGTTGGGACAAATGTGAATGTAATGCAAGGTGTAAAGCAGTGATGGACTTTGTGAGACCCAAAGATAGGTTGAATGCTAGATGAAAACCCCAGAGAGATAACCTAGGAAGCTCAATAAGTCTGAAACTGACTGTTCTTGTTTGCTGAATTATGAAAGTTTTCAATTCTAAATGCTTAAAGGACATAGACGCTATTTTGTAGACACAGACGCACTTAAATGACACAGACGCTATTATGTCCGACACAGATGCGTCTCTGAGATGTTGTAAATGTAAAGTTTCTCAAAAACACAGATGTGTTTTTGCCCTTCACAGATGCGGTTATATGACACAAACGTGGTTCTATCAGACACAGACGCGTTTCTACAAAATTTGTGCAATTTTTCCAATCTATGAAGTTGCTTGTTGTGACCAAATCTGAATGTTTGACTATTTTTCATGACAAGAGGACACAATGTTGTTGAAGACTCAATGTTTGCAAGTTTTTTGACTCCAAAATGACTCAAAGACAAGTGTGTTGTTTGATGTAAAATTGTTTTGCATACACTTGAAGACACAAAAGACACAATGTTTGCTATTTGGTCTTGAATGTTTGATTGTTCCAAATAAGTCAAGCACAATTCTTATGGCTGGCCAAGACAATAGTTGTTGATCCCACATGGAGTTTTCCCCGAGGCTACGCTATTCAGAGCAGATGCTTCGATGCTTGACCCCACTGGCTCCACCCTCGACACTCACTTCTCAGGACAGCCAAGCATCAGTCCCCATGAAAACTCCTCATGGTGAACTTTGTATCTCTACTAAGAACCATATGTGTGTGGGCCCCTACCAAAGGTCCGACCTCCTGCCTCAACAACTAGAAGGATTTTGGCTTCTAAAACAAAAAGGTGCTAGTAAGGGCATCCACTCATATGGCCATACATGCAACACTTTCAGCTCTGTAAATACAGAAGGCTCCCAGCCGGTAGGGGTTATGCCCTACAAATGATAAAATAAATTTGATCAAACGGGTTTATGGGGAGACATAGTGTCGGTATGAACTAATCAACACATGTTATCCATAGTTTTCACCATGGATATAGTTATTTATAGTGGTTTGGAAGAAGATGGCTTTTCTTTTGCTACCACTTGGGTCATTTTCTCCTCACTAGTAGTCCTAATGACCACACGGGGAGATAGGCCCTCTAAAGATTAAACAAAAAGAGCCTATTGCTCAAGACACAAAAGACAATGATCTAATTTTAGTGCACCAATTGAAGTGTTTTCTAGTCTATGAAAACAAGGCATACAATAAAAATCCAAAAAACCTTGCCAAGGACCTGCAACAAAGATCTATTAGTAGTTTGGATTGTTTCAAATGATCACCCCTTCCTGCAAGCACATAAGTTAGGTAAATTTTAAACCCAAAAGACTTTGTGAAATAGGGGCCTTCAACAAAATGATTTTTCTTTCAAGACAAGCTGCACCAATTTCGTTAGCTAGATCTGAAAATGTTAGCTCAAAATAAACCAGATCTGAAAACCCGAATGACTAAAAAATGAATCAATGAAACCCAAAATGAAACAAGTGCACACAGATGCGGTTATCAGAAACACAAACATGGCTTCTGGACGTAGACACGCTTAGATGAGACACAGATGCGGCTCCAGAACGTAGATGCAGCTTCTAGACACAGACGTGCTTGAAAACCCCATAGATGCGCCTAGGAAACATAGACACGACTTCCAGAATCTGCAAAAAAAAATAAAATATTGCCAAGGATGGAGACGCAATCCCAGATGTCTTAGACATGGTAGAAAACTAAAAACATGATCCGAAAGTACGCAGACACGAAAATATCAAAATTCTATCCAAAAATGTCAGATCTGCAACTTCAAAAACACAAAATCTGCAACAAGGATGTTAAATGCAAAAGGGACAAGAGTCCCACCGGGCGTGCCAAAATGTATATGGTGAAAATGGATAACAACAATGTCGAAAGAAACCACAACATCAATCAAGGAAAAGAAATAGGCATGAAAGCTCCCCCTGGTATGATGTGCCTCCATAAAGCACCTAGCTAGAAGGAGGGATAATAACCTTAAGCTTCTCCCAAAGTAACTCCAACATATATTTTTCCAATGCCTTAGTCAAAATATCTGCTACCTAAACATTCCTTTGTAGAAATGTATTCCAATCGAACTTCCTATTCAGCAACCTTCTCCCTTAAGTAGTGATATCTGATTTAAATGTGTTTTTTTCTAGAATGCATAACCAAATTCTTTAAAATGTTTATTGTACTTGTATTATCATACATGATAAGAATTGCTTCATCATATGTTACCTTGATATCTTTAAGAGTTTGTCTCATCCACATTACCTGAGTACAAAAAGATGTTGTTGCAATATACTCTGCTTCAACAGTAGATAGGGAAACTGAATCATGTTTCTTACTGAACTAAGAGACCAATTTGTCTCCTAAAAAGAAAGCACCACCACTAGTACTCTTCTGGTCATCAACACTTTCAACCCTATCTACTTTAGTATAAGATTTTAACTTGAAATCTCCACCTTTTTTTGTACCAAAGTCCAAAATCCGTAGTGTCTTTCGAATATCTAAAAAATCCTTTTCACAACTTGCTCATGTGTCACCTTTGGATTTACCTGAAAAGTAGCCACCAAACACACAACCTACATGATATCTGGTGTGGATGTAGTCAAATACAACGATCCACCAATCATCGATCTGTACTTCTTCTGATCAACCTTCGAAGACTCATCATCCTTGCTCAACTTGCATCCAACAGTTAAAGGAGTTGCAATTGGTTTACAATCACCAAAACCAAATTTCTTCAACATATCTTTCACATACTTTCTTTGTTCTTGAACACCCATTTAGTTCCTATCACATTCTTGTCCACTGGTTTGGGTACAAGCTCCCAAGTCTTGTTCTTCTGTATCTGATTTAGTTCTTCTCCCATTTCTTTTACCCAAGTCTCATCTTTACTTGCTTCCTCATTATTCTTTGCCTTAGTCATTGATAGAAAATAGTTATTGGCTCGTCTTGAGCTTATGCAATATTCCTTCTTCGTTGAACACCTTTTGTCTTGTCTCCAATTATCTAATTTTCTGAATGATGCTTCTGAACATACTTAGTAGGAACTTTGGTTGAGTTTTCCTCTTCTTCTTCCTCTTCATCATTTGGTTCCTTTTCATTTTTCTCTTCTAGATCACTTGGCTTCTCTATAATTGTTAGAACAATCTCATTATTTTGTGCTAGAAAACATTTTCTTTCTCTCTTATCCTTGATGTAGTATACATTTGCACCTATTATAATTCCTTATACAACTCTTTTACCAATCTTCTCTTTTTTATCACACATCTGGTGCAATTGAGACAAAATTCATAACCTTTTCTACACATTGAATAACACTTAATAGACTATGTCTTAACCCTTCAACATAATAAGCATTGTATACGGTGAAAATGGATAACAACAATGTCGAAAGACTAAATGAATTCAACCACAAAACCCTAGCCTAACAACAACAAAGATCCACCATAACATATGAAGATTACCTAAGACAATGCAAATAAAATGAAATCACAAAGATTATACCATCACATGTCCAATAGGGTTTGAATCTCCATTCTTCCTATCTCCATTGATCTTGCTTGATATATTTGCTCTCAGATTTTATATGCACAAGAGCTCAACAAAGAATGGAATGTGGTTGTAAGTAGGATCGCATATGACAAGTGCAAAGCATAGTGTAGTCAATTGATCAAGTTGTCAGTTAGTTAGGGTTTGATAATGAAGGAAGCATCTCATTATATAGAAGACACTATATGAAATGGATGGATAAGATTGAGAGGTGTAAAAAGAGGTCGGCTATGATTAGAGTGTAGGTAGAGGAAATAATAAAATAATGAAAGGGTAGGTAGTGTACGAATTAAGAGATGAATGACATGTGTCATATGTGGAAAAGGTTAATGAATTAATTAAATAAATAAAGATTTATTTAATTAATAGAAGAAGTGGGATCAATTAAATAAATAAGATATTTATTTAATTTAGGAAAAGGATAATTTAAATAAATAAAGGTATTTATTTAAATGAGAAATAAGGCTAGAAGAGGATAAATGAATTAATTAAATAAATAAAGATCTTTATTTAATTAGACATGACAATTTTAGGTGTCTACAAGCATCACTAGTTTTATGCTTACCATCAATAGAAACACTTCCAATACCTTGAATAGCTACTCCATCTTCTTTGACAAATTTCACTGGTCCACCATCATATCTCTTGATATTAATAAACCTTTCTTTATCACCTGTCATATGGGTTGAGCATCTAGAGTCAATAATCCATGTAGTTATATCCTGGAATGCAACACAGTCTTGATTGTCTTCTCCTCTTTTAGTTTCTTCAATGCATTCTTCTTTTATTCTATTGCTAAAAACAAGGATTCTTCATTTGAGTCATCATCAATTTCATCTTCAGATGTATGTTCCTCTATAGAACATAAGCCATTCTCTCTTTTGTTAAAGTTGTGCTTCCTAGTTTTATTTCTCTTATCATCATCATTTGATCTCTTATAATCTTCCCTAAATTGCAATTAGAAGCATAATGTCCATTTCTACCACAAGAATTTTTTTTCAGAGGTAACTTACTTTTGTATCTTCTAGTGCCTCATTGTAATTTTCTCACAAATTTTGCTTCAACTTCATTTGAATCTCCATTGCATTCTGGATCATCATGTCTTGAAACATTAAATTTCTCTTCTTTCTTTTCTATTTTCTCTTCCTCCATTTCTGAAATTTCAAAGGTTACTAAGGTACAAATAAGCTGAAATTATTGCTTTCTTGAATCAAAAACCTTGTTGCTTTTTAGGATTTTGGTAACATTAGCAAGATCTTTTGAACAACATTACTTTCATCCAAATGTCCATGGACAACTCTAATACCATTAGCAAGTTCAGTCACTCTTTGAATATAGTTCTAAATGCCTTCATCTTCAAGCATTCTTAGATATTCATACTTCTGCTTTAGATTAATCAGCCTAGAGTGTTTTGTCTTTGGATCTCCTTCAAATGCCAAACACAACTTGTTCCACACATGTTTAAATTTTTTTAATCTTTTTACTTTTCCAAACACTAAATCACTTATGTAATTGAAAATTATAGCTCAATCTTTTGCATTAGTCTCCTTCAAATTTATCTAATGCGGAGTCTGAGGACCACCCTGTGGGAGTGTATATCTGGTTTGAATGATTTCCCATATTCCATTCTCTCCTTCTAGTGTGGAAATTTTGTGCCATCAAAGATAGAAACCTTGTAATTCACATCCTGTGTCATATCGGATCTACCTCAAGTGGTTAAGCTTACTCAAGAAGAACCTTTCTTTGATACTAATTATTGAACCCAAAGTAGGACTGAGAGGGTGGGGGTGAATCAGTGTAAACTAAAATTAATGCACCACATAAAAATTTAATCAACAACACATATCCAATGCATAAACACCAAGATTTTCTATGTGGAAAACTAAAACATGGAAAAACCACAGTGAACACTTGTCCACAAAATATATTCACTATGTATATCTTATTACAATGAATGATCTCACAGCTCCGAACTTGCAAACCAAAAAAAATTGCTCTTGGGGCAAGATACAAAAATAGGACTTTCAAACTTGATGCTAACTACAACTAGACAAGATACAAAAATAATTTGAAAAGGATCTTCTGATTATGAATTTGTCCTTAAACTCTGCATCAACACACACAACTCAAACCTCATCTATGAACACTTTGTCTCATACCTCTATTGTAGTATTGAACAAATCACATATAATTCAATCACAACTCTTCCTCTCTTCTCTTTACCAAATTTTGTTGACTATCTTCACACTTCGTCTTTCTCTTTCTTCTCTATTTTTCATCATCTCCCACACTCAACTCAATCACATACATACTTTATATAGCTTGAAAAAAGTCAACTTGAAACACAACACACCTTCCGAACCAAAAAATATGTTGGAATCAATGAACACTGAGAGGTGGGGTGAATCATTGTTATGCAAATTTTAAATTTGTTAATCTGATTCTTCAACCATCAGATGAACACCAAAGAAAGTAAAGTGCAGAAACATAAAAAAAGTAACCATGCAACCATAACACCAAGATTTTTACATGGAAACCCAAATGGGAAAAACCATGATGGGATTTGAACTCACAATATTATTCCACTATGGCCAGTAGCAAAACAATATTACATAAGGGGAATGCACTTGCATCTAGGCACACTGCCTAGAGTTCACTGCTCAAGTTACAAAAATAGGGCTACAACCCCGGAGGAAGGCTCACTGCCTTACAAGAGATTACAAACTAATTGCAATAAGTAGTGAACTAGAAAATAGCATTTGACTATGCCAAATATCAGTTCCGGTTAGGCACAAACTAATTCGTTGCATTGTTTTGATAAACTGCTTTGTTCTTCTTTACCATATCAACACAATTTTGAATGCGCATGTGAAACTACACTCAATCGCTCCAAGATGACCATACACATTATTTCTGACACCTAATCCATTAACCCAAATGATCTTATATATGTGGAAACTCAAAATTAATCTCCTACAAGTTGACTTCACCAAATATAAAAAAATGAAACATGTAGCTGCAAGATAGCTTAGATCTATTGCCGAACCATATACCGAACCCAAAATACATGATCATTGTTGGTTCCCAAATCAGCAGATCCTAAATCATAGAGAAATAGCCACTGAATCATAAGAAGATCTAAGATTGAGTTTGGCCAATGAACAAGATTTAGCACAAAGGCTATAATCTTCTTCTCTTTAGGCTCTGCAAGACCTAGGTAGGCATCCCTATTGCAATGTTTACAACATCTTAGCTTTACATAAACATACATTAAAATATATAGCAGATGTTTTCAATGAAAATATACCGAGGAACAATATGATATACTACAAATTTTGTCTTGAACCTTAGCTTGTATCACTTTGCTTGCATTGAAAACTGACTCTAATCTATTCTACTCCTAATGCAGAAAAACTGAGAAATGAAATATAAAAAGTGAAATAAGAATGTTGAAACAATCCTAAAACCCTTAAAAGTATGACCAATGCCTATTCAAGGGAGATACAAAGTCAAATAACAGGTTTAAAGACAAAAAATATCACAAAATCGTCATTAAAATCAAATACTAAACATTCAAGACTTGCTTAAAATTCTCATGCTGAGAATGTATTCACAACTTCCTCACAATACCTCTCACACAAATGTTGTAGTATTCAAGACAAAATTTAAATCATTTACTTGAAATGAAACCTATCAAGACATACACATTCTCCATTAGAGAAGACAAATTGAACATGTCATTAACGTAACAACTCATACAACACCATACAAAAGATATGAACAATAAAAATGAATGTCCTATTTATTGATTTTTGGAATAAAATTGATACATTCATGATAGGTTATTGTGCTCAATAAATTTGTAAAAGACTAACTGTCATAATATTGCTTCAAAGCTATCCTAGTACATACTAAGAAAAATTTCAGAATTGTTCTTCTTGGCCCTAAATTCCCTTTTATAACACAAGGGAGCAAATAAAGCCTCGGGCCAAGAAGACATATGTCAAAAGTACAATATTTTACAATTCGCCATAAGGCCCCTTCTTGTCCTTGTCAACATGTGTGCACACTTCTCTGCTGCAATAAATGTGGGGGGTGCTGAGAGGGCATCATTCTGGAAACTTTGGGTTGCAGGTTTGCAAAATTGTCACTTCATTGGTACCTTGACACATGCCTCTGTCAGGATCTGAAGTACACCTTGGTGCCTGGCAGTAGGTAACCTGGAGAATGGTCCTTGATGATTGAACACTTTTGTCAATTCTCCCTAAAATCATCAACCTGCACAAACTTAAAAATAACAAAATGGGAGAAAAAGACTAGTCTTCTCTCTCAAGCTGCTCTTCTTCCAAGGAGCACTACTTTCTATGCAGGGCTTCTATCTTGCCCAATGACCAAGTAAAACTCAAACTCTACAACTTATTTATTGCTTCCTTTGCTTTATGGGCTGATAGAGTTATGGCCTCCAAAGTAAATCTGCGGTACATAAAATCTACCTCCATGATTTTATCAATGATATTAAAATATGAATCACTTTGGGCCGGTTTGGTAGCCAAGGAAGTCAAAACTGCATTTATGGCATCCTGGAAGCCTTGCTTCTACTCCTCTAAGCCTTTGATTTGTCCTTCGCCTGTCAAAATTGTGGGGATATCCCACTTTTTCAAACCTTGGAAAGAATTAATCATTTTAATCAATGTCTTTTTCTCATCCTCAATGTTAGAAAATTCTTTGATTAATAAATTAAAGTTTTTCCAAGTCACCCCTACAACTTGGGGTGTAGAGGCCACATTCTTGACTGCCAACATGACCTCTTTTAAGTCCCATCCTTTTGGAATCCAAGTGGTCCTAATTGGCTGAAAGAATGAAATAATTTCATCTAGTTGGCTGAGGAGTTGTGAAGTCAAAGAATATGAGGTGTGCACCTCTAATTTCTCAATAACTTTATTTGCCATCTTCAAAATTGAATCCTTTCTGATTTCAAAATAATTGTTCTCAGCTTCATCCTTGACTCTCTGTAATTCTTTATTCATTATTTCTAATTCTTTAGGCCTGAGTCCTCCTAAAGAATCTGATGTCACCTTCTTTATTTGCTCCTTCAATGCACAATTCTTAATGAATAATTTGTTGTAATTTGCATTGAGTGCCACATGCATATCCTTTAATCTCAAATTTTTTTCTCAAGATCATCCACTTCTAATTGAGAAAAAAGGACCGCTTGTGAAGTGATTTCTACGACTTCTGATGCAGTGTTGTCTTCAAGGGTCCTAAAAATTGCATCCCTTGTCATTTTCTATTCACCTTGCAGAACCATAGGCTTTTGGACATTCAGGGCCTTTAAACATAGAGAAAAAGCCTTTAGGCCTATGCTCTCCCCAGACCCATGATCTCTGATTTTTTTGCAAAATTGGGGTCCTTCTGCCGCATAATCTGATCTAACAATTTTGTTTTCTCAAAGTCCCAGCCATGGACAAGAATCATGCCACTATTTCTAATCATCTCCTTGCCTTTCTCAGGGGTGCATCTAAAACTATTCCTGTCAAAATTTTTGATCTCCTCATCAGACAAATTCTTCAACTTTTCCCTTAGCCAGAAAGATTTGAACTCAAGGGAGTTCACAAAACTATCATCTTCTATGAAGTTTTTTGAGGCAATGATCCTTTCATCATCCGCCTCCTCAACATGGATTATACTCAGGATAATTGCTCTATCCGAGTCATTTAGGACTTCAATAGCCTCATCTTCATGGAATGTTTCCTGAGGGGGAGAAGGAGGTTGTACATTTGTATCAAAATCCTCTTGGACATCTTCAAAATCAAACATGTTTGCCTTTGCCTTTTCAACCCTCCTGAGTCTTGACCTATTCAACTGCCTACCTAGAGGTGCCAGGAGACATTGTTTCAACTATTATTGTTTGCCTCTTCACCTTGTACATTGTAGGGGCAGGGTCAATAGGACTTCAAATTTATCTCCTTTATCCCTAACATCCCTTCTCTCCATTTCCATTTTTATTATCTCATATGCCTTTCTTATCATGAAAGACATCCTGGAAAAATCATTTTGGAATTCTTTGTTAAAAACTTCAAAATTGGGATCATCTTGCTTCCTTTCCTGCTCAAGCTTCTTCATGAGATCCCATTTCTTCCTATGCTAATCTACCTAAGTAGGGTGAGCATTTATAATTAAATCCTCCCATTCATCAAATTAATGAAAATAACCCTTCTGCTTTAGCTTGTATGCTCTGAGATCATTTACACATCCCTCAAGATCAAAATGCCTAGCTTGGGCAACCTTCATCCTATAATTATTTATTAAGAAGTCCTGCAGCTTTCCCAAGGTATCACATCCTACAGTGAATTTCTCAAAATTGATCACCCTGGGGAGGAGCCTCCATTTCTTATCTATTGCAATTTTTTCCCTTTCTATCCACATCAATTGCAAAATTAACTCAAGGAATACTAGCCTAGGAGAGACAAAAAGTGGCAAAACATGGGGCACTTTCTCACACCCATAGACCCTGATAATGGTGTAGTTGCCATACAAAAGAAATCTCCAAAATTATGCATGAAGGCCCCATGTGGATATATTGTCTCGACAACTCTACAACTTCTTAATCTGAGAATTTTAATGATTGTCTTAGGCAACCTGAGCATCCTTACTCCAAGACTTAACAAAACTTTCATGACAAAATGATCAAAGAAAACAAAATAACTGCCAAAACTGGATCCTTTGTCCCACTCCTGATTCCATCTTTGTACCGGCCATGGAAGACCTGTGTGTGGATCATTTGTCCTTATTTCTAATTCTGGACCCTAGTAAGCCCTGTTTTGATAAAGAATTAGATGACATAATAAAGAATAGTGTCTAAATTCAAGCTTCTGATTCTTATTCTTTGCTCCCATTAACCCTTCATGGAGCTTATCATGAATAACAGTTGTAAAGTCATACAACTCATTTATTGAGGGGTGTTGGATATTGATAGAAATAATCATAAAATAAATGGGCATTTGAGTAAGCCCATAATCTACCCCAAGAACCCACCCTAATGCATAGTAGGTCTTAACAAAATAGGGCTCAAAGCATTCTAATCTAAATGGCTCCCTTTCAGATGGCAGGACGTAATTCTGTGAATTTTTTAAAAGTTTCTTCATAAAATGAGGAACAAAGTCCTTTCTATACCCGTACCTTTTATATTGGTAATTTCTTTCTAGATTATTTTTGTTGATTTCCTTGAGGGTAGATTTGTCCAAACCAAAAAATTCAACAATAGCCCTATGCGAAATGTCCAATAGGACATAGCCTTCTTCAGATCTTACAGTCCTGCTTGGGTGGTCATAAGAAACAACTAGCCCTCTTATTAACATTTGGCACTGCTAGCTTCCCCAAGATTAGTGTCCATGGATTTGACACTGGGACAGGTTTTTCTCTATTTCCATAAAAGGAATAAAATACATCTCACCCTCTCTCCTTTGTAAATGCATCCCTACATCCTGCTTCTTTATCATTCAAGGCAATTCTGATGCAGTCATTCATGGAGGACCCTTCAAACAATTCTAACATGTCCTGATGAAGGCTTCTTGTTTGGTTGGTTGGCCTCTTTGTAGCCTCCTCTAATATCTACTCAATTTCATGCTGCAATTCCTCTACAGTATTTGTAGGAGAAAGAGGGGTGGTTGGCACTATTGCTGGTTAGTTTACCTAAGTTGATGATTCTCCCTTAGAGGGTTTTCTAGGCCGCTTGGGAGATGGATTTTTGCAGAAACAATTTTCTTAACTTTCTCAGTAGGGCTTTCATTTTGCAGGGTTTCCCCTTGATGGACTGGGGCTTCCTCAGTGGGTGGGTTTTCTGCAGCAGTGCCACTTTCTATAGGAGGAGGAGTTTTAGTGGTAGGTGTTTCAATGGAGGCCTTTTGGGCAACCCTTCTCCTCTTTTGAGTTGGTTTCCTAGCTTTAGGAGGCGGGGCAGGCTCATTTGAAGACTCACTATCAAAGACAATAGTGATACTCTTCCTAATTCCTTTTCTTTCTCTTCATGGCTTTCTCCTCAGGAGGGGAGCTTGCTTCGGCCTCTTTGGACATCTATTGGGTAGTTTGAGGGCTTGGCTCAACAATGGTGGCACTTTAAATCACTGGCATGGGCGAAATTACATCAAGAGAGATGACATGGGTAATATTTGGTATTGTAGAGCTAGTGCCAACTTCAGGGATATTCTCAGTAGTGGGAGTAGCAGAGTCTTTAATAGGGGAAGCCATTTTAATTCCTAAAATAAAGGAGAGCTTGGAAAATTTAATGCAGACGCAAACCCTACAGACTTTAGGGCACAAACATAGAGCTCTACATATTCACAACTAGAACAACCTAGCAAATGCACAAGGATGGTGGAATAATTAACATACTGATTTTCTTTACTGGGCTGAATTTGCTAGAGGGAACGTTGATTTTCAAAAAATCACTCTTCTTCTTGCTCAGGGATGCTCTAAATTCTTCTTTGGATTCAAGTTATGGGAGAAAATTGATGAATTTCTCTTTTATGGCAACACCATTAATTCATTTGTGTCGGACAGAGCTAGTCATTGGCGCCAAATTTAAATTGCATTCGTTGATCAGGAAATGATTGGTTGAGATTGCCTTTGACAACCCTCGAATGATGACATGGCATTTATAAGACTCTCTTGGCCACCTTAGAGTTTTCAAATTTTATGTCATTCGAATTGCTTTTATCATTTTATGATGTTCACCATCTCTGTGGGATAAGCCTTCATTGGATTTCTCTTTACTTCCTTATCCTGCACCATGTTTTTCTATTCTGACTATCCCTGCGGGATAAGGTCTCTATGTATTTACCTTCCTCTTTTATCCCACGACACCCAAAAGTATCCATTTTACCTTCATGGGATAAGGTCTTTCTACCTTTAACTTATCGGAAGTTGTTTGTCCTTTTCCCGCAATGCATTTACCAACATTTTTTCTTCTCATGGGATAAGGCTCTTTATATGTCCTCTAAGTATCCTCTTATCCCATGTTGTTCATAATTCCCTATTGTCTCCCACTTGAAGGTTATTTTCCTTGTATGTTTTCTTTTCACTGGATAAGCCTCTTAAGCTTATCCTCTCTTATCCCGCAACCCATCTCTTATCCCCGTGGGAACGGGCAGGATAAGAGATCCTCTAGATCTTTGCTTGCAACCCTTATCCCGCACCATCTTTTAGCCAGCCTAGGAACCTTGTGGGATAACAATTCTTTTGAATTTTTAAGTCATTTCTTATCCCGCGACCACATCTTGGTGCCATAGAATCTCCGTGCATACCGAGAATGACTGCCACTCTTGTGAACATTTCTTATCCCGTGCAAGCCTTTTTCTACTATGAAATGACTGCGGGATAAAAGATCCTTCTGTTACCTCTATCTCCTTCTTATCTTGCAGGGCTTAATCATGTCTTCAAGTGTGTCGTAGGACAAGTATTTTTCTTTGAGCTTTGTGAATTCCTTGTCCCGCATGGTCGAGACCTCTCGTTAAAAATCCTGTGGGATAACACTTCTTGGTGTTTGTTTTGGCATACTTATCCCACACGACTATGACACTAGAGTTGGCACTTAAGTGGATCATGATATCACATGGAAACCTGTCAAGGGTAATATTATCATGTGAGGGGGCCATCCTAGGGAATTTTTAAAAAGCCAAACCATGGGTACTTTACAACATTTAGGAATATAATAAAATTAAAGTAACGACGTAGTGATTCCTAGTGTGTGGGGCCAGTGAACGAATGAAAAATGAACCTTCTGATGATGACTTAAAACTAGGTCACCAGTGATCATAAGTCAACTGCGAAACATAACATTACCTGAGAAAACAAAGGAAAACCTTGACAAACATAAAACCCTTTTTCAAAAACCCTAAACCCTAAGTTCCAATACGCAGATAAGGCACAAATAAAACCAATTTTAAATACTTCCAACAATCACACGCTTCCTATAGGTTTCACATATCACCCCAAACACATTTCCAATCACCAAAATTAACTTAAAGAATCCGGACACATGATACATCATCAAACATGAAGAATACTCTGTTTTACTGTTCTATCGGATCATACCAGACCTTCAAATAGGCATAGGAATCAATACTAGAGAGTGGATTGTGTAATACCTTAAAAATGGTCATCTAAACCATGGGCCCCTAATCTTGACAACATCACCAAGGTCCTAACCAAAAGGCAATTAAATCAATCTTGAGCACATAATTAATTCTTTAATTATCAAATATCACATGGCAAAATCAATTACCCAATATTAACTAAATATTTATTTAATTAATTGAATCATTCCGAGAATATTCATTTTGATCAATTAACCTATTTTAATTTATTAAATATCTCTGCATATTTAATTAATTAATAAATTTGTCATTCAATCATGCAAAAAAGAATTAATTTGCTACAAAAAGAAGAATTTATTACAAAACAAAGAGTTGAATTGAAAATTAAATAAAAAGATTTGAATTAAGAGAGAAATCAAACTTGAGATATTATTTCTTTTTCTAAATTGAGAACTTGAAATCAGAAAAGCAATTAATTGAATTATTAATTATTCTCTTAAATTGGAACTCAAAGCTTTTAGAAAAGAAGTTCAGTTGCATTAAGAAGACTCTTTTCTTGATTAAATTGAAGAATTATCTATTTTTATCACAAATGCATGGAATTGATTTATTATTGTTTTCCAATGCAACTTGGACTTCTAATTCGAATGCATTTCAATTGAATTATAATTGGAATCTATCTCAAGGTTAACTCAACCTGATTTCTCAATTGTTTCAATTAATTCTAAATTGAGCTTTTTCATCATCTCTCTACAATTCTCTATAAATTTAGTCATCAACTCTCATTTCAATTCACCCTAGAGATTTTTGAGAACACGCTTGGAGATTATGATCACGCTAATTTTGCTCTGGAGCATTGATTGATTATTATTGCTTTTTTTTTAGATTATTTGCATTCATCTTACGTCCATTATTGCTTGCATCCATTATTGCTCGAAGTGATTTTTTTGCGTGAATTATTCATCCATTTTTTTTTTCATCCATATAGCTTAATATCATATAGATTAAATCCTTCGTCTTGGTGTAGTCTAGTCACTGGTATTGCTTATAACAAACTGAGAGCAATCTTATACTCACATCATTTAGAAGGCAATGGGTCGCTTTGCTATGGTTTGTTTTTATTGATTATTGATTACTAACCATGCATATAATGACTTAATTGAAGTGTTGTGCTTGCAGCTACAGGTTCACTTTTTCACACACACATTTCTGGCGCCCACCCTGGGGCCCGAGACTACTTCTTTTTCGGCCTCCAAGATTGATTTTTTTAATTTTTGTTATTTTTCAGGTATTTCAATTTTTTGATTTTTCGTCCGTACATCTCGTACGACAATTCCCACAGGCTTGAACGATAAACTATAGGTGTCGTACGAATTTCCATATCCTATCGTACTAGCATATCTTCTGTCGTACGAGCATAAATCCTCTGTCGTATGAGCAAACATCATCAGTAATCTTCTTTTGTGCGATACTGAATCCTGTCTCGTACGAGTCAAGACTTTGTTGTACGATTCTGTATTCTCTGGTAAAAAGGCAAATTTCATGATTTTATCATTTTTTTGATTATTCTGACGACTGACCCTGACTGTTTATCTATTTGTCTCAAAAATTTTCATAGCCTAACTAGTTTTTGCAGAATGCTTGTCGAAGAATATGCTTGTCGCATAAAGACAATATGACTATTGATTCGTTATCTTTGCAGGTTGCCTAAGGAGAATCAACTAAACATCGTGTATTCTTTAAATTCATTTTTAGGCACCTAACTTGCTATCTAGTTAATGAACAAAATCTGTCTTTCGTGTTTTAGAAAAATCTGAGAGGTAGGAGAGTATGCTCTTGTCTTCTTTTAGACAATTAGAAATCCGGACCCTTAAAGTGCTTTCTTAAGATTGATTGCAACATCTTTAGCAAGCCTGCCCTCCTGAGGAGCTAATAACTCTATAGCCTTTAGGGTCGGTGAGAGGGGAATGACCTATGTGGGAACGGCTAGACGCCAAGTACTCCAACCCACTATAAAATAAATGTGATTTGATAAAAATCAAGTCAACGACAGTGCCCAGGAATAGCTCTCCTCTGTACCTTCAGGTATATTAAACCTTGGTTTTTATGGCTGGGAGACCTCTTAATTGAGTTTATACCTCGACGCGCCGAACGGACCCCTTACTAAATCCAATTAAAATTAGAAGCTACCTGGTTCACCTCCGAAAGGGAGATAATCTTTGTGCAAGAGAGATAGTAACTCTCCCAAGATACTTGTCATTTCGTGCCCCCATTAGTGTTTTGAGTTGGATAATACAACATTGAGAATCCATTGCGTGAGACTCAGTGGTCGTATTCTGATTAGCTATTGGGTGTGTACCTGAGTCTACAAGCAAAGGTTTTCTTGCCTCACCAAGTTCCTTAGGGTTTGCATGCTGTGATTGGAGTTACTATACATACTACCTATTTTCTGTGTTTTCATCTCTGAAACAAAACTTGGAATATCAAAATTGGAGAAGATAAGAAACAAACTCAGTGAGTCAAAACTCTGTCCATGTCAGAAACTAGTCCATCCTAAGTCAAAACTCTGTCCGTGTCAGAAACTAGTCCATCCTAAGTCAAAACTCTATCCATGTCAAAAACTAGTATATCCTGGTCAAAAATCAGTCCATCTCAGAATTTGTCATACTCAGTTGTCAATACTCAGCAGTTAGAAAACTCAGAACTTTTAGTCTTTGCCCTATGAATAGTCATACGAGTCTGCTATTTTATCATGCTGCACCAGTCCTGTGTCATACGAATCTACTCAATTGTCGTCCTCTAGCAGATTCTCTATTGTACGAGTCTAAATCATTCATCATCCTGCACTGTATTATGTCTCGTACGAGGCAGAATCGACCTTAGTCTTTAATCGTCCTGCATATGCTCATCAGTCATATGGTACAAGGCATCAACTCATACGAAACAAAACTTCTATCATCCTATAACTGCTAAATTGTCATCCGGTTCAGAAAACCCAATCATACGAGTCTCTGGTTTTGTCAGAAAAAATAGTCAAACTTGCCAAAAACACAGTCTACCGCAAACATAATACTAGTTATCAAATTTTCCTGAGCATAAAACAGATCAAGATAGTGTACCTCTGCCTTTTTTTTTGTTGCATGATTTGGTCGATCACCCTTCAGTTAGTTCAATCAAACTACCTATCAAACTCAAGTCACTTAGATAACGTCTTACATAGGATATATCGTTCTTGAATTAGACTGAATCTTAGTTACTATTTTAGAATCAACCTAGGTAAACGTCTTATATAGGATAGATCTTTCCTGAAACCAGAACAAATCTTAGTTGTTTCTATAGATCAAGAAATTGAAAATCATCAAAACAATAGCAATTAGGACAACCACAAAACCTAAAGTTTCTATGAAAGCAATCCCAATCCAATCAATGAATACATAAAGACAAGATATTCAAATCAAATGAAATCAAAACAAACCGACGCAGATATCTCCTTCATGTCGCTCCATTGTTCTTCTTTCACCTTCAAATTTGATGTGGATCTCACCTACAAGTGCAAAATGCAAGTGGAAAGCAAGTTGTTGAGAGATGAAATTCGCAGTACAAGGTTACTCAAAAATGTGATTGATCCTTCCTTTTCATTGAAGAAAATCATCCAATTTATAGACAAATTGGAGAGAGGACAAGATTAGCATGAAGAGATTTGAAAGGAAATTCAAATCAAGAATGAAAAATTATGACAAGATTGAAATGCCATTCCCATGACAAAAGGGAAGAGAGAAAATAGCCTCCATGATTGCAACAAATGGAAGCATAAACATAGGAGAAAATGAGGGAATGAAATTAGGGGAAATATTAGAAAAATTAAAGAAAATATAGGAGAAATAGAAATTAGGTGAATTAATTAATAGGTTTTCATCCATTAATTAATTCATGAAAGAGACCTAGGACTAAATAAATAGATTTATTTAACCCACAAAGAAGAAGAAAAGGATTAAATGAACAAATCATAGAACCCTAGAAATAAGAGGACAAGGAATTAGGTCAAGACAATAAGAAATTAATGTAGGTTCGATCATGATTCTGATTGACAAAGGACCAATGTTGAGAAATGATTGAGATTGGTTGACAAAAATCAATGACAAATTGACTAAGATTGACAAGGAGATCAAATTGATAGGCGCCAATTGACGAGGAACAATGACTAATCGATCCAAATTGACATGATTGAAAAGGACAAGGATCGATGATGAATCGATTGCAAAATGACGAGATTGACAAGTTGATAATCGCAAATGATTACTAACAAGCTAAAGATGATTGAAAGATTAACAAGAGGACAAAACCCTAATTCTATCATCGATTAGGATTGACGATGTCCAAAATGATGATAAATGAGCACGCACCATGATGCGACAAGATAAGATTGACCAAAATCATGACTGAAGATTGCTATCGACAAGACCTAATTCGAAGGCGATAAGAATGAGGAATGTAGAAGAAGGACTCAATGCTCGCAAATGATAAAGACCAAGTGCGCAACATAGAATAAATGTTAATGCGACACAAGAACCCTAAAATAAGGCAATGTGCAAATGTTAAAGCATGACTCCACAAGCGTTGACCATTTTTAGATGTCTACATTTTGCCCCTCTTTGAAACAATGCGATTCTAAGTGTTGTTTCAAAGAACAATAATGAAAATGCCCCAAACAATAACAATGACATATGCATGCCCCCTCGAGGAATTGGCCAGAAAAATCTAGAAAAGAGGCCAAGTGATCGATAAGAATGACAGAAGACGATAGGTTCAAATGGATAAAAAATCGAAGGTCGGATGCACAAAGGACAAGCAGTGGAAGGCGCAAAAGACCGCGACCATCATAAGATGGAGAGCATGCACATCCATCTAGGTACTGACAAAGATCTATATAGGAGACAAGGAGAAGGAAAAGAGTTCAATTGCACTGGCCAAAGGGGTGGAGTTGTTGCTCGGGAAAAATAGATAAGAGAACTAGACCAAATGGACTGCCAAGACTGATGGAAGAAATGTTATTAAGAAGAAATTAGATAGAGGATAATTAGAGATGAAGGAAGACTTGCTTTCACAAATGCACATAAGTAGGTGAGAACCTCTATTTATTGTAGCAAAGTGGATGCAGAGCATCATGGCATTGAAGGCCAGAGCTGGAACGCAACCCCTTTTGCAAAAGACAGACACATCACACACAAGGAATGAGTGAAGCATCCTAGGGTGCATACATCAAGGGTCAAGGTCTGTGCAGCATTCACAAGGCGAACGTACTTATCAGAGACACCCAATGATATAGTTGCCCCAGTTTGTGACAAACATTCCACAAACAGCAAACACAACAAAAAAAAGGAAAGGGACCATGAACCATCCTGGTCACTCTAAATCACTCAGTGACATCATCGAGCAACATAGGAACATGATTGAAGCCAAAGATAAATCAGTTAAAAGATAAGATGCAAAAATTCAACCAAGTCAAACAAATAGTCTGATTGTCATTGTCAAAAGTGGAAAACAAGAATGATCATGCTATCTAGTTTTAGGGAATGCGGTACCCCGTCAAAGACAAGACACAGTCTGGTTTCGAGTATACCACACCCTGTATAAGACCCATGATAATGTTGACAAGGACCAATGGTAATGTTGATGCTATTTTGATTGATGTGACAACTGTGATCAGGTTGAATGCTTGCTTGGTCGAACAGTTCATATGTTAATGCGTGATTTCATTAAAGCACAATGTTTGATTGATTGTTGTTGGATGTATGTTCAATGATCTGTCTATGCACAAAGGGGGCCATTTATTGACAAAATGCAAAATACCAAAGAAATTATTTTTGGATTTTGATGTTTTTCACTTTGTAGGAATTTTGAGTTTTTTACAATTTTTTTGTTCGTTTTTCAGGACTTTATTTGACTTTTTAGGGATTTTTTTAGGACGTTATTTGATTTTTAGGGATTTTTTCATGACATTATATGATTTTTGGGGATTTTGTCAGGACATTATATGATTTTTGGGGATTTTGTCAGGACATTATATGATTTTTAGGGATTTTGCCCCCAATGTCTAGCAAGGCAAAGAATATGATAGGTGAATAAATAGGCTTTCTGAAATGTTGGTGGATAGAGGGAAGACAAAGGCCTTTTATCATGGAGACAATATAGATGCAATTTTCAAGGGCTATTGCGTGATGGGACAAGAGACTGGATATGACAATGTAAAGCAGGAACATGGCATGAGGGACATGTCAAGAGGTTTTTGAAACTATGTTTAAATTTTGTGTCCTTATGTTAGATCAAGATCAAGGAATGAAAAAGAGTGTATGGATAGTGATAAGATATGGATAGGATAAGCAAGACCAAGAATGGATAAGGGACATGGACTGAAGGTTGGGATTGGCTAAGGGATAGTGGCAGAAAGTTGCAATAAGACAGGGAATATGGATGAAACGTTATAATAAGAAAATGGATAAAGACCAAAAGCTATGATGGACTAAAAGCTACAAACAAGATGCATGATGCTCATGAAGATCCTCAGCCTTGTCAAGATCAAAAGTGGAAAGGGAAACTGGACATGAGGGACAATAGGATATGAAGGGTAATGACAGGGGTTTGATAGTAAAATGGAACAATGAAGGACAAAAGGATATGATAGGATAAAACCTGTCCCCAAGTACGGTATGCAAGAAGTTCATAGATTACGCATGACTCTTGTTTGCCAGGTTTTCATCATGGTACTTGCCCAAGGCGCCTGTTTGTCAGGTTTTCACCAGTGGACGAATTGTTTTTGCTTTACTTTTTTCTTTTGTCTTTTTTCTCACTTTTTTTTTTTTGGATTTTGACATTTTAGTCGAAAATGGACACATGAAAGGGGATGGAAGAAGATGACTCAAACATCTTTTTGTTTGGATAGTAGCCTTGAAAAAAATGGACCATGACCTTTAAAAGTATGCTCAAAGACGTTGGTAGGATAAGGACATGGAAAAAGATATGAAATTAAGGCAAGGATTTATGCAAAGGATGGGATCAAAGGAATCGAAGGATGAAAAATATGCATTGGATAATGGATAGGGTATTGGAAGAATTGGGCTTCACTAGATGGAAATGAAGGCAAGATCAACATTGGAACACACCTTGACGGGTGGTGGATTGATGGAGGAAAAATGGATCTCATATTGTGAGATTTGGATGGAGGAATAGCTTGGGATTTTGGGACATAAGGGCCCAAAATGGATGAAGAAGGTGATGGAGGAACAAATTTGAGAGGGTTGGATGGAGGAATAGCAACTTTGGATGCCAAGTTGGATGTTTCTTTAGGATTTTGTGCTTCAAGGAGCCGCTTAGGGATCCACATGGTTTTTGATTTTTCATGCTTTTGTGGTTCCTTGGAGTGCATTGCCAACACAAGGGATTTAGGAACCCATATAGATTTTAACTTTTGTTTTTGAGCAATGGACCTTTGTGACCTTTTGGATTTTTCCTTTTCTTTATAGATCATTTTTTCTTTGTTTTGACATGTTGATTATATTGGACATTTTGATCCTTGAATACATGTGGGTTTCTAGACTTATGACTTTTATACTTGGCATCCAAATTGCTTGGAGGGGGAAAGGAATGCATGGATGGATAGGAATGAAGTGGAGGTCTTTTGCATGGATGAAAGTTACTCAAATATGTGTTCCTTTGTTGACCTTGCATATAGGACGCAGGGATATTATAAGGACCTAAGATGGATGGAAGGGATAAAGGGGAAGGGATATGTTTGGATTTTGAAGGGATGTTGGATTTAGTAGGGGTACCCACGTCTTGAGGAATTTCACTGAGGCCATGACCCTTAATATTTTCTTTAACATGAAGGGATTCTTGCTTATGGAGATCTACTCCTTCACCTTTATGAATATCTTGACTTGTAGGATACTCTTTTCTTTGGGAAGAAGATGCGAGTCCATTATGAGGTGGATATGATTTGAGAGAAATAATGAGATCTTGAAGTGGATCAGATTGCACCAAAGTGGAAGAACCCATATTGCATGTCGAGGGTTCATGAACATCTTGCACTGACACGTTAGAATCATGAGGGGGATTAGGATCATGAGGGGGACTAGGATTGTGTAGTGGACATGGTTCAATGGCAGGCTCTTCAAGAGATGGAATGGGAGAAATAATGGGATCATCAAAAGAAATGCGATCTTGGAGTGTATATGGAGCATTAAGACAAGGAGATGGAGGAACAAAAGGATCTTGTGGAGGATTTAAAGGATTAATTTGATCTTGACAAGGAGGAAGATCATTGGAATCCTCTTTAAAGTTGCTTTGCTTTGGACTTTTAATGGGATCATCATAAAGGATGGAAAGGATATCTTGATATTTCTTTGGAAGTGGAATGCCAATGGGATTTGAAAGGACATTTTTTTCATGAAATGGAAGGGGATCGTTTGGGATTGGATGGACTGGGATATCTTGATCTTGCTCAGGGAATGGAGTGTCAATAGGACTTTGGATAGGATGGACAAGAATAGGGGAATCATCATGAGTGTATGGGAACATGGGGTCCTGGTCAACAATTGGATGGGATGATAAGGTTTCGGGATCTTGATCTTGATCTTTTTTAAGACACATTTCTTCATGCTCTAAATTATCCTCTTGACATGGGGTTGGACTTTGGATATGCATGGGGGATTTTAACAAGGGATCAATGTTTTGGCATGAAGGAAATGCACTTTGAACATTTGTGATGGATTCTGGCAAGGAATCAATGCTTGAACATGAGGAAGAGGGACTTCGAATGGGGTCCTCTAAAATAGGTAATGGCAATAAAGTGCATGGTGGCATTGGGTCTTCTATTTCTAAAACATGACAAGGATGTGCATCATGAATTGGATTATCTTGGCAATCAATTAAGGATAGCCCTTGGATAATTTCATCCTTGGGTGTATTGTTTGATGAGGACAATATGGAAGGTTCGTGTGAAACTTCTAAAGGTGTAGGGATAGATGCCATTGGAGAGTCAATTTATTTGTGGGGGAATGAGGCATTGCTAGACATAAGTGTATTAGCTTGATCTTCCTCAAAGAACTCACTTGGTAATTTCCTTAAGATCCTTGCAATAAGGCCACCTTTCTTTCGAGGTTTTGACATAGTTGTATCTGGAATTTGAACTTGTTTGGAAAGGAGTTGGTTCTGGTCTGATGTCATGTTTTGATTTCGGACTAGATGTTGATCAGATTGGTTTAACATGTTCAAAATTTGGCTTGGTGCATGTTGCAAGTTTTGTTTTTGAATTTTTTATTGTAGTTGTTGATACTGAGTTTGTTGTCGATAATTAATAGTTGGTTGGACATATTGTTGAAATTGGACCATTGGTTGTGTTGGTTGTATATGTTGGACCATTGGTTGTGTTTGTTGGAAATGTTGGAACTATTGAACAATTGGTTGTGATGGTTGAAAATGTGATTGATAGTAAACACATTCTTGTTCTTGTTGTGGAGGCACATAATGTTGTTGTCTCTTTTTTTGAAATTGTTTCATCATCTCTATTTGTGAGAGGAGAGCTGGTATGTTTGATTGTTCAATAAGAGATCTTACATCAATTGGCTCAAAGTTTGGGTTTGGACCTTGAAATTTTTGAAATGTTTTGGACATTTGGGATCTAATCTTCTCACTATTTTTCACTTTTCATTCCAATATCTCCTTTTCTTGAGCTAGTTTTTCCTCTAGTTTTTGTATTTGGAAACTTGTTTCATCATAAAAAGTTTGACCAATATTGCCTTGTTGTTGGGTTGGATATAGTTGTGAAAGAGTTTGTTCCTCATGTAATGTTTGAGTTTGAATTTCATGTTGCAGGTTCAGTTGATTCCAGTCAAAAGGTGCATTTTCCCTTGGCATTGGTGGAACACTCCCATATCCCGGTTTCATGGGTACAAACACTGGCTCATATAATGGAGGTGGTCCAAGTTGAACCATTCCATATTGTGGTAATGATGTGTTTGACGAACCTTCAATTTGTAATGTTTGACTAGGTTGAAACTGTGAGTTTGATATGTTGTCAATGGGTTGATATGTTGGTTCGCCCATCTTCTTAGATTTTGACCTTGTTTCAATAGGCATGTCACTATGCAAATGCAATATCTTTGGGATTTTTTTTATTTTAAAAGGATGATGTATGATATGCAACTAAATGCAACCTAAATAGATGAAAATGTGATCTATGGCAAGAATGCAACCTATGTTTTTGTTGTTTTTCAAGGTTTGGACAAACTTTTTGGAATGCAAACCTAAAGACTGAACCTTGGGAAGTTGAAATGAAGCGAAGACCTTAAAGGAAAAAGGACCAAATGACAATAGGACAAATTGACAATGTCTCACCTATATGCTTGGATACTGAGCTAGGTTTGACAAAAATGATATTAATGAAAGGACAAATTTTAGACAAGGTCAAGACTCCTTAACAACAACTCAGGGTGTCATCGAAAGTTTTGATTTTTCAAGTTTGACAAACCAAATTTTTGAGACTAAATGCAAGAAGGCAATGATTATGACAATGACTTAGGATATGACATGAAAATGATCTAAGGATATGATATGACAAGATGAAGCCAAGACAAGATGACAATACAATGATAAGGATATGCGAAGACCAATGACTTGGAATATGCAAAATGTAGCCTAGGCAAGACCTAATTTTAGCATGACAAGGATAATGCACAAATGTCACCTAAATGGAAATCTATCTTGGATATGACAATGAAATGCAAACTTAGGGAAATAATTTTGAACCTAAGTGCAAAATGAGGACGCTTGCAATGAAAAGGACTAAAATGAAGGGAGATGACAATATGTCCTAGGACCTAAGTTGGACTATGCAAAACCTAGCCTAAAGTGACATGAATTTTGAAACAAAGATATTCAATGTTTTGACAAGCCATGTTCAAATGTTGGATGAATACTTGGACAAATTTGGACTTTTGTTTGGATTTTGTTTTGAATTGAAGGTTGTTGATTTTGAAAACCCAAGTTGATTATGAGCACTTTTGAAAGTTTGTTTTTGATTTAACTATTGACAATCACAGAAGACAAAATGTTTGTTTGACTTTTGACTCAAGACAATCAAGCACATTCACAACAAATCCTATGGCTGGCAAGGGCAATATCTATTGAATCCTCTAACCATAAAATACAACACTCAGCCAGATAGCTAGATGCTTGGTAGCATTGGCTCCCCCTTATAGTGCACTCACTTCTCGGGCATACCAAGCTTCGAGTTCAAGGGGCATCACTTCCCAAGAACTTGCTATCTCTAACTGAGGAGTATATGAGAGGTGTCTTTGGCATGCGCATATCACAATGCCTGAGCCAACAGATAGAAGGATTTTGGCATCTAAAAACAAGAGATTCTAGTAAGGGCATCTGTTTGAGTGGGTATTGATCCGGCGAATAAATCATCGCAATACCATTCCAACACCCATTGTCTACAACTTTTGTTGCATCCACAGTTATTTAGAGTGGTTCAGAAGAGCTTGGCTTTAGCCCGTCACCACTTTGGTTCGTTCCCTCTCACCAATGCCTGTGCGAAGTGCCAGGCAAATTGGGAGGCAGGCCCAGTTCTAAGGGTTAAAACATGCAATCAAATTAAAAACAGACAAAGCATGCATGGTGTTCATCAACCTTTAAGAAATGAAATGTGAAACTACTTAAAAAATTGCAAGCAAGATGTTTTAATGAGAGTCTTTGACCATGTCCTGCATAAGATTCGTTAGTAGTTGCATTTTTCATCTTCTGTCACAAGTAATGCCAAGATGCTGCATAGAGAATTAGTACCAAAGAAAAACCAGAATGCAAGAAACAGAATGAAAACAAACAAATTTGCGAGTAAAAACAATTGATTTCACCTTTGTTTCTGGCCTTGCACAGGCACAGAATGCCTCAACACAGGTGTAGAAAACTCAAACACAGGCGCAGAAAATGTCAACACAAGCGCAGAAGTGTCCAAAAAGCTCCGAGTCACCCTGTTTCTTGAGTTTTTCACTTGCAAACAACTCAAAAGCACTCAAAACATGGTTAAGGGGTTAGTTCACGTCGGGTTCACCAAAAATGTAGATCAAGAAATTGAAAATCATCAAAACAATAGCAATTAGGACAACCACAAAACCTAAAGCTTCTATTAAAGCAATCCCAATCCAATCAATGAAAACATAAAGACAAGATATTCAAATCAAATGAAATCAAAATAAACCGACTCAGATATCTCCTTCATGTGGCTCCATTGTTCTTCTTTCACCTTCAAATTTGATGTGGATCTCACCTACAAGTGCAAAATGCAAGTGGAAAGCAAGTTGTTGAGAGATGAAATTCGCAGTATAAGGTTACTCAAAAATGTGATTGATCCTTCCTTTTCATTGAAGAAAATCATCCAATTTATAGACAAATTGGAGAGAGGACAAGATTAGCATTAAGAGATTTGAAAGGAAGTTCAAATCAAGAATGACAAATTATGACAAATTATGACAAGATTGAAATGCAATTCCCATGACAAAAGGGAAGAGAGAAAATAGCCTCCATGATTGCAACAAATGGAAGCATAAACATAGGAGAAAATGAGGGAATGAAATTAGGGGAAATATTAGAAAAATTAAAGAAAATAGGAGAAATAGAAATTAGGTGAATTAATTAATAGGTTTTCATCCATTAATTAATTCATAAAAGAGACCTAGGACTAAATAAATAGATTTATTTAACCCACAAAGAAGAAGAAAAGGATTAAATGAACAAATCATAAAACCCTAGAAATAAGAGGACAAGGAATTAGGTCAAGACAATAAGAAATTAATGTAGGTTCAATCATGATTCTAATTGACAAAGGACCAATGTTGATAAATGATTGAGATTGGTTGACAAAAAACAATGAAAAATTGACCAAGATTGACAAGGAGATCAAATTGATAGGCGCCAATTGACGAGGAACAATGACTAATCGATCCAAATTGACATGATTGAAAAGGACAAGGATCGATGACGAATTGATCACAAAATGACGAGATTGACAAGTTGATAATCACAAATGATTACTAACAAGCTAAAGATGATTGAAAGATTGACAAGAGGAGAAAACCCTAATTCTATCATCGATTAGGATTGATGATGTCCAAAATGATGATAAATGAGCATGCACCATGATGCGACAGGATAAGATCGACCAAAATCATGACTGAAAATTGCTATCGACAAGACCTAATTCGAAGGCAATAAGAATGAGGAATGCAGAAGAAGGACTCGATGCTCGCAAATGATAAAGACCAAGTGTGCAACATAGAATAAATGTTAATGCGATGCAAGAACCCTAAAATAAGGCAATGCGCAAATGTTAAAGTATGACTCCACAAGCGTTGACCATTTTTAGATGTCTACAGTTTCTCTCAAACAATACTTAAACCGAGCAAACTAGCACTAAAATTGATCTTGACCTCTACATCAAAAACAACTCTAGGTCACACTAATCCATAAAAATGCCTATTCAAACTAGGAGTTCTTGTAAGAAACAAGCCAAAGGCAAAGGACAAACCTTCACTTATCAAGATAATCCATTCTATGTGAAGGATCCCCTCACTGACATGCCATCGTCATCAGGCGGACCAATTTTTGATGAACCAAAATCTCCCACTATACATGAGACAGAATACAATGATGGAAACAAAAACGACCGTAATATTCCTAAAAATCATAATGACTCATCATCATCAAGTGAGATTGATGAAGCTGCTGAACCTCCAGAAAAAGAAATCCTTGACTGTCAGAAAGACAAAGACTTTAGAAAAATGATGAAAACTATCATGACCCGAGAAAAGGAAGACTACTTCTTAGAACTAGCAAATCAAGGTGCCAAACTTCCTATTGGATATGATGTTTAGACACTTGTTACTAAAAGGGAAGACTCACCTATAATCATGGCACACAAACAGTTACTAGCTTTGCAGACAGAGCTCACAGAGCTGAAGAATAAGGACAAGTCCCCAAAACAATATTCTCTAGAAACAATATGTCCCTTTCCATTTGACAAGAATTTACACATGCCTCCATTCCCTTCACGAGTGGAAATCCCAAAATTATACAAATATGACTGTACCTCAGATCCTCAAGATCATGTTAGGGAATTTAGTGCTGCTTGTATGGAATTCATGCACGATCAAATGTACCTCATGCATCTCTTCCCAAGGAGTTTAGGGGGTCAAGCAATGGAATGGTTGTCAATTCTACCCAAAGGAATAAAAACATTGGAAGAACTAATCCAACTATTTTTACAACAATACTCATACAACATTCGACATCCTGTGACTATGATCGATCTTTGTAATACTCAATAGAAAACAAGGGAACCTCTTCTTACTTTTCTCCAACGCTGGAGAAGGATGTTCTCTGGGTACCCACGACCTATTCCAGACTTTGAGAAAATGGATATATTTGTCAATAACTTGGTCCCCGAACTGAAATATAGCATACAAATGCAAGTACACCCATCATTTAACAAAATGGTAATAATGTCATTCGAATGGAAGATGTGCTCATAAAGAAGGGGGGTATCACACCTTGGAAAGAAACACAAACAGGATCTAGCTCTAAAGAGAAGAACAAGTATTGGAAATTTGCCAAAGACAACAACAAGAATGCTGTTAATGATGGAGTAGTAGACACTGTCAAAACCAACTCAAAATCCACAATATTCAGCCTTGCTAGTGGTACATAAGCACTTAAAGCCACTAAGATTGTAGCAGAGAATCTGCCAAAGAAAATAAAGGAATGGTTCAAAAACAAGGCTTTCCAAACCTAAGCATGATTTTACTCCTCTTGAAGAATCATATGAGTCTGCTTTCAAAGATTTGTTGGCAAACAATTTGATAACACTACCAAATAACTCCAGACCATATGATCTAGATGTCAAACCAAGATGGTGGAGAGAAAATGAATATTGTGACTTCCATCGGAATAAGGGTCATAACATAAACAATTGCATGAAGCTAAAACATGAGACTTAGGATCTCATAGACACTGGTAAAGTTGTTGTTGGGAATCATCCAACCAATGTTGATCATAAAGCATTTAAAGACCCTTTGCCTGCTTATGAACAAGGTGATTCCTCAAAGACCAAAGGAGGTGCCAAGGTAAATTATGCTTATGCCAGCTAGGACAACATTATCAACATGATTGAAACTTCACACTCAGAATATTGCAATGTGATTATAGTTCAAGATAAACCAAATGAATCACGATATGCAAAAGCTCTGACCAGATCTCAAAAGAAAGTTACCCTCAAAGGAGCTAGTTCTTCCAAACCGGCTTAGGAAACATCAAATCCAATAGCCTTGCCAAACAAACAAAAGGAATCAACCTTGGACAAATTTAAAAGATTAACCTCATCATCATCCTCTGGATACAGCGTGGTTGAACCATTGAAAAGGACAAATGCTCAAATTTCAATTTTTGAATTGCTACAACTCTCATCTACTCACAAGGAAATCCTAGAAAAAGCATTTCTCACTACCAACGTTCCAAAAGATTTAGACATTGATCAGTTTCAGTCTTTGGTGGGTCATCTGACTTCACCTCACTATTTGACCTTCTCTGAGGAAGATGACAATTCATTAAATCATCCACATAACCAGCCATTTCATATTGAAGCCATGATCCACAAACACAGAGTTAAATGTGTTTTGATAGATGGAGGCGCAGGGTTGAATATCTGTACTTATCATCTGCTTAGACAACTAGGATTCTCTAAAAATGTCATTGATCTAGGCAAGAAAATAACAATTAAAGCCTATGATGAAGAAGAGAGGACCTCCAAAGGTTTGGTATCATTACCAATCAGAGTGGGACCGGTAGAGAGAGATGTCCTTTTCCAGGTTCTCGATATTCCATTGTCATAAAATATATTACCATGGATTCATGAAATGAAGGCAGTACCGTCAACATATCACCAATGCTTAAAGTTTCCTTATAATGGAGCTAAAGTCAATATTCCTACTGATACAAATGTCATCTGTAATGCATTGAAAAAAGGTGCAGATACTTTTGTGCCTCATAATAGGGTAGCCTCTTCAAATGAAGATCCAGAAACATTGATGAAAGACTTAGAAAAGAGATTGAAGATTACAGATATTGACATGGATGGCTACAAGATAGAACTGGTACTATCATTAGTTTCTCTCCCTCCATCACCAAAATAGTTGGGCAAGCCATCAGAGGCTATGAGAACACAAAATTTAGTTCCAAATACTATATATGATGGTCTCTTCATACAGTCTTCTACCTCCTTGGTGGATGAAATAGAAGCGGATGCTGTGCTTAACTGGCTCTTTAACGAAGATAGTCCAAATGAGGAGGTACGACATTGTGAGATTTACTCAAACCAATATGGTCGTGGTTACAAAATGATTCAGCGCATGGGGTACTCAGGTACTGGTCCTTTGGGCAAACAAAAAGAAGGTATTACTGAACCAATTCAGCTACAAACCAAATCCACACATGATAAGGCTAGACTGGGATACAATTCTAAAAGGACATCTGAACAAAAACATGTTTCTAAGTCTAAAGGCTTGAAAAAGATATCGCCTTTAACATTACATGAAGCAAACACTAAACAAACAAAAGTAGAGTGTAGAAAAGAGAAAGAGGAATCAACGGTCAAGAAAGAAGAAATAGTCAGTGCTCAAGCTTCGACAGTATCAGCTACAATAATACAAGAAGTCGAGGTTCCTGAGGATATAAGAGATGAATTTGTAAGAATTAGAGAATTGTTTTCACCATTAAAAGTTCTAGTCACATATACTGGCAGGTAACAAGTAGATGATTCGGAGACCGATTCAAACGAGTATGAATGGGGTCCTGACTATCTTTCAGACACATCCGCTACAGAAACTCTAGAAGAATCTAGTGGTGTCATAGATGATACTCAAGAGCTGATGTGCATAAAACTAGAGAGGGAAATACAAGAAATTAGACAAAAGAGGCAAGCAAATTATGAAAAAGCATTCAAAGAAGGAACAATACCATAAAGCTTCTCATCTATGTGTCCTTATCCTAAAACAGAACAAATCAGTTATAGCACTACATAGGAAGAGTTAGAAGTTGTAGAACAAGAACCAGTTATCAGTCTAGAAGAAGCTGAATGGAGTAGATGAAAAAAATCACAGAAACAATGAGATCATGTCAACAGTTGTGTCAGATACAAATGACAAATGAACTAAAATATGAAGGAATTTGTAGCATTAAAGATGTTAGTATTGATACCATACATATGCTTACTGAATCACCTGACAGAGACTTGGAAACTTCATCCGATAACTCTGATGATTCTGAGGACTCTAATGACAGTCCTGTTCATGATGATACCCACTCATCCTTAAATTCTGAATCATCTGATACAAACAATGAAAATTTGTCTACTAGTCTTATTGTTGTTAAACCACGACATGACGTCCAGTCCAACGTAGTAAACGATGTTACAAGTATGTCTATTGGATTAGATCGATTAAATATTAACGTGAACTTTAATAATCATGATCTGACTCTTCCTGGTCTCGAGACACTTATGCAATGTATCATTCTAGAACTTGACTTCTCGATCCGCAGCTGTGATAACAATACCATGAATTCTCTCGAACCTATCAAAATTTTGTCCTTAATACATCCTGAATTGATTGATTGTACTTTACAGAATCAACCCATGGATATACCTACTTTTGCCAATGACTATACATTATCCTATTATCTCAATGCAGTCAAACCTATGAACTCTTCCACTAGTGAACGGAGTGAAAATATGACTGAAGAGGATATCAAGTATCTTAGTCGCAAAAACAAGAAAAATAAAAATAAAAGATCTGATGGTGAAAACCATACAGTGGCGGTGTCAGAATCTAAAAAAGAGAAAATAAAGGACGTACCTAAAGGTGAAAACCTCTCTAAGGTGCTTGAAGGTGAGATACTTGGTATACTGCCCAGTCATTTTCAAGAGCGCTCTTCCATATTGATCGAGCCAACTCAGCCAGTGAATATTGGGAATCAAGAGACACCACAAATTATTCACGTAGCTCAATCACTATCACCAGAGGAATTGAAGGATTTCACTCAGCTATTCTTAGAGAAGAAAATAAATTTTGCATGGACGTACTTTGATATGGCAGGCTTAGATCCCGATCTCATTATGCACCATCTCTCAATCACACCAGGAGTAAAACCAGTTAAACAAAAACTTTGTAAGATGCACCCGCATGTCGCACTATTGGTCAAAGCTGAACTAGAGAAACTACTCAAAGCTAGATTTATCAGAGCAATAGATTATGCTGAATGGATTTCCAACATAGTACCTGTGTCGAAGGCAGATAAATCTATTAGAGTTTGTACAGATTTTAGAGATCTCAATAAAGCATGTCCAAAAGATGACTTTCCATTGCCAAATATTGATATGATAGTTGACATGACAACTAGGTATGAGATGTACTCACTAATGGATGGATTTTCTGGCTACAATCAGATTAAAATCACTCCTGGAGATCAAGAAAAGATAGCTTTCACCTATGCATGGGGAACCTTTTGCTAGAATGTTATGCCATTTGGGTTAAAGAACACAAGAGTGACCTATCAAAGAGCAGTTACAACTATCTTTCATGACATGATGCATAAGATTATGGAAGATTATGTTGATGACACCTTAGTGAAGACTATGAAAAGATCAATGCATATTCAAGAGTTAGGTCCTATACTTGACAGAATGGAAAAGTTCAAGCTCCAATTAAATCCAAAGAAGTGTGCATTCGAAGTGACATCTGGTAAGCTACTTGGATACATTATTTCAAAAAAAGGAATCGAAGTTGATCCTAAGAAAGTCCAAGCCATAATGGAAATGCCACCTCCAAAGAATATCAGTCAAATGAGAAGTCTACAAGGACATCTCCAGTCTATTAGAAGGTTCATTTCTCAGCTAGCAGACAAGGCTCAACCTTTCACGAAGGTACTAAGGAAAGGCATATTATACAATTGGGATCAAGAATGTGAACAACATCTTCAGCAAATCAATGAGTATCTGTCAAATCCATCGATCTTAATACCACCTATTCAAGGTAAACCATTAATCTTATATATATCAGCAACAGATTCATCACTGGGGGCACTTTTGGTGCAACAGGATGACGACAAAAAGGAAAGAGCTATCTATTACATCAATAGGACATTGGTGTCTTATGAAATGAATTATACTATAATAGAAAAAGCATGCTTGGCATTAGTCTTTGCATCACACAAATTGAGGCACTAAATGCTAGCACATTCAGTCAAGTTGGTGGCCAAAATAGATCCACTCAAGTATCTTCTTAATAAAGCAACACTCACCGGAAGATTGGCAAAGTGGGTAATGATCCTTACAGAGTTTGACATTGAATATGTGGAACGCAAAGCCATAAAAGGATAGGTAATTGCTGATCAACTTGCTGAAGCTCCACTTGAGGATACTCAACCACTACACATCGAGTTCTCAGATGAATCAATAATGCATCTTACTCAACAACCCTGGAAGATGTTCTTTGATGGGTCCTTTACTCAAAATGGTTCAGGTGCTGGCATATTATTCATTACTCCTCAAAAGTACTCCATCCCAAAATCTTACAAGATTTTATTTCCTTGCACAAACAATATTGCAGAATATGAAGCCTTGGTAAATGGGATAAAGCTAGTCATTGAATGGAAGGTTGTTGAATTACATATTTATGGAGATTCTCAGCTAGTCGTCAATCAAATCAATGACACATATTAGAATCGAGATGAGAAGTTGATGCCTTACAAGAGAATGATGGATGATCTCAAGAAGTACTTTGCTTTTGTGTCATTCCAGCAGATCCCAAGGTCTGCTAACAGAGCACCAGATGCTATGGCCACTCTAGCATCCATACCTGAATTACAAGAGTTCAATGCTTGCTTTGAATTCCTAGTGGAAGAGTTGCGTTACCCAGCTTATGATTCCCCTGAAACCCAAATAGTCTGTTCTATTATTGGACACGACTCATCCAGATATAGCCACATCTACTCCTATCTACATGACCAAGTTATTCCTAAAAATCTTACCCAAAATGAGAAAAGAAACCTAACTCAAAATGCTTCATGGTATGTTATCATAGCTAATGATTTATTTAGATGAGGTTTGGATGGTACATTGCTTAGATGTCTAGAAATTGAAGAGTCTAAATATGCATTATCGAAAGTCCATGAAAGTATTTGTGGATCTCATTCAAATGGTTTTACTTTAGCTCAAAAACTATTACGGGCTGGCTACTACTGGCCAGATATGGAAAAAGATGCCATAAAATTTGCTAAGACTTGTGAGAAATGTCAGCTTCATGGAAATCTCATACATGCCCCGACGAGGGATCTCATACCATTCATTACACACTAGCCTTTTTAGCAATGGGCCTTTGATCTCATTGGTCAGATATATCCTGCATCATCCAATGGACATAAATTCATCATAACGACCACTGAGTATTTCACCAAGTGGGTATAGGTGGTTCCGCTCATTAAAGCAACTGGTAAACAAGTCGCCTTATTCATCCTAAACTATATAATTTGCAAGTATGGGATACCTTCGTCCATCGTGACTGATAATGGAGGACAGTTCAAGAATAAAGACCTGGATGAACTTTGTGAAAAATTCAAAATAAAGCAACATTGGTCATTAGTATATTACCCTCAAGGTAATGGACAAGCTGAGGCGTCTAACAAAAACCTACTGACTATCTTGCACATAACAGTGAACAAATCTGGGAAGGATTGGCATCTGCAGCTCAATCCTGCACTATGGGCTTACAGAATAAGTATCAGAACACCTACTGGGGCTACACCTTTCTCTTTGGTGTATGGGTCCGAAGCAGTATTACCTATTGAAGTAGAAATACCATCTCTAAGAGTTTCATTGCAAGGTCTTGTTACTGATGAAGATCACAGAATATCTAGATTGCAAGAAATCGAATTGCTGGATGAACGTCGGCAAGTGGCATTTGATCATCTCAGAGTGTACCAAAAGAGAATGTTCAAAGGATATAATAAGAAGGTTAGACAAAGAGGATTTTAGGTTGGAGACCTAGTACTAAGAGAAAATCCAAAAAATCAACAGTTTCGAGACAACAAAGGGAAGTTTGAACCCAACTGGCTGGGTCCCTATATCGTTACTGTAGTCTTCGGCTCTAGTGCCTATTAGCTCTCAACATCGGAAGGAGAACAGCTCTGAGAACTGATTAACACCATCCACCTGAAAAGATTCTTTACTTAGCATTCTCTGCTCCAGCAAACTGTACAGCTGAAAAAGTTCTGAAAAAAATCCTAAAAAATGGAAAAATCAAAAAATACAAAAAAAAAAAAGTGTAAAAGAGAAAACTTGGTGTAAAAAAAATTTTTGATTCTCTGCCAAGCAGGTGAAAACCTGGTAAACAGGCACCTCTTGTACTCAAGCGCTCCATCTATCAATGCAACATTGGCATTTTCCGCTTTCATGCATCTTTGCTTTCGCTTGTACATATTTTGTAGTCACTTTCGTGACACCTTGGTTCGTTGGAACCCACATGACTTGAAACTGATCAATGCCCTAGTCTTAGGAAAATCAACAGAGCACATCCCATGTCCTAAGCAGTATCAAACAAGTCATTTTCCTGTTAGTGAAAACCGGTCGTCCACTCCGAGTCAGTCATCTATCTCCTGACTACTACAGAGTTTTTATCACCGAGTTAACAAGAAAAACAACATAATGGAAAACAATCACTAAAAAGTTTGAGCTATGCATGAAAATTTTCTTTGTATGCTGTCTTTTATATTGGTTTTCGATTATTATCCCCCTGAGTAACTCGAGGAAGTCTGTATTGACTAAGAGGAGCAAGGATTGGGGGCATAATATTTTCTTTGTTCTCTGCTTGTAGGAATGATCCCAATGATCTAGAAACATATAAATTAGCTGAGTGTCTATGATAAGAGCCTTCACATTAAGGTGAAATCGCCTCACATACCTTGACTCCACTTATTTGTATGCTACAGGGAGGTCCATATCATTTCTTTGTTTATTTTGAGGGAATTTCTTTATGATGCAATTCGGGTCCCTGCGAAATCTGTCCAAGAATATGAACAAAAAAAGGGTCATTGCGGACAAGATAATTAATATTGCACATTGAAAAAGAAAGGAAATCTAACCTGCCTATTGTGTTCATTATGCTCAATGATGAATCTTAAGCATTTTAAATCCACTGACTAGGTTTAGGTTTCATTTTGCATATCATTTTGCATTTCCTTTTGCATTTTGTGACTTTAGAGTGATTTTGGGTGTAATAATAATGATCTCTTCATTTGCTGAATTAGAGCTGGAAGCTTCACCATTTCTTCACTAAGTGGTCTCTTCTTCATCATTTCTTCGATCGAGTACTTGTGTTTTGAGATGTTAGCTGCATACATAAACATCTTATATAGATTCATTCATTTCATTATTACTCATTTGCATTCATTTATTTGCATATGAAAAGAAACAAAAACATAGACATCCATAATTATTTGCAATACATACATTCATGTTGAAAAAGAAATGCATACATATAGAATAAAGCATATAAAAATATCTCATAACCAATTGACACAAGTACAATTAAGTCAAATCAGATCTCGTATATATATATCATTTCAAGTCTAAGAGTACAAATGATGTCCAATGACATGTACAAACTCCCATCAGAGCAAGAATCGTATAGGCTACAAAAATATGGGTGTGTCTACAAAAAAATATCCCAGCTACAAAAAGAATCATCTAGCTGGCACCCTCTCCCTCATCGCCTGGTGGAGGAGGAGGAGCCGGATGCTCGGGATCTTGTCGAGGTGCTCGTGCTCCCTCTAATTGGGCCATATACTGCGAATAAGGTTGCACCTGCTGTGCAACAAGAACTACAACACTATACGCTGCTACGTAATAAGATGTCCTACTGCTCTGGAGAAGGACCTCCTGTCGTAGAGACTCTATCTCTTCTCTCAACTCTTCTCTCAAAGCTGCAATCTGGCGATCACGCTTAGTCCTCACCTTGGCCAGCTGTCGGTCTCACTCCGCCAGCTGAGTCTGTGCCACTATCAATTGTGACTGCAGCTCTGCGAGACATGCCCTCATCAACCTACCAACATCCTGTCCATGCTCTCACATAGGTCCCCCATCTCCACCCCCATCTCCATCACCACCACCACCTCCACTCTGCTCCTCTCTCCACTGTCATACCTGTCTAGGAACTGCTCTCTCCTCCTCCACCTCACCCACTCCTCCTAGGGATCCACCCTCACTCCTCTGCTGCCTACCTTGAGCTGGTACCCTACTACTGCTAGCACCCAGGTCACCACTACCTCGTCGCGAAGCCTCTGCTCTCTGTGCCTGACCTTGCCTCTGGCCCTATCTCTGGCCCTGTCCTTGTGTCGGTGCAGGGGCATCCTCCTCAACATCCTTAATCTGAGGAGCCTGCTCACCTGGGTCTGTAAACCGTGGGAAAGGATGCTGCTAAAAATAATCTCTATATTGGGGCAATACCCCCGCATCTGCTATATCATCTAGGTAATCCCACCTCAGTCAGTGTAAACCTGTTAGCTCCTGCATCGCTAAAGCATAAGATAGCCTAGGTGACCATCCCTATCTCTCCTCATCGACATATCGAGCATACGCTGTATACTCCTGAGAGATCCCCTGAGGTCGGCCGTACTGCCTCATCACTCATGAAATGATGAATCGCTCCACAATAATCTACGATCTCCCAATCAGTGGGCGTGTAACAAAAAGGTCCCTACGAACCACTCGCCAGTCATCCCATGACTCCAACACTTTGTATGGTCTCCATACGATAGCTATCAAATCATCGAGTTGTCATCTCCAGAAGTCTGTCTTGCCCAGATGGGGCTGCATAATATATCCAGCATACCTGTAGATAATAAGTTGCCTTGGCTCTCTACTATCTGTCACTATCGGCCGACAAATGGGCAGGCGCTCCCAAGCCCACACTTGTAAAATGTACACCCCGGTAGCCATGCTCCACCCATCTTTGTAAATGATCTCATGCATCTCTCGATACATGTGGGCTAATAAATAAGAGCCCCAGCCTAGTCTCTGAGGGGTCTCTATCAACCTCTCTAGCATACGGCCCCATCCACTCTGAAAACCCTGTTGCCCTCTGTCCGGCATCAGGAAGCAACCGATGAACCCTGCTAGGACACATGCCAGCGGATACTCCTCACTGTACCTGCCCATCAATATATCCCAACTCATAGAATGAGTCAAGATATCTGGATCCCTAAAAATGTTCCTCAGTGCCTGCAGTCCAGGTAACAATGTGGTATCATAATCCACCTTATCCTCGGCAAAAGGGATATGAAGTATCCTGTACACATCCTTGGGATTAATAGTCAACTCCCCAACTGACAAATGAAAGGTATTATGCTCTGAATGAAATCTCTCTACCAATGCTGTCAGCATCCCGTGGTTCACACGGATATCAGGTAACCTCATCAGGTGGGTAAAGCCACACATATCAATATGGGCCTGCTCAACCTCAGACAAATCCTGAACTAATGCCATAGTGGGAGGATATACGCATCTAAAGAGCATAGGAGGTAATCGAACCTGCACAATCCAACAATGAAGCATCATAAAACATTCCAAATGAGTCTACAAGAGAAGTTAAACATCACGCAAATTCAACTAAGTCAAAGGCAAAAGCAAAATTTCATGTTTACACTTTTATTTTTTGAATGACAAAACATAGTTAAACAGAATCTCGTACGAGTTAGGAATGGCTCTCGTACGAGAAAATAGCTTCAAATGACACTTTATTGGACATTACACGACAAAATGGTCTCCTAATCGACCTATCGTACGACACAAGGGTTACTCTCATACGACAAATATAATGGTCTTAAATGATGAATGAAAAATTGCCAGTTTCTCGTACGAGACAGGATCTTGTCTTGCATGATAAACCGAGACACCCGACCCAAAACCTGTCAAAAACGTGAAAAATAAACAAAAAAATTCAAAATTGGAAACATAAAGAGGCTTAAGATCAATCACTTACTGCTGGCTCATAGTTTCGGGGTCGATTATGTCTTCTCTGGCGCTCAAATCAATGCTGACGAGTAGGGACCACCATTTTTCTTTGCAGAAGGCTTTTTGAATTTTCAAACTTGGAGGGTTAAAATGAATTGAAAATGACACTTTCGTCCTATATATAACCAAAACCTAATTTTTTAACTTGCTCTGATGGACATGAAAATTGTACCCTTGGCTAATGTGCCTGCTCTAATTCCATTTTCAAGATCGAAATCGAAAATCGAGATCATTTTGCTAGTCAATTTTACAATCTGGACCACTTAGCGCCCTTTTCATCAAATGCTCATTCTTTCTTCAAATTGTGCTCAATTTCAAACACTGAATCTTAATTCAATTTCATTCTACGCTCAACATTACAATCAACTCTATGCTCAATTTCTTAATCATCGCCAAAAAAAATTTCAAAAAAAAAAATCCTCAAGATCAATTTGTGTTCAAATAAGTTATTCTTTGTCACACAATTGCCTTAATCATGTACCCTCGCTATCTTTCGATTTCGCTCCCGAGGGGGCCTACTCACGACCTTATGACTTCACATCTCACAAGTCGAGAATTTTTTTTCAAAAGTCGAGCAAACCCTTTTCAATTAAAGAAAATCAATCCTTATCGCTAAGAGGCATCTCAGCTTCATCGCTTCACATCAAGTTGAGATCCCTCGATCATCTGAATCAATTAATCACTAGGGGCATATCAGTTTCATCACTTCAAATCAAGCTGATATTTGTCTTTCATCTGAATTAATCTCTTAACATTAATCAGTTTCATCGCTTCAAATAAAACTGATTATTCATTTAAACTCAATCAAAAAGTTTAAAGAGTTTCTTTGATCACTCTAAATCTAAGCAGGTGTTCAGTATTCGTTTCTTGATCAAGCTGGATGGTTTATTCTTTACTCATCGTGTCTTGATCAATCAAGATCAAGATCAATTTTTATCATCACTCACTGCATCTAAGATCAATCAAGTCCTAGATCAGTAAGATCCGCTTCTTGATCAATCAAGTTCAAGTTCGGTATCTTTGTTTTCTATCGTTCCTCAGTTCAATCAAGTTCGGGATCGGTATCGTTTTAATCAAACTTCATTAAGTTTTGTCACTTCGAATCAAGCTAACACCTTGCTTTCATATAGTTCGTGATCAATCAAATTCAGAACTGACATCTCCTAGACATCACACATTCTTTGAACCAACGCGCTGCTCGCACATTAATTCAAAGAGGGGCAAATGTAATACCCTAAAAATGGTCATCTAAACCATGGGGCCCTAATCTCGACAACATCACCAAGGTCCTAACCAAAAGGCAATTAAATCAATCTTGAGCACATAATTAATTCTTTAATTATCAAATATCACATGGCAAAATCAATTACCCAATATTAAATAAATATTTATTTAATTAATTGAATCATTCCGAGAATATTCATTTTGATCAATTATCCTATTTTAATTTATTAAATATCTTTGCATATTTAATTAATTAATAAATTTGCCATTCAATCATGCAAAAAAGAATTAATTTGCTACAAAAAGAAGAATTTATTACAAAACAAAGAGTTGAATTGAAAATTAAATAAAAAGAATTGAATTAAGAGATAAATCAAACTTTAGATATTATTTCTTTTTCTAAATTGAGAACTTGAAATCAAAAAAGCAATTAATTGAATTATTAATTATTCTCTTAAATTGGAACTCAAAGCTTTTAGAAAAGAAGTTCAGTTGCATTAAGAAGACTCTTTTCTTGATTAAATTGAAGAATTATCTATTTTTATCACAAATGCATGGAATTGATTTATTATTGTTTTCCAATGCAACTTGGACTTCTAATTCGAATGCATTTCAATTGAATTATAATTGGAATCTATCTCAAGGTTAACTCAACCTGATTTCTCAATTGTTTCAATTAATTCTAAATTGAGCTTTTTCATCATCTCTCTGTAATTCTCTATAAATTCAGTCATCAGCTCTCATTTCAATTCACCCCAGAGATTTTTGAGAACACGCTTGGAGATTATGATCACGCTAATTTTTCTCTGGAGTCATTGATTGATTATTATTGCTTTTTTTTTTAGATTATTTGCATCCATCTTACATCCATTATTGCTTGCATCCATTATTGCTCGAAGTGACTTTTTTGCTTGAATTATTCATCCTTTTTTGTTCATCCATATAGCTTAATATCATATAGATTAAATCCTTCATCTTGGTGTAGTCTAGTCACTGGTATTGCTTATAACAAACTGAGAGCAATCTTATACTCGCATCATTTAGAAGGCAATGGGTCACTTTGCTATGGTTTATTTTTATTGATTATTGATTACCATCCATGCATATAATGACTTAATTGAAGTGTTGTTCTTGCAGCTACAGGTTCACTTTTTCACACACACAGATTGATGTGATAGTCTGCTTCATATACCCAACTAGTTAATCACTGATCACCGAAATCAAAACTTGCCTCACCGAAAATCATAAAACTATATATTGAGTTGCACTGATAGTCTTAATCGAGAATTACTATATCAAAACATATGGTTAACCAAAAAACCATACCGGATCAGATCAGAAGACCGAGTTGCCATCAATGACAACTCATAAGAATCTAAAAGCATAAAAAACTGCCAATATTCACCAGATCATCACCGGAACACCAAATGCCAACAATCTACCCCTTTGGCATTGATGGAAACACAGGTGAAAAATGATAAGTATCCAAAATTTGCAAAACACCAAAAATTTGAATTATGTATGCTCAATCTGACTGACTTCCCCTGAACTGCTTTCTCCATTTTTCACTGCATGCTCTCTCCCCCTTTGACATCAATGGAAAAGGGTGGGAATCCACTAAAACTTATATACAAAATAATGAATGAATGCACTTGATTACATGAACTTATAGATGTCAAAGTAAGTCACCTTTAATGATTCCTCTCAGGAAACAATCAAGGACATTTATTAGGGCACTGTACATAAATACATGAATCTCAACACTCTGAAGATCAGATGGCACCGGTTTACCTAAGTGATGTAGAGAATGAAATCAAAACAAATTATCAAACCTATAAGTGGTACAACTTTTGTCAAATATGGCAAAACAACTCAAGACAACTTGTTTCAAGGCAACAACTTCACATTGACCAACACATTACTTGGATTCATACTCAAGGTTCTCAATCCACTTCCTCAACAAGTTTCACAATAAAAACTTGCACCGTTCATGGTGTCATTCATATTTGGATGGAAATCACAAAGTTCATTCACTGTAGTAGCAACAAGACTTCTTGTCATGACAACTTGTGCCAAGAACTGAAAGTACACTGTCAAATACTGGGGAACAAGAAAATACAGTCCTGTACACTCATTAATAACTTTTGTAATATTGATCATAGAGCCAATCACTCTAGTAGCATTGTAGGGTTATTATTTACACAATGTCTATCAAAATTATATCTTGATCCAACGGTTTAAACAAAAGTTATGATGTTTTTCCTAAAACTGGTTACCTAGGTCAGGGGTCTGGCAATTACAAACGGTTTTGACAAAAATCAATGTAGCTTACTCAAATCTTCATGAAAATAAATGCCAGTTGAAAAAAATGAAAGAAGAGACTCAGTTATAAATTAACTCATCATTAATATAATGTTCCCAGATAGTACTAGACTATACAGGCCTGTAAACAAGGAATGCTTGTAAAACCACAAAATTAGAATTGAAAATAACTCAAATATGAAATGCAAATGATTTCTATTGCTCTCCTCTCCCTTTGGTTTGAGTTACAAGGCATTATATAGATGCTTTAAAATCAAAAACTTATTAAGACCTCCTAACTACCTTCTACAACCAACTATGATCATTGGTGTTCCCTTGATTAGGCATATTTGAAAAGTTGTTAAGACAACTTAGCAATATTTTGTGATTTTCCACCAAATGACTCAAACCTTATGCCAAATGCATTGAAATGACCTTAATAGGCCTTAAAACCATGAAATAGACCATTTCCTTTCTTGACCTTATACCATAATGAACCCATATTACAACTTTTACACCAAGGTTACAAATTACATGAAATCAAGTTAAACACATTAAAATGGAGTCTTCAACACCTTGATGGACCTTCTACATGCTTAATCACCTTCAACACTTGATTTAGCCTCCTCTTGAAGCCTTTGAACAAGGTGCTCCTACACCATACTGCCGACCTTGAAAGCTTTCCAAGTCTCTTGGAAACATAGAACAACAACACATTCTTGCCTTGATGCCTTTGTCTTCATCTTTATCGCTTACCATCTTCTTGCCTCTGCTATCAACCTCTTTTTCAAAAGGACACAGGAATGTCCTTGTAAACTATCTTCTCATCTACTCCCATCAATGGGGTATTGAAATGGCTGCCACTTAGGTGCTTCACCAGGTATACACACAAACTCACTCCTTCCTTGCCGCACCTAGGAGTCTATTTTTCCTCTCTCCCTAGTTTCTTGGCCACCAACAACCAGGTTCTTCCCTAACCTATTCCAACACCTTCTCTGCAATTAGATGGATTAACACCTACAACCAAACACACTAGCAACACAAAATTTCAAATCTTCTTGGGCTAGGTCCTGGTGTGGATTGCCTCCTTTGGCGCTCTACCCACAGAGTCAGGCTCGTCTAGCTCTGATACCAATTTGATGTAGAGAATGAAATCAAAACCAACTATCAAACCTATAAGTGACACAACTTCTGTCAAATATGACAAAATAACTCAAGACAACTTGTTTCAAGGCAACAATTTCACATTGACCAACACAGTACTTGGATTCATACTCAAGGTTCTCAATCTAGTTCCTCAACAAGTATCACAATACAACCTTGCACCATTCATGGTTTCATTCATATTTGGATGGCAATCACAAAGTTCATTCACTGTAGTAGCAACAAGACTTCTTGTCATGACAACTTGTATGGAAACTGTCAGCAAAAGTCTTGTTTAGGCTTCTTGTTTTCTCCAAACACTATACCACCATAGTGTGGTGGTTTTAAAATATTCCATACTATCTCCAAGTTCCTTCCATATCCATACATAACCTGCATTCATGAGTATACATGCCAAGAACTGAAAGTACATTGTCCAATACTGGGGAACAAGAAAATACAGTCGTGTACAATCATTAATAAATTCTGTAATATTAATGACTGAGCCAATCACTCTAGTAGGATTTTAGAGTTATTAGTTACACAACTTCTATCAAAATTATAGCCCGATCCAATGGTTTAAACAAAAGTTATGACATTTTTCCTAAAACTGGTTACCTAGGTCAGGGGTTTGGCAGTTACAAACGGTTTTGACAAAAATCAATGTAGCTTACTCAAATCTTCATGAAAATAAATGCCACTTGAACCAAATGAAAGAAGAGAATTAATTATAACTTAAATCATCATTAATATGATGTTCCTAGATGGTACTAGACTGTACAATCCTGGAAACAATAAGGAATGCTTCTAAAACCACAAAATTAGAATTGAAAATAACTCAATTATGAAATGCAAATGATTTCTATTGCTCTCCTCTCCCTTTGGTTTGAGTTACAAGGCATTATATAGATGCTTTCAATCCAAAAACTGATTAAGACCTCCCAACTACCTTCTACAACCAACTATGATCGTTGGTGTTCCGTTGATTATGCATATTTAAAAAGTTGTTAAGACAACTTAGCAATATTTTGTGATTTTCCACCAATGACTCAAACCTTATGCCAAATACATTGAAATGACCTTAATAGGCCTTAAAACCATGAAATAGACCATTTCCTTTCTTGACCTTATACCATAATGAACCCATATTACAACTTTTGCACCAAGGTTACAAATTACATGAAATCAAGTTAAACACATTAAAACGGAGTCTTCAACACCTTGATGGACCTTCTACATGATTAATCACCTTCAACACTTGATTTAGCCTCCTCTTGAAGCCTCTGTACAAGGTGCTCCTGCACCATACTGTCAACCTTGAAAGCTTTCCAAGTCTCTTGGAAACATAGAACAACAACACATTGTTTCCTTGATGCCTTTGTCTTCATCTTTATCACTTACCATCTTCTTGCCTCTGCTATCAACCTCTTTTTCAAAAGGAGACAGGACTGTCCTTGTAAACTATTTTATCATCTACTCCCATCAGTGGAGTATTGAAATTGCTGCCACTTAGGTGCTTTACCAGGTATCCACACAAACTTACTCCTTCCTTACCGCACCTAGGAGTCTATTTTTCCTCTCTCCTTGGTCTCTTGGCCACCAACAACCGGGTTCTTCCCTAACCTGCTCCAACACCTTCTTTGTAGTTAGATGGATTAACACCTACAACGAAACACACTAGCAACACAAAATTTCAAATCTTCTTGGGCTAGGTCCTGGTGTGGATTGCCTCCTTTGGTACTCTACGCACACACTCAGGCTCTTCTAGCTCCGATACCAATTTGATGTAGAGAATGAAATCAAAACCAAATATCAAACATAAAAGTGGCACAACTTTTGTCAAATATGACAAAACAACTCAGGACAACTTGTTTCAAGGCAACAATTTCACATTGACCAACACATTACTTGGATTCATACTGAAGGTTCTCAATCCACTTGCTCAACTAGTTTCACAATACAACCTTGCACTGTTCATGGTGTCATTCATATTTGGATGGCAATCACAAAGTTCATTCACTGTAGTAGCAATAAGACTTCTTGTCATGACAACTTGTATGGAAACTATCAACAAAAGTCTTGTTTAGGCTTCTTGTTTTCTCCAAACACTATACCACCATAGTGTGATGGTTTTAAAATATTCCATAATATCTCCAAGTTCCTTCCATAGCCATACATAACCTGTATTCATGAGTATACATGCCAAGAACTGAAAGTACACTGTCCAATACTGGGGAACAAGAAAATACAGTCGTGTACAGTTATTAATAACTTTTGTAATATTGATTATAGATCCAATCGCTCCAGTATGATTGTAGAGTTATTAGTTACACAATGTATATCAAAACTATAGCCCGATCCAATGGTTTAAACAAAAGTTATGATGTTTTTCCTAAAACTGGTTACCTAGGTCAGGGGTCTGGCAGTTACAACGGTTTTGACAAAAATCAATGTAGCTTACTCAAATCTTCATGAAAATAAATGCCACTTGAACCAAATGAAAGAAGAGACCTAGTTATAACATAGCTCATCATTAACATAATATTCACAGACCGTACTAGACTGTACAGGCCTGGAAACAACAAGGAATGCTTCTAAAACCACAAAATTAGAATTGAAAATAACTCAAATATGAAATGCAAATGATTTCTATTTCTCTCCTCTCCCTTTGGTTTGAGTTACAAGGCATTATATAGATGCTTTCAATCCAAAAACTAATTAAGACCTCCTAACTACCTTCTAGACCCAACTATGATCGTTGGTGTTCCCTTGATTATGCATATTTGAAAAGTTGTTAAGACAACTTAGCAATATTTTGTGATTTTCCACCAAATGACTCAAACCTTATGCCAAATACATTGAAATGACCTTAATAGGCCTTACAACCATGAAATAGGCCATTTCCTTTCTTGACCTTGTACCATAATGAACCCATATTACAACTTTTACACCAAGGTTACAAATTACATGAAATCAAGTTAAACACATTAAAATGGAGTCTTCAACACCTTGATGGACCTTCTACATGCTTAATCACCTTCAACAGTTGATTTAGCCTCCTCTTGAAACCTCTGAACAAGGTGCTCCTGCACCATATTGCCGACCTTGAAAGATTTCCAAGTCTCTTAGAAACATAGAACAACAACACATTCTTGCCTTGATGCCTTTGTCTTCATCTTTATCGCTTACCATCTTCTTGCCTCTACTATGAACCTCTTTTTCAAAAGGACACAAGACTGTCCTTGTAAACTATCTTCTTATCTACTCCCATCAGTGGAGTATTGAAATGTCTGCCACTTAGGTGCTTTACTAGGTATCCACACAAACTCACTCCTTCCTTGCCACACCTAGGAGTCTACTTTTCCTCTCTCCCTACTCTCTTGGCCACTAACAACAAAGTTCTTCCCTAACCTATTCCAACACCTTGTCTGCAGTTAGATGGATTAAAACCTACAACAAAACACACTAGCAACACAATATTTCAAATCTTCTTGGGCTAGGTCCTGGTGTGGATTGCCTCCTTTGGCGCTCTACCCACACACTTAGGCTCATCTGGCTCTGATACCAATTTGATGCAGAGAATGAAATCAAAACCAACTATCAAACCTATAAGTGACACAACTTCTGTCAAATATGACAAAACAACTCAAGACAACTTGTTTCAAGGCAACAATTTCACATTGACCAACACTTTACTTGGATTCATACTCAAGGTTCTCAATCCACTTCCTCAAAAATTTTCACAATACAACCTTTCACTTTACATGGTTTCATTCATATTTGGATGGAAATCACAATTTTTATTCACTGTAGTAGCAACAAGACTTCTTGTCATGACAACTTGTATGGAAACCGTCAGCAAAAGTCTTGTTTAGGCTTCTTGTTTTCTCTGAACACTATACCACCATAGTGTGATGGTTTTAAAATATTCCATACTATCTCCAAGTGCCTTCCATAGCCATACCTAACCTAAATTCATGAGTATACATGCCAAGAACTAAAAGTACATTGTCCTATATTGGGGAACAAGAAAATACAGCCGTGTACAGTCATTAGTAAATTTTGTAATATTGATCACGGAGACAGTCACTCCAGTAGGATTGTAGAGTTGTTAGTTACACAATGTATATCAAAATTATAGCCCAATCCAACAGTTGAAACAAATTTTTTTACATTTTTCCTAAAACTGGTTACCTAGGTCAGGGGTCTGGCAGTTACAAACAGTTTTGACAAAAATCAATGTAGCTTACTCAAATAGTCATGAAAATAAATGCAACTTGAACCAAATAAAAGATGAGACTTAGTTATAAATTAAATCATCTTTAATATAATGTTCCCAGACTGTACTAGACTATACAGGCCTAGAAACAACAAGGAATGCTTCTAAAACCACAAAATTAGAATTGAAAATAACTCAAATATGAAATGTAAATGATTTCTATTGCTCTCCTATCCCTTTGGTTCGAGTTACAAGACATTATATAGATGATTTCAATCCAAAAAATAATTAAGACCTCCTAAATACCTTCTACAACCAACTATGATCATTGGTGTTCCCTTGATTATGCATACTTGAAAAATTGTTAAGACAACTTAGCAATATTTTGTGATTTTCCACCAAATGACTCAAACCTTATGCCAAATACATTGAAATGACCTTAATAGGCCTTACAACAATGAAATAGATCATTTCCTTTCTTGACCTTATACCATAATGAACCCATATTACAACTTTTACACCAAGGTTACAAATTACATGAAATCAAGTTAAACACATTAAAATGGAGTCTTCAACACCTTGATGGACCTTCTACATGCTTAATCACCTTCAACACTTGATTTAGCCTCCTCTTGAAGCCTCTAAACAAGGTGCTCCTGCACCACTAAGGAACTTATTACATCCTGTTGTGCTCCCAACATGGTATCCATCTCCTCAGTTGTCCTACTCTACTCAACATTTTCTCCTCGTCATGATTCAAGCCCTTTATTTTATCAGAGTAATCCAAAATTTGTGCTTCAAGGGTACTTGGGAAGATGGATTGAGGTGCAAAATAATGACTGATACTGACTAACTTACCCTCAAGATTGCTTATTTTATGATCAATGTCTATAGTAAACTTGGGTAAAAATACACATGATTTAAAAAATTTCCTGCCTTCATCCAATGCCTCTTCTACACTCTTCATTGCAGAATTCAAGATTGCTTTATCTCTCTCTACTTCTTTCAACTTTTCCTGCAACCTCATCTCATTAAACCTTTTCTGTATAGATTCATCCGCATCCTTTTCGAACGATAAAAAATTAGAGTTAACAACATTTAATAGGTTCTAATCTTTTTGGAGGGAGAAGCACCATAATCCTGACTGAAACTAGGTAAAAGATTTTCCAAAACCTCAGTTGCAAGAGAGATGACCTCTTTATCTTTAGATGGATATTTCAACAGATCTTCACTTGCCTTAATTTGAGCTTGGGTGACAAGTTTCAAAGTGTGAAGAGGGGAAAGAGTGCTTAAATCAACCGGCCCATGAGAAATGTTATCCTCTACATCAATCTCCTTACCTTTGTCAATGACATTGGCCGTAGTCATGGTTACCAGAGGTTTCTTTTCTTGCTCATCACTCTTCTCCTTCTCAACCTACACATTCACTCTCTTTTCAACTTTTGTTATCTCCTTTGCTATCATTTTTGCAATCACTTCTATCTTAGGAGGGTGCTAAGTACCTTCACAAGAGATATCTGCAACTAGATTCTCAGAGGGTGAATCTCGTGATGCTTCAATAGATGGTTGATCCTCCTGACCACCAAATAATTTTACATGTACTTCCGGAATGAAAGTGTCTTCAAGATTTTGTCCTTCTGAGTGAGAGGCATCCTGAGGTTGATTTACCTCATATCTCCACTCTAGCAGGAAGTCTTTCATTATTTGTTCTATCTCTTTTGCAACTTCATCAATTTTTTCGAGCATAATTATATTAACTCTTCTCTTGCTCCTGAATTTCTATTTTGCCAATTTCAATAATCTCTCAACTTCATCCCTAGAGATGTCTGAACAAGTATTCACCAAAATATACTCCTACATTTCTTCATCTTTCCGACACACAGTATTTCTCTGAATATCTAGAATATCATAAAACTCCTTGGGTAACTTAGATGATAACTCAATTAGAGCCCTACTGAAATTATTCATATATAGTACAACTGCTTCCTCAATTTCTTTCCTCTCCTTATCATCCGCATTCACACAATATACACCAAGATTATTCAAATTTTCATCCTTAATGATTTCATTCTTTATATCTTCTAAGGACTTAGGAGGAATAATCTCAATCTTACTAGACTCCAAGGCTTCACATTTCTCCTTCCTGGTTCCTTTAGTATTTCCAGATGGCTCACTTTGAATCTTTGTCTTCTTAGAGGGTGGAGCATCACCGGATGGCTTTCTGACTACTTGAGCATAAGTTACAATAGTCTTCTTAACTTTTTGGACTTCTTCCTCTGACTCTATCTTCTCCTTAGCTCCAACATACTTCCTAGAAGGCTTCTCCTTTTTCCTTTTCTTAACTCCACCGGTTGATACTCCAGGCTTGGGCTTGGGTGGAGGTACCAGTTTCTTTAATCCAGAGATAGGTGTAGACTTACTAGGCTTTGCCTTGGGCTGCATAGAAGGATTTTTTGGTTTGGGTTGTGGTTTGACTACATCCTCTTCCCTTAGAATATTCTGATCTCTTGCCCTCTGTACAACTTCCTTTGTCAATCCCATCTATTTTGCAACAACCTCTGCTTCCTTTCTAATCTTTCTCTTCTTCCAGCATCAGTGAACTATTTATGTAGACTAAAGTCATTTTCCTTGAAAGTACCAAATATTTATTCCTTTGGATCTACTGGTTGGCTAAATATGTGTTGATCATATGCTTCAAGCATGATAGCATCAACTTCATACCCCATGGGCATGATCCAAACTATCCTAGGCTCAACCGCTTCCATTTGGCATTGATCTTTGTCAACTATGAAACAAATAGTTTGCTCATACTTCTCTACAATCTCCATAGGGACTCTTTCTCTTCTCTTCATGGAGGCTTGAAAGGTTTTTAAATAGCCCCACAATATGGATATTCTCATTGTAGCATCTCCTATGCTCCACAATCCCTCCATGATTTACATTGTTACCGGTCTATCATAGGCCCATTGGACCTTTCCTTTTATATGAAGGATCTCATTCAAGAAATATAAGGCCAAACAAATAAGAAGAGACCGATACTTAAAAGTGTTCTTCTTGTCTTGCTTAATTTTCTTCAAATTACTCATCAGTTCATTCAGAAGGACTTTGCACAGATCATAGCTCTTGGCATCCTTGAGCATCTGATATGCTAAATAAATTGTAGTTCCGGAGACAGAGTTCTGTTTGCGTGATTGATAGACTTTGTAACAAACCACCATCGATGCAAATATGATATCATGCTCCAAGATGTCCCTGATAGTCATTGCTCTATTGTCCAACTTAGAATCGGTAGTGGCTATAATAGTGTTATTTGATACTTTTCTCATACTAGGTACTTCACTGGTTTCACTTAGGCATGTCACAACTTGAATTGCTTGCTTAGTGATCTTGTAAGGCTTATCAAGACATATGAACTCATCATGGACTCGACTGAGGATATATGGGATCCATTCCACTTCATCAAACAATGGGAAATAGATGAACTGCAAAAAACCTTTATCTTGACGAATCTTATATTCTGGTTTGAGGTTTCCCAAGTTGTCTGTCAAATGTTTGTTGTATAGAGACAACATATCAACACTGCCAAGATCCTCAAGATCACAATGGATGTATGTCATAATATCCTCATTGTGAAGAATGGCGTAGGGTACCGAAGAAAATGCTTCTTCTGGATCATCTTCGACAGCAACAACTAAAGGGGTAGAAATTCTAGATGTCGATGCCATTTTAAATTTAGGGTTTGAAAAGGGATAGCTTCGTGAAACAAATAAATACCTTTTGATTCAACCGGTGCACAAGAAATCGCTTTCGAATTGCTACAAACTTGATTTAGATCACCAAATCTCTTCTCTTCATTACACTACTCTTTTCTCTTCATCACATTGTAAAAAATAAACCTTTGAAATTCCCTATTTAACCTCTGAAAACCTAATTCTGCATTGTAATAAATGCTTCAATCGACTACCTTAATTTTCATGAAAATCGCTTATCAGAGCCTCAAATCTCCATTAGATCTTCTGGATAACATCTGCACAAATGATTTAAACCTTCTGCAACCTACCAGAATCAGTTGTAGATCACCAAAGAGGGGGTTCTATGAATCTGCATGTAAAGTTCCCCTTAAGGCCAAAAAGCCCTAGTTAGCGGATGAGGTTCTATCACCAGATTTAGGTGTGGAGTCATTCTGCATATTGGAATCTTCTTTCTTGACCCACATTTTCTTATGTTGATCACTGATTTCATCTACGTTTTCTTTGCCTTTCTCATCTGATTTGCCTTTGTTTGCCAGACCATTATTCTTTCTTCTATAGTATTTTCCAATGTGACCAGGCTTGTTGCATGCATGATAAACAATATTCCTTTGCATAGGCCTAAAATTCATATGATTTGGTCTCATCCTGCATTGGTTAGATATATGTCCAAACATCCCACAAGCATAACATCTCATGTTCTGAAAATTATTCATTACAAATTTGCACATGTTTGACTTGTGACCAAAATTGATGCATATAAAACACTGACTGGTAAAGGTAGGACCATTGTTCACATTATTCATCATTCCATTATTCATCTTACTTATGCATTGATCTTCCATAGGACCAAATTTTTTGCAAATAAAATATCTACCATATAATTTATAAGCATTAGGTTGTCTTACGGAGGATTCTTGCTCTTGGGCTTTCCATTGCTCTATCCAGAACTAGAGGATTCTCTTTTCTCATATCCAAGTCCTCTCATATCTTTTCCATGTCTATGTCTTTCTAGCATTTCATCAAGCCTTGCTGATCTAGCGTTAAATTTGTCTCTGTATTCATTTGCAGTAGCAAGTTCATCTCTTAAGCCAACAATATGTCTTTCAAGTTCTTGTCCAAAATTCCTTGATTACATCATCTCAAGCTTCAACTGATCATTCTCATAGGTAAGTCTGTAGCATTCATTTGATATGTCCTTCAATTATTGAGTCAATCTTTCTTCATTCTTCTTCTGGTCTTCAATATCCTTAGTAAGATTCATCACTATGGATTGTATCTCATTCTTCAATACATCATTCTCTCTAACAAGCTTTTCACATTCATCAGTCTTGTCCTGATTTTCCATGCTTTGTTCTTTTCTTCTTTTTTTTTTCAGTTTGTCCATCAACTCTTTCCTCTTGTCTCTTGAAGTGTTCACTTGATATTTCAAATCATTATTAATTCTTCAACTGCATTCAATTTTCTCTTCAAGGAACTTATTTTATTTCTTACTGCATCAAGATCTTCAAGAGCCACACAAAGTTGTCTCTGCAAATCATAATTCATTGATTCAATCTCTCCGACCTTCCTCAAGCAGGATACTTTATAGAATCCACAGGAGGCAGTTAAACCATTCCACAAACCCGAGCGCTATGCTGCACAACATAAGAAGACCAAGGGCACACACCTTGCAACAATCCCCCCCAGTACAAGCAAGGGGTTTGAACCGATGACCTAGCTCTAATACCACTTTTTGGAATCAATGAACACTGAGAGGGGTAGTGAGTCAGTGTTCTGCAAATTTTGAATTATTAATCTTATTCTTCATCCACCAGATGAATAACAAAGAATGCAAAGTGTAGAAACATAAAATAAGTAACCATGCAACCATAATACCAAGATTTTTACATGGAAACCCAAATGGAAAAAAATACGGTGGGATTTGAACCCACAATATTATTCCACTATGGCCTATAGAAAAACAATAGTACGTAAGGGGAATGCACTTGCATCCAGGCACATTGCTTAGAGCTCACTGCTCAAGTTACAAAATTAGGGCTACAACCCCAGAGGAAGGCTCACTTCCTTATAAGAGATTACAAGATGATTATAACTAGTGAACTAGAAAATAACATCTGACTATGCCAAATATCAGTTCCGGTTAGGCACAAAGTGATCTGTTGCACTGTTATGATAAATTGCTCTATTATGCTTTACCGAATCAACACAATTCTGAGTACGCACATGAAACTGTGCTCAATCACTCCAAGATGACCACACACATTATTTATGACACCTAATCCATTCACCCAAATGATCTTATATATCTAGACACTCAAAATTAATCTCCCACAAGTTGACTTCACCAAATATCAAAAATGAAATGTGTAGATGCAAGTCAGCTTAGATCTATTGCCAAACCATATACTAGACTAAAAAATACATGATCATACACTTCCTATAGGTCTCACATATCACCCCAAATACATTTCCAATTACCATAATTAACTTAAAGAATCCAAACACACGATACATCATCAAACATGAAGAATACTATGTTTTACTGTTCTACCGGATACCGGACCTTCAAACAAGAGTAGGAATCAATACCATAGGGTGGATTGATGTGATAATCTACTTCATATACCCAACCAATTAATCACCAATCACCAAAATCAAAACCTGCTTCACCAGAAATCATAAAACTATATACTAAGCTGCATTGGCAATCTTAATCCAAAAATACTATATCAAAACATCCGATTAACCAAAACTCCATACCGAATCAGATCAGAAGACTGAGTTGCCATCAATGACAACTCCTAAGAATCTAAAAGCATCAACAACTGCCAATCTTCACTGGGGAATCACTGAAACACAAAATGCCAACAAAATACACGTTGATCCACTCCAAGAGAAAGAAGGAAACAAAAGGCATCTTCCAAAAATCAATCCACCGATCTGCAATCAACAGAACAAAATCTTCAACATCCCAACATGAAACACATCCATATAGATGATTAACTATTAAAACAAACTCTCAAATGCAAACTACTCTTATTCAGATCTCCACACTACGGTGAGACCCAAAAAATATCAAATAAACTTCCACAAATCATATCTGAACCCAAAGATAGGTTTAACATAGAATCACAACCTACTATGAAATATACCACAACTTCTAGAGAACACAAAGATATTTCCGAACCACAAAACTAACTCATCCATAATTCCAAAAACATAACCAAAAAAGATAACAATATCAAACAATATCAAAAACACTTTATGGACATTAACACTTCTGGAACAATGAATAGAACAACTACAACACCAACACAACAAGATATCTTTGCACCATAGACATTTCAAACCAACAACTATCCAGAACAAGTTTGACATCAATGAAAACCACAACAACACATACTTTCAACAGATTAATTATATGAATTTAATAATCTTGCTAAATAATATTTTTCATGATGTAACCCATGACAAGTCATATAGTCAATTCATTAAATGAAATGAAATCATAAATGTTTTATTTAGGCTTTACTTAATCTTCTTAATTTATCTTCTATAATTTTCTTATTATTAATAAAAAAAATTTAATTGGTGAAGCACAAGGATTTTTAGCTCAGCCCTTGCTCTAGATGAGGCCACAAATGGGTGACCTCATCATTGACATTAACACACTCCCTTTATCCTCCTCCTCCTACGCATCCTCCTTATAATCCTTCTCCATCACATCATCCTCTTCCTCCTTCTCCTCTTCTCCTTCCTCCTAAAATATGTAATAAGATGTAAGAAATTAGTCTCCTCATAGGAAAATTTATAAGGGGATTATGTAAAATACTTTTACAATAATAGCCACATTTACTATTTATGTCTGAAGAAAGAGGAAGGATGGTCCTCATGTTTTACCAACATGATATATTATACAACATGCCAAACAAAATTACGTAATGTATCAATTGGTTTTGTAAAAATAATGAAACAATACCAAAGACATAAAAGAGTATTTGTAGTCAAGCAAAGGTTGGACTTATAGATAGCTTTCTAAATTTTATACTTTTACAAATGGATTTTCAAGGATCATCAAGCTCATATTCTAGATGAGGATAAGACAACAAAATTTTAAGAATATAATAAGATTCTTTTTCATCTATTATGATAACATCTATGTTGGATATAAATCCTATACTTTACATGTTTTACACCCCTTATGAATAATACACTCATTCATGTAGATTTTTTTCAAGGTGGATTTTTTTAGCCATGGTTTTGTACCTATTATTTTGTAATACTACTTGTATATGGTAAAAATGGAATGATAAATCTATTGTAAAACCAACAGAGATCCAACCATATAAAACCTAATTCTAAAATCAAGAAACTGCCATACACCAGTGAAGAACCTAAAACATGCAAATCACAACAAAATAGAAAGATTATACCATTCACATGCTTGGTAGGGTTTGATCTCCATTATTTCCTATCTCCATTGATCTTGTTTGATATGATTTCTCTCAGATTTAATGTGTGCACATGAGCTCAACAAAGAAAGGATTGGGTTGTGAATTCACTTGATCACATGAAGATTGATTTATCTAATCGACAATGTATGTCTATCAATAACAAGCCATAATGGGATGGACAAATTTTTATTATGAAATGATAGGCTATTACTGTGTGCAAAGTGAAAGGGAAAAACTGAAACTTGAACAAGGGAGGAGCAAAAGTCTCTATGCATGGCACCAATAACCTGATTTTCACCATGGTACTTGCCTAGGGCGCCACCCAAGTGGTTTTAACCACTGGACGAATTATTTCTCTTTACTTTTTTCAAATTTTCCATTTTTGTGTGTCACAAGGCGCTTGTTTGCCAGGTTTCCACCAGAGGGGTGATTTTTTTTTCTTTTTTTTGTATTTTTAATATTTTGTTTGATTTATTTGTATTTTTGATATTTTTTTATTTTTTATGTATTTTTGTTTTGGATACTCTAAAAAGCTATGTGTAAAACTCGTGAAAATGCATGTTGTTGATAAGGTCATCGAATGGTTCTCCTTTTGGTGTTGATAATTGATATGCATCTGATCCATAAACTATTGTGATGACATAAGGCCCAATCCAATTTGGTTAAAACTTGCCCCGTTTTCTGTCTTGCTGATTTTTAGGGTTTTCTCTTAGGACCAAGTCACCCACCTCAAATGTGCGAGGCTTTACCTTGTGATAGTTGTTGGCAATATGAAGAAATTGATTATGTGTTTCATTGATGTTTTTTATTGATTTCAACATGAGTTGTTATGATTGGTTACCAACAGATAGATTTTGGTTACCTGTAGAAGAACTAGTGTTGCTGACAAAAGGTACTATCAGTTGGATACTACCGATATGTTTGGATCAATGGAATATGTTTGGTTTGATGTTTCCGGAGTATGGTTTGGTCACTTGGTATTGACTTGATGATCAGATGCTATCATACACTCTAGTAAGCCTATACGGATAAGGGTTTAAGGTTTTACCAACAAATCTTTTACTGAGAATCTTTGACAGGATGCATAAGTGGTGTTGGTGCGGCTTCTAGGTGGAATTCAAGATGCAGAATGTGATCCTTGATCATGCCTCGACTTAATGGAGACATCACTTTGGCGTGGTGGATCTAAATTAGGTTTGGTACCTATCTAGGTTATGGATCGATATCATGTTACTTGTTCTCTACACGTTACCAAGATGATTTATGGATTGGTTAATATTGTTTTGGTCTAAAGACGACATGGCATATCATTGTAATATGGATGTATGTAATGATCTTATTGTAATATGTTTTAGGTGGCTGATCTAATTGGTTTAGGCCTTAGGGTTTGTATACATTGATGTAAGATCTCATTGTAGATCGTTGTTGGAATGGTCGTGGTCATGGAATGAAATATCATATACGAAGGAGATTTGGTTGATCATAGGTGATCGAATTGGGTTTATGTAAGAGGTCAAAGGACTCTGATATTGAGATTAACTAGGACTGTAATCAGGCATGGTAGATGCTATCACTGACAGTTCATTCTTCTGGATTGTTGTCCAATTATATTGAGGTGGTTATAACCTCTCTGTAGTCAGTGAGACTCCTGTGTAATGAGCAGTACGCCCTTGGCAGTGTGCCTTCCTACATGTGCATGACCCTTATTATATCACATACTTTCTGCATAATTATCATCTGATTGTGGGTAGGCTTCCCACCATGGTTTTTCCCTTTATCAAGTTTTCCACGTACAAATCATGGTGTTATGTGGTATGGTTGCATTGTGTTAATTCTTTGTTTCATTCTTAGGTTTTATTGCTTACCGATATTTGTTTCTACTATTCCAGTATTCGATCTTTATGTGCTCCGATTAAAGGTTATAAAGTGGTTTGATTAATATAATCTGTTGACAACTAATTCACACCCCCCTCTTAGTTGTCCATCAATTATTCTAACAATTGGTATCAGAGCTTTGGTCCTCTTTTGTAGAAGCTTAATGCTTGAGGTAGATCCTATGGCAACTAATACTTCAAATCCACTGGCAACTATTTTCAGAAGAGAAATCCCTAAGCTTGATGGAACAAACTATGGGACATGGAAAATCCAAATGGAGACTCATCTTAGATGTCTTGGCAAGGATATTTGGGAGATCACTGAGAAAGGATATACACCTTATGATCCAACATCTGGCAATCCTGCTCCTGCAAACTTGGACAAAATATTGAAAATAATTGCAGAGCAAGAGAAGCCCTCTTGTGTGCACTCACTGATCAGAGAATCATGGGATTGACTGATAAATCATCTTCAAAGGTTATGTGGGATAAATTGCAAACTCTAAATGAAGGTGACCCTATTTTCAAAATTGCTAAACTTGATGGTTACCTAGGTAAGATGTGAAAACTTAAATGATAATGAAAGAATTGCTACATTTATGGAAAGAGTAAATGAGATTGTCATGGGAATTCAATGTTGTGGAGGATCTCTGAGTGAAGATGAAAGATTTTCTAAAGTTTTGAGAGCCCTACCACCGGCTTACAAGATGAAGGCTATTACAATTAATGAATTGAGAACAATGGAAAACACTCCAGTTAACAAAGACATTCTGATTGGGAAATTATCTTCTTTTGAGCTTGAAGAATTTGGATCCTCTGGAGCTACAAAGTCTGAACCTTCTTTTCATGCATCATCATTTACTAGTGTGTGCAAAGTGAAAGGGCAAAATTGAGTCTTGAAGGAGGGAGGAGAAAAAGTCTCTATGCATGGCACGGATAACCCGATTTTCACCATGGTAGTTGCCTAGGGCGCCACCCAAGTGGTTTTCACCACTGGATGAATTATTTCTCTTTAATTTTTTTTATTTTTCCATTTTTTTGTGTCACAAGGCACTTGTTTGCCAGGTTTCCACTAGAGTGGCGATTTTTTTTCATTTTTTTGTATTTTTAATATTTTTGATATTTTTTTTATTTTTATGTATTTTTTATTTGGATACTCTAAAAAGCTATGTGTAAAACCTATGAAAGTGCATGTTGTTGATAGGGTCATTGAATGTTTCTCCTTTTGGTCTTGATAACTGATATGCATCCAATCCATAAACTATTGTGATGACGTAAGGCCCAAACCAATTTGGTTAAAACTTGCCTCATTTTTCTATGTCTTGTTGATTTTTAGGGTTTTCTCTTAGGACCAAGTCACCCACCTCAAATGTGTGAGGCTTTACCTTGTGATAGTAACCGCGACTCATAAATTTTTGATATGCTTTGAGATGATTGGATGTAGTTTGTTGACACTCATATAACAATTCCAAGTCTTGCAAGCTAGAGACCCTGTGTTGGCAATTGACACTCATCCAGTTTAGTTGTGTTGTTATTGATGGCAACACACACCATTTTGGGTTGGTCACTTAATCGGTACTCATCGGTATTCATTATTTGACAACCAACATTCAAGTCATCCAACACACAAGGAACCGGCACTAGTAGACAAAGGAAACTGGCTAACTAGGAATCGGTATACGAGGCCGACATGGGATATTGATCCGACAAGTCTACACGACAACAATCAAAGGCATCAGTCCCAAAGTTTAATGAATTTATTTTTGCTTAGGCCAACATGTAAATAAATTGTAATATCATTGTAAGCCAACATAAGGCATTTGTGTTTGTGTTTTGGGAAGGGTATTTAAGTTAGTCTGGTTAGGTTATTTTGGATAGATATATAAAATGTAATAGAATATAATGATGTGATATTGTCCGAGTGATCTTGATCGACAAAATGCGAATGTAATATTTTGCAATTGGTCTTGGATATTGGTTTAGAGGTTTGGGAAGAAAAGCAAGATACTGGTAAGGGAGGACACCGTGAAAACTAGTACAAACTGTGCTTTAACCGAAACTCATCCAGTGTAGCAGATGCACTTTTAGAGTTCAGAATTTTGTTTGTAACTCCATATTTGGTGTTTGTAGTCAGCGAGGCTCCTTTTATGATGAGAAGTGTGCTCTACGCTATTGGGCTTCCTACATGTGCAAGCCCCTATTGTAATATTTATTCATTTGGCCAGTGGATAGATATTGTGGGTCACCAATCCCATCGTGGTTTTTTCTCTTTGAAATTTTCCATGTATAAATCTTTGTGTTATGGTGTATGCTCTTATGGTTGTCTCATTTTTATTTGATGTTGTACTCTTTTATGGTTACAAGTTACTGAATTGCATTGTTAATAAGGTTAAAATTGACTATACTGGAAAAACACTAATTCACCCCCCCCCCCCCCCTCTCAGTGTTCTTGGATTCCAACAATTGGTATCAGAGCCTGGTGCCTTGGAGTAAGTCTAACAGCTTAACGAAGATCATGAATCCAAAATCCATGGAGATGACTCTACAGAAGGAACTTGAAGTAGCACTTGAGGACTATGATGTTGAAAGGTTGAAGAACTTGAATCTTGAAGATGAATTGAACTCTGCAAAGGAATTCATTCTTACCCTGTAGGAGAGGCTGTCATCTGTTCAAGCTAAAAGGAAGGAACTTCTACAAAATCTAGATGATGAAGAGAAGGATGCCCTTAAGGAACAATGTCAGAAGCCGAGTTAGGAGAATGGTGTCATGAAAAATGAAATGCAAGCCATGACTATGAGGATGTCCAAGGAGATTGAAGACCGAAAGAAGAATGAAGAAAATCTTGGTAGATCTTTGAAAGACAGATATGAGGAATGCATTAGGTTGGCGCATGAGAATGATATGTTGAGAACTAAGTCGGTGCAATCAAATAACAATGAGAAAGAGTTGTAAAGAATGATGTCAATCCTAAGAAGTGATCTAGATGTTGTAAATGAATACAAAGAAAAGTTGAAGGTCAGTTTTACAAGCCTTGATGAATTATTGAAGGATCAAAGAGACACTGGAGACACTAGAGGTATTGGATTTGAGCATGGAGAAAGCTTCAGTACTAAAAATAAGGGGAATCCACCACATGACCAGAATTAGAAATCACTGATAAGGCAACCCAATGCACATAAATTTAATGGTAGATGCTTATTTGTAATAAGTTTGGTCATAGAGCAAGACAATGCATAAATAGAGCAAATCAGAATAATAATGTTGTTCCTGGTCAATGTTCAAAATATAATAAGTATGGCCATAGGACAAAAGATCATAGAATGAATGTGAGATGTCATGCATGTGGAAAGTTTGGACATATGGCTAATCAATGTAGGTCGAAGAATGGTCAAGGACTCAACAAGGCAATTCAAAAAAACAATGTTACTTTCTATGCATGCAACAAAATAGGACATATTGCCAAATATCATAGAAGCAAGAATATACCAGAAGGGAATGACACAAAAAGGTTGATGAGATCTAACAGGCTCATGATAAACAGTAGTTTAGGAAGTCTGAAGATCAATCGGCAGAGGTAAATTCTCTAGTTACTCAACTGATAGAGCAAAATGTTCCTGCACCGACAGGAAACTTATCTGGTAACTAAGGCCTTAGCCTTAGGGGGAGGAAAATTAATGATAGATCCTGCATTACCCCTAGTAGAGGTTTGAAAGCTTGTTTCAGATCTTGGTGAAGACAGTCTGGAGATTCACCGACGTTGAGATTATAGATTTTGAATCTAGTATGATATGTCGACATGGATTAATGACAATAAGAAATTAGGGGTTTTCACAGAATAAATTTTTTATCATATAGTATTCAGAGAAAAGCAGAGCGATTTCAAGGCAATTCAAGGCGATCAAAAGCATTTGAAGCAAATTCCAGTGCATTCAGAGTGGATTTTCAAGAGCTTTCACCAACAAAGGTTGTAAGGTATTTTATCAGTTTTCGAGCTATCTTTTATTTGCAATGGCTTCTGGATCATCCTCCACTCCATTAGGTGTGGCTACCACTATTGTTGTTGACATCAAGGACTATCCACACCCTATTTTCAATCAATGTCCTTATATTGCGAAGGTCAATGATTCAGTTGGTGCATTTTCTAGGGTTCCTAAAGGAGTTTTGTATGTCAAATATGTTCGTGCATATATTCACTGCACTTTGGAGGATTTGGGTTCTGCTGAGATCAAGAACATGTATATTGGCAACTTGTTGAACTAGGATGGGTCGATGAAATCAGAATTCCAAATTCTGAAGGATCAAGGTTTTACCGACTTTTTTGGAGATGCCAAAATTTAAAGATGAATTGATCTGGTATGCACTAAGCCAAGTCCATGGAAAATTCATATGGCTAGACCAGCCTTATAAGATCACCAAGGAGGCTATTCATACAATCATCAGTTTACTCCAGACCGGTCCTACCCCTAGAAAGAAGAAGATATCTAACAATAAGGTGGAGAAGTTAATTGGTGCAACTGACAACCGGTTTTTTGAAATCAAATAGATTATTGGACTAGCTGAAGGATCTTCTCCAACAACAGTTCAGGCCTCACCGACAACAACAACAGGCAAGGGTGTAGTAAAGAGGAAGAAATTGGAGACTTATATTGCCCCTATTACATCCGGTTCTGATACTGATTTTGTGCCCTCATAGATTCCCAAGACTTTCATCAGGATACCAAGGAAGAAGGCTAAGGAAGGAAAGAATTAGAAAGTAAAGGTTACCCCTTCGGCAACACCAAAGAAAATTTTGAAGGAGAGGAAGCCCACAAAGAAGAGGAAGCCAGTTAAGGAGTCTACTTCTACTCCTAGCAAGAAGAAGAAATCAGACGTAGATATAGCTCTCAAATCGGCAAGAGTATTGAAGTCATTCGTCCTCTCTCAGTTGTTGAGTTGACTTATCAAATAACTAAAGATGAAATTTTGAGTAATCTACAACATTACTATATACATATGGATAATAAAGAGAAAATTGAAATAGAGGAATCAATTTTGTTGTACTTAGATATATATAGGAAAGCACTTTTAGAGATTGAAAAATAGATACCGACAGACTTGTACAATAAACTAGATGCTAGGAGGTTATCTGCGGTTGAAGAGGATAGACATATAAAGATACAGGAGTTGTTAACTGTTTGTGGAGCCATAACTGATGAGGCGATGCAACAATGTTTATATTTTGCTAATAAAACAATTTTCCAGAGTAAACACCGACATGTGAGTCTCATGGTAGGTAGAGTAAATGAGATAGTTAAGGAGACACATGAGGCTTGGGTAAAATTCTTTGTAGAGAAACCTAAATTCTTTACATCACCAGAAGTCCCTCAAAAGTCTAACACTCCAGACATCCCGGTAGATGATAAGGGGAAAGGTATATTGGGCATGGATCCACCAGTTTTTTAACATAAACTAACAAAGATTTTTCCTCTAGTAGAACCACCTATACAAAATGTAGAGAAATCTATAGATAATATTGAAAATGTACATGATAAGCAAGATACACTAGAACAAATCATTCTAGATATAGAGGTTATTGATGTGGATACAAAAAATAAAGAGGTTGAGGATATTGAACCTCCAACACCAAATGTAAATACTGAAGAGGTTAAGGTTGAATAGGTTACTGCACCAAGTGGCAAAGCCACCGATGCAAGTCATAAGGTTGAATCCTCAGGGAAGATTTTGGATAGTCATTCATTGTTGGCACTTGACTCATCTGGTCAAGTTGATTTTGCACAGAAGAATATTGAGTAGCTGAGTAGTTTTGAATTGATGTATATTGTAGCTCAGAAGTTAAGGGAGGAAGGGACTGAAGACAACCAAGTTATTGAGCAGGCCATTCTGGCTTTGCAGCAGCTTGCATTAGAATATAAGGTAGATTAGATTGGAAGCTCATCCGGCAAACTGGAAGGTTTGATAGAGCATATTTCCAAAGAGTTTAAAACTCCTCAACATGTATCAAATTGGTAGTTCATTGAGCGGTATAATGCAGCTTGGAAGGTGACTTGTGACAACATGATTTCATCTGACAAGGCTAAGCTCACATATGAGATAACAAAGATTGATGAGGCTCTAAATGAGTGTAGCATTATATATAGGTCTTGTACGAACACCAACAAACTAACAACGGACCTTGAGGTAAAATTGAAGGTGGCAAAGGCCCGATTAGAACATTTGGCTAACAGTTGGTACTTAGACATTGACCAGTACCATTGATGGTCAAATTTTGATAATAGAGTGAGATTTCTAAATTAGAGAAGGACATGGATAGGCTAATCCAGAGTGCAAGGGAATTAAGAGTTTTGGTGAGTCCTTGGTTGAACACTTTGTTATTTCACAAGAGGGAAAGCATAGAGTTAATGAATAATCCTACTTTGGCAGACCTATCAGAAGAAGAGATTCATGCATATATTCTTAATGGTTTTGTATCCATTTTGAGCACATTGAAGATAGGTTGTGATGCATACTTAGGATTTTTGAAGAATGCTTACCCAGATATTTTCAAGTACATGTAGATCCGATAATCACAGTTTTTCTCTCATTCTTTCATTCATTTGCCTTGACTTTGTCATTGATGTCAAAGGGGGAGAGGTTGATGTGAAAAATGATTGGGACATAAGAAGTAATGTATAGCTTAGGGGGAGCAGTCTTCCAACAATTTTTGAGATTAGTTTTGGAGTTTTTGGCAAGGAACCGAAACAACACTTCAGCGATCCATTTTTCACATGAGTGTTACCATCAATGCCAAAGAGGGAGATTGTTGGAAATTGACACTCATCTTCTTTAGTTGTGTTGTCATTGATGGCAACACACACCATTTTGGGTTGGTCACTTAACCGATACTCACCAGTATTCATTGTTTGGCAACCGACATTCAATTCATCCGACACACAAGAAACCGACACCGACAGACAAAAGAAACCAGCTAACTAGGAACCGGTATATGAGGTTGACATGGGAGATTAATCCGACAGGTTTACACGACAATGATCAAAGGCATCAATGTCGAAGTTTAATGAAATTATTTTTGCTTAGACAGACATGTAAATAAATTGTAATATCATTGTAAGCCAACATAAGGCATTTGTGTTTGTGTTTTGGGAAGGGTATTTAAGTCAGTTCGGTTAGGTTATTTTGGATAGATATACATAATGTAATGGAATATAGTGATGTGATATTGTGCGAGCGATCTTGATCAATAGAATGTGAATGCAATATTCTGTAGTCGGTCTTGGATATTGGTTTAGAGGTTTGGGAAGCGAAGCAATATACTGGTAAGGAAGGACATAGTGAAAACTGGTACAGACTGTGCTTTAACTAGAACTCATCCAACACAACAGATGCACTTTCAGAGTTCATAATTTTGTTTGTAACTCCATATTTGGTTTTTGTAGTTAGTGAGGCTCCTTTTGTGATGAGCAGTGTGCTCTAGGCTATTGTTCTTCCTGCATGTGCAAGCCCCTATTATAATATTCATTCATTTGGCCAGTGGATAGATATTATGGGTCGCCAATCCCACCGTGATTTTTCCTCTTTGAGGTTTTCCATGTATAAATCTTTGAGTTATGGTGTATGCTCTTGTGGTTCCTCATTTCTATTTGATGTTGTATTCTTTTTTGGTTACCTGTTACTGAATTGCATTGTTAATAAGTTTAAAATTGATTATACCAGCTGAACACTGATTCACCCCCCCTCTCAGTGTTCTTGGATTCCAACACCCTATAGTCTTCATCATTAATAAGATCACGTAAGGAGACCCATTCCTTGATAGAATGATGTGTTGCTCCTTTTATTGTCTTCCTTGATGAAAGAACTAAGGTAGAATTACTAATATGTGGACTATGTTGGCCCATATGCATGTCACATAAAGAAGTTTGGGCATCCCTAATAACAAAACTCCTCAAGTTCGTTCCATTAAAGGTCCATCGATGTGATATATCACCAAGTGTTGGTGTAATTATTTATTTTTATAGGATATAATTACACTTTACTTAAGTTAACTTAGGATAATGCATCTCATCGTAGTTTGGATATGAGACACTTAGGGAAGTGTGCACATAGGGATGATGCTTGTAGGAGAAATTCCATCTTTTGTGGTCTTATCTTGCTGTTACATTCCACATTCTATGGGTGATCCACCTCTTGTAGAATATTATATTATTTCTCCTACCTACCCCTACTTTTTCTTATCTGCCCTTGTTTCTCATTGAGCTACATGTCATGATTGTGTGCTCACATATCCATTTGGCCTTGCCTATATATGCAGGCCCATATTCATTGTATTGGTTAATCAATTTGATCACTTTTGCATATTGATGAGAATACAGCTTGTTCTTGTCAAACTAATGTCTCTCTTTTGTGTGCTTTTCATTATGCCCTTGTTCTTGGCAAAATCTCACATGGTATCAGAGCCATTGGGGCTTCATTGATTGGTTTTGGGAGACATCTTGGAAGGCTTCTAATTTTGGATCTTAGGTACTATACATTTTGGAGGCATCCTAGAGCATTTTCGACCTCACCATTGCATCTGGGAGGCCGTTTCCATAAAAATTGAGTATAAACTCGACCTATTTTGGCAAAAGTCGAATTTTGGGTGTTGGAGGAAAATTTTTACCCAATTTGGGTAGTACGGTACAATTTTATTTTATTTTATTTTTTTATATTATTCTACCAAAATATAATTTCAATCGTTTAAAAAAAAAAAAATTCGCTGAGTTTTTTTCAAGTGAAAAGTTTCAAAAAAAAAAATCACATATTATTGTCGAGGGGGCCATTATCCCACCCCCGACCCATACTGTTAGGCCTGCGACTACAAGTTACATCAAATGTACCTAACAGATTGGTGTCCTCCCAGCCTGATGGCATGTGGAGTCATTTGGCCTTTGGTGGTGTGTGGCATCCTCCCGGCCTAACGACGTTCACCCGACCCCTGACAACATCTCCCAGCCCCATTGCACCGACCTTTGGCAACATCTCCCGGCCCCACCACAACGACCTCTCACAGCATCTTCCTTCCTCTCGGCCATTGTGCAGCTCCATCTCTCCCAACCATCGTGCAGTGCTACGCAGACTCTCATCGACTAGGTATCGGCGACCTCCCGCCGACCTGCCACACGGGCTCCTGTTGACTCTAGTGCCTCCGGCTCCGACGACCTGTTGCTGGCCCCGCCCACCACCTGCAACCTTCAACAGTTGCCCCTTGCTCCGGCTACTACTTACCACTGCTCTAGTTCTAGCTTGTCCATGTGGACTGCCAGGCTGTGCTTGTCAGACCACATCACCTGCCCAGTTGGTCGCCATGACAACAGTGTAGTTATCTGCCACGTTAGCATATCCATATAGTGGGTAAGTGGGTGCAACGGTCATACGACCATCAAATTTAACATAGTGAAGTGCTGACATCAGCCTGTGTTAGTACCTTTTTGAAAATTTAAGACCCCTCTCCGTCGAGCAGTTTGATTTTTTGGGTCAACTTTGAAGGCCCATAACTTGCTCAATTTTGCTCCTTTTTTGGTGCAATGTTTTTTGATTTGGGCTAATTTTTCATGCTCTCCATAGTGGTGTGGTTATTTTCTGATTTTGGTGAACAACTTTTTCAGAATTTTCAGATTCTCTCAGCAATACCTGTCTAATCCTCAATTTTGCAACTTCAAAGGCTTCGTTTGGGTTCATACGACCTCCTTTTCAAGTGCCATTTTTTTGAAAGTTCATATTTTTTTGTTTACTTTCATAATCTGTCATCAGTTTGTAGAGATTTTGAGTGAATATTGTACTCTCAAAAATTAGTCTTTTGTGGCTTACTTGGTACTTGTAATTTTCTTGGATCTTAGTTTAGATCTCTTGCATTATTAGTTTGAGTCTCCTTTGGCCTCTTTGAGGCAGTTGTAAAGTTGAAATCATAAGTCCACTTTGCCATTTTTTGCAAGTGGCCCATTGTACACGCACTAAGTATAAAGTGCCAAATCATCATTTTTTTTTGGGGGGGGGGGTTCTTTGATTGAGTGAATTTGGGGGGGGTGTCTTGTGTGATTGTGCCTCTCTTTCCTTGTGCTCTTTCATTTTTTTTGCTATGGGTCCTCATAAATTTCCACCTTTAACTCCACATAACTATGCATCTTGGAAAATAAAAGCATGAAGCAAACTAAAGGAAAAAGGACTCACGCATTACATAGTTGGAACAATAGTAGCACCAACAGATCCTAAGGCTGATCCTAATGCTCAATTAGAATGTATCACTAAATATTCCATGGCTCTTGGAACTTTATGTAAGTATGTATCAGATGACCTCATTTTTCACATTGAGAAGTGTTCTACAATCAAAGAGGCTTGGGATATCTTTCAGAAATTGTATGGTCAAGTTGATGAAATTAGAGACTACAAGATTGACAATGAACTCACCAACTTGGATCCCAATATTTTTGATACAATCCAAGATTATGTCACCAAAGCAAATGAGCTAAGAGAAAAGCTTAAGGATTGTGGAATTGACAAAAAAGATGCTCAGTTGATATTCAACTTGTTGGACAAGCTTTCACCTGAATATGCAACATTTATTTATAGCTTCCAAACCCATCACTTGACAATGGGGAGTTCCTACACTATGCCTTAATTTGATGCTTTCACAGAAATGTTAATGTTAGAACAATCTAAGTTGTTGAGCATGGGGATTCTCAAGTCTTCAAAGTCCAAGGCTTTGGTGGCTAATCAAGGGAGTCAAGACAAAGATTCCCATAAGAAGAAGAAGCAATCTAAGTCAAAGTCACAACAGGAAAACGGACAATCATCCTCTCCATCACAAGGCGATTTTTCATTCTCTTCCAAGAAGGGGAGTCCACCTAAGAAGGACAAACCAACTTGTGCTTATTGCAAGAAGTATGGTCATGATGAACATTGATGCCACACCAAACAAGTTGATGAGTTGACACATCGCCTTAAGAGACATTTTCTCCAGTTGCCCGATATACTTCTATAAGAACCATTATTGCCATTGCAGCGTCTAAAGGGTGGAAGATACATCAAATGGATGTAAAGACCACATTTTTGAATGGTGTTATTGAGGAAGAAGTATATATAGAACAACCTGAAGGCTTTGCTACCAATGATAGAAACCTCTATGTGTGTAAACTAAAAAAAGCTCTCTACGGCCTTAAGCAAGCTCCCAGGGCATGGTATGAAAGGATAGACAGTTATCTCTCCAAGGTAGGATATTCCAAAAATGAAGCAAATCCTAACATATACTTCAAAATATCGGATGGTGATATGTTAATACTTGTTCTCTATGTTGATGACTTATTGATAATAGGAGAAGATCATCTTATTGCAAAATGCAAACAAGATCTTGTGGCTGAATTTGATATGAAGGATCTAGGTATTCTGCACTATTTTCTGGGTCTAGAAGTATGGCAAAAAGAGAATTATATTTTCCTAAATCAAGGAAAATACACCACTGATATCTTGACCAAATTTGGTATGATGGATTGTAAACCTCTATCCACTCCAATGGAAATAAATCTTCATAAGATAAAAGTGAAGCAGTAGATTCAGAACCTATAGATCCTACATACTATAGACAAATTATTGGATCTCTTATGTACTTGGTAAACACTCGCCCTGATATTTGTTATGCTACTAATGTGTTAAGTCATTTCATGTGCGAACCTAAGAAGATTCACCTAATGGCTGCTAAGCATATTCTAAGATACTTGCATGATACTATTGTTGGTGTTGCAAAAATGTTGTGTAGTCTATTATGTGTTCTGCAGTAATTGTTGTATGTGTGACAAAACCCTGTGTAAGTATCACAAAAACGTTGTGTAGTCTGTGTCACAAAAATGATATGTAGTTCATTATGTGTTATGCAGTAATTGTTTTATGCATGACAAAACCCTGTGTAAGCACCACAGTGTTGTGAATGCATTGTTTAACATGCTAGATGTTTTGCAGTAACTATTACATGCATGACAAAACCATGTGAATGTGCTGCAGAGTGTCATAAACACATTATTGATTTTGTACTATTGTTTTGGATTTTTGAGTCACATTTTTTGGTTAGGGTTTTGACTTTTCGGATGAACTTTTATTGATGGTTTTGTACTCCAAGGGCTCTGTACTGTCATTTCTAATGATTTGGGCACTATGCTATTCCTTTTTGATGCATTTGAATCCTATTTGGGCTCCAGCAAGTAGTTTTGCACTTGTCTGTTGAGGTATGGAATGTTGCTCCAGCAAGATGTATGCATCCCTTGCCGTTGAGGATGAGTATATGCTACTCCAACAAGAGGTTATGTTGTGCCTCACTGTTGAGGACTATGTGGTATCATTGGATTCATATTCTTGCCCTATTTATGTGTTTATATCACTTTGAGGCTCTTTTTATTATTGCATTATGATGCATTGATCTTATGGCATAATTTTGTTATATGGCTTTGTATGTATGCATATAAGTTGTCTTTTATGAACCGGTTTTGTATCAAATTTGTGATGGTCTATTGGATGCTTTCCATGTTGAGTTTCATGTTGTTGTAAGATGTATATTGTTATGTTTGAGTGGGCTCTTGCATGTATTGGACCTAGGTTATGAGCACTATATCTCTAGGAAGGGGGCCTAGACCTATGGAACCACATGAAGATTTTATGGTTTAATTTGCAAGTGATACCCCAATTGGATGAACCTAGGGAGGTGGTTTTTGGATCCTAGATTGGGAAGACCATTGGAACGGTATACCCAATCTCCCTTGAGTGACTCCAAGGTGTAGACTGATGCCACATGAGGTTACTATGTGATGACACTCTACCCCACATGTGTCCATTATCCATATGCCTTGATTTGTTGTTTGTGCCTCTGGAGGTTATTTTCTTGATTTATCCATGTGATGTATTTTGATGTTATATTTCCTATGTTGGAGTCTTGTGGTGTCATGTTGTATCCTATGGTTGTTAGGTTTCAACTTAGATCTTGAGTGTGAGTTGGAACCTTTATCATCTCCTAGCACGAGGGGTGGTTCCTATTTGGTTCCACATGGCCAGGTTGGTTTGATGCCTTCTACCATTGGGATATTCTTCCTTGGATGTTAGCATGCGTGGACTTGGATCTATAGTATCTCATCATGTGCTTGGATTCTTGGAGCATATCTATGTAATTAGAATGGATATCATGTGTTATGAAAGATGTAAATGTAAAGAAGACAATGAAATTGGTGTATTGAGAACATGTTTAGTATAACTTGTAGTAGGATGATTGCAGAGTGAAATGTATTGGATAAGACTGATGTAAAAGGATAATCTATCGTGGAAGTTACTCTTGATTAGAAAGGAATTAAATGATTAAGAAATATGAATGTAATGTTTTGTGTATATCTTGTGATGATAGTGAATGTGTTAACGATCATGTATGCCTTGATTGGAAATATGTAATCTTCAATATTAGATAGCTTGAGATATGGAAATATATATATAAGTAACGATAGTTTGTATGGATTGTATGTCTTTTCAATATGTGGTTGTCCTATGGTGTTGATTTCTATGAATTAGAGATGTTACCATATTACGATGTCTTGTAAATGAGGAATATGAATATGTGTCTATGTAACTTGTATTAGTAAGCATTAGGATGGGATGTAGCTAAAGAGACTATGTTCTTGCTCCATGTGCTTTTATGTAATTGAACTTGATGTAGATGAACTATGATATTGTAATAAGATGATATATTGGTATGTGGTTCATGATATAGATATGTTTATCATGTTGAGAATGAAGTCCTGTGTTGAAATAAGGGGATTGAAATATGAGATTGTATTTATTCATGTAGAATCATATGACTCTTGAACCTGTTTAGTAGATTGGAATCCTATTTGGATATAGATAAGTACTTGTTGTTATTATCTTGCATGTGTATTTGGATAGTATTCTTGATGAGTTGTGCTAAAGGAAATAATCAAATACCATTAGTTAAAAGGATAAATGCATTTAGTTTCATGATGTGTTAAGTGTTCAAATGAGTAAATATGGGTATTAGAAACATTCTATTGGTACTTTAAAATGAACCTAAAGAGTATGTAAGGGGATAGAGTTATGAATATGTGATTATGTTTTATCATAGTTGCATGGAAAGTAAATGTTTAGTGACATTGAAATACCCTAGGGAATGGAGATGCATTATATGGTTTTATTATGGAGTTATGTTAATGATTAAATATATGTTTCGCTCGCATAATATGATACTTCGTTATGCTCATGTTGGTTATGTAATCACGTGAATAGTTAATGATGCATGGATGAGTATTGGTGGTATTGTGGAATTTCTAGATGTTAGTGTTAGCATTGAAATGAAGATTAATTTTTAAAAAATTAAAAAATTATCACCTTTTGTTAGTAGATTTTTGGTTTATTTCTCTAGGGTATTTTGGCAGGAATTACAACCTTAAAGGGGCTACTTCCAAGTCCCAACCCTCTATTCAATACAACCTCTTAAACCACTTGAGAAAATTACAATTACCTTTACAAATAGGCCACAAATATTGAATAGTTTCAATTGCCTATGCTCCCTTGGACACTTTCTTAGGCACTTGGAGAACCATATATGCGTGCATTTATTTTTATTCACCTAATATTAAATAAAATTTAAAATAAGATTTTTTTTGGATGTTGCAAGATTGTCCTACACTCCTAGATGCCCCTACATTAATAAAATTATAAATTCGTAAACATAGATTGACCTAAAATGAATATACATATATTTTTCATAATTTTTTGCTACATAATTTAGTTTTTATTAATTTTTGAAGTGAGATTAAGTAAAATTTAGACATAGGTTTATTCCATAGTGCATAACTTTTCTTGTATATATCCAAATTAAGTTTTTGTTTGTTTATAAAAACAAGGACACCAATATCAAGCACATAAATATTTTTTAGAATATTTTTTTTCACGTGTGGAATATAGACCTTGATGTTTAATAAAAAATAAACATTCACTAGAAAATAGAAAATAAATATATTAATCAAATTATTTATATATTCAAAATTATTCTTTTTAAAAATATTATACCAAGAGTTGCATACTTGCAAAATGTAATTTCTAAATGACCTCATTTGATACCTAGAAGGTCAAGAAAAATAGTTTTTTGTCAATATTTTGATAGGTGTAAATGAGACTCCGTTGAGGGCTTGATCTAAGACCAAAAGGATTCTACCCAAGGGGTTCTTATATAGCCTTGTTCAATTAAAACCCTTTAGGTAAAACTCCTCAAGGCTTAAAATAATTATTTTTTTCTAAAAATGTGATTTTAGGCAAAAAAATAAATTCCTAATTCTCATTAGTGGGACACACCATTGTAAGATTTTTTGCAAGAACATAGATGTTAGTGATAAATTATATTTTAGGATGAAGATGAGGACCATCCATGGGAATCTATTTTGTGCATTTTTTTTTGCATGACATAAATGGGTTTATGAATCTTCCATAAGCATATTTATCATAACATTATTGATGGATGAGAAGCTATTTTGTGCATAGTCATTTTTTTTTGCATGACTTATATGGGTTTATGAATCTTCCATAAGCATATTTATCATAACATTATTGATGTCTCTAAAATATTTTTAGTGGTATTTTTGGCAATGATGTGGATTTTTCATTTTGACATATGGTTCTTTAGTATTGAGGACAAGTAGTATTATGACATAGTGGATTACAAATAATGAGTTCAAGTTTTGACAAGATATACTTACTTTTTAATAGATCAATTGGTTGGCGATAGATGGCCTTCTAATGGAAATATCTAAATTATGGAGCCATAAGTATTTCCTAGAGTATACATTGATCATGTATGTGGCACATTGGTTATAATTTTGGGATAATCTATCAATGAAGTTGAGGTAAGGTTAGATATTTCTTGGGTCTTGGAGATCATTTTATTAATTAGTTGATGTAGTTCCAATAGGAAGATCAAAGGAACCTACACCTAGAGCTAGACATGATTCTAGCATGAATTTAAAGAGAGGATTGTTTAGAGAGAGACTGAGTGACTTAGAGCACTACAAGAAGAGGAACAATCCCATACACTATTTTTAGTGAGGGACAATTGTTGGTTGATGCAAGCTAATATAAATCAAGTGATTTTTATATGCATTCTATTTCTACTTTTCCTTTTATAGGTCTTGAGATGTGCACCCAATCTTGATAATGAATTAGAGGACTACAAACATCCTTATGAGCTATGGGTTGATTACATAGTTGTGAGAATGGATGTTGATGAGATTTTCTTTTTTTTGAGAATCTAATATCAAGTTAGATTTTTATATCTATTTTTGTTGTGTTTGACCTTGGGGTTGTATGGTTAGATGTGAAAAGATATTTTTTGGTTGGGGATTTAGACTAAGGAGTTCTAGGTTCATAGCTAGGGCAATTTATTGATGTTTTAAGGACATAGTCTATAATACATGATATAAAATATATAAACCATATCCTTTTTGAAAATACAATAGGTATTCTACTATGTTTCATACTAAACTACATATTTTCAAAGTTGTGGGAGTTCTAAAGAGGTATATATGTCCATGATAGACAAGGAATATTTAACCATGAAGTAGAGAATTTTTAGTTATATTCAATGGATATCTAGATGTGTTTTATTTTTATTTCTTTGATAAAAGTGGATTTACCACTAAATTTTATTATTATTTTAATTTTTACATGGTGTCTAGTTCAATGAGCACTAGAAGGAAAGAGCCAGTAAGAAAACCTTCCAGTATTGCTCAAAAAAACTTAAGGCCTACCTACTCATTACAAGAAGCCTCAGTGGAATATTCAAAAACCCCCTCCCACATTACATACAAAGCCCATTGAGTACAAAGAGGCTTCCATGAATGGAATACAAAAAGAAACCAATTAGAAATATTTAATATATAATCATCCCTTCAGCTGACTATGAGGAAATACCATAGAAATGAAATAGAAGATCATCCACCAGTGAAAAATTATAAACCTCCATATACGCATGAAACTTTCAGATCATAAAAATTTACCACCCTCACACCACACCTAGCTACACAAAACAACTCTCCATTACATCTATTAGCAGTAAACTCATGAAAAGACAAGAAACCACTATAAGTGAGCAAGCCATAATCAAAATTGTGATCAGACAAAGTATGATCCATATCAAGAGAAGAGCAGGATGCTAAGACCAAGAAGGAATCAACCAAAGCTCGAGCCATATGAGTAACCATAAGAAAACAAGAAACCACTTCAGGTATCCTAAAACCTGCATTTTCCACCAGCCAAAATTTATCCACCACCTTCCAAGCTGCATAAAAAGTATCCGAATAAAACAGATTAAAAATCCGTCCAAGTTCCTCATCTTTGAATGCATGAAAATCACGAACCTCAGAAGGAAAGAAAATGACATAAGGATAAAATGATGAGAACATTAATATGACAAGCTCATAGACCTCGAACATATATATCACAAACCACATGACAGGCGGCATCATAGAAAATAAAGCTTGAAAAAGATGCTCGATATCTCACATGAGTCGAGATAATCAACTCGCTTAGAAATACTAGCATCAAATTCATAATTAATACATATTGATCCCAAGATACGACCAACCTTAATGAAGTAACAAACAAGGAACCCCCCACACCAAACCATTCTTCAAAATGATTGCAGTGGTACAACTTGGAGAAGGAAAGAAACCATGCATCATGACAATCACTCACTTAATATAGCCAATATGCATTCTCATAAACCCAACCCAAATGAAGCAATTAAAATCAGTACAGAGTAATCATGAAAGAATTAGGTCAAACAAAAGCAATTCCATATTAGGAAGACCATAGAAGGCACCACCCCCAACAAAAAGACAGTTGAATGTATAGCATCAATGAAAGTGCAACCACATAATCAATATGTGGACAACACCACCCCTAATGCAACACATGCAAGTATATCAACTTCAAAAAAGGTGCCAAGCAAATATACAGATATAAAGCAAGACATAAGTATTAATGTAAATATATTGAATTCTTACAATAGGCATTCAAGCCATAAACTATCATGATCACAGAGGATACAAAAGACCAAAGTATTAATTAGAACCGAAATACAACTGTCCTCAAAGGACTCTGCCAATACATCATATGAAATCCCATCCCACAAACCAAAATAGTATGGAAATAATTAAGCATTACTCTGTTAGCATAATCATGCACAAAAGGATCAAGGCATTATTACTTCCAATCATGAAGACATACCTTTCCCAAAGAAGAACACAAATCATAAAACATGAACATCAAATAATAATATAAATATCATACGGCCTAATCTCAGCATGCCACAACCCTAGAATTACACACTTGACAGACTAGCCTCAGAAGAAATGCCAACACATAGCCATGAGATGCCAAGTCATAAAGGAAAAGCACCCTCCCAATACAAGCCAATGAAGTGGCTAGCCTCAGAAAATATTGGCCAAACCATACTAATATAAAATACTTATACAGGAGGAGGGAATATACGAAGGGGAAACCTCCAAGTAATCCATAGGCTCAACTATTTCCTTAGTAGAAAGAAAATAGCCAATGTAATTAATTTCCCTATAGCATTGAGAGATACAAAAGGAACTAAAAAACTTTATTTGATCAAGGATTTGGTCTAAAAGATATTGTAACTGTCATGAGGCACATTTCTTATTGGAAACCGGATGAAAAGCCACCATAGAATCACCTTCAATTACAATATCCCTAATATTCAGTGAAATAGCTATATCCAAACCAAACGATAAAGCATGGAACTCTGTAGAATTGTTAGTTCCAATACCAATATATTTACAATCAGCCTTGAAAATCTTCAAGTTATGATAAAAAAGGATGGCTCCAATCCCTGATTCACCCAGGTTGCCCTTAGCAACCCCATGCAAGTTTAATTTTAAAGTGAATTGCAAAGGAGGGGACTATTTAGCATGCGTATGCTTAACAATAGAAGATACCCCTAAGGATTCAGACCCATGTGAGGGAATGACTCGAAGAGCCTTCCAATTCCACATTGCCCAATTATCCTAATGAGAAAAGGAACACAAATGATCCAAATTCTTATAAGTAAAGGAATGAACCACTTATGAAATGGAAGATTCACTCTTGTCTACCACATCAACCAAGGAAACAAATTTCTGTTTGAAAAATCTATAATTCCTCTCAAGCCATATATTCCAAATAACAATAGAAGGGACAACAATCTAGAGGCGGGAATAGAATGAAGAAGAATACAAAAAAGGCCAAGCCATGAATTGGGACAAGAGATTAGGGAAAATAGAAGATGTCCATCCAAGCTTACCAAATAGCCAATACCAGCAATCCAAGGCAAAAGGACAGTGAAAAAACACCTGATCCAAAGATTCCATGAAGAAACCATAAAATACACAAGGAAACATAGTTGTAATCCCAAGTCTATCTAGTCTCATCCCAGTGAGGACTCTATCTTGTACTTCTAACTAGACAAAAGATCCAGCTTTGGGAAGACAAGCCAAGTGCAAAAAAAGTTGATTAGGTCATGAGGAAAAAGAAGAGGGATAAGACAAAGACATATAGCCATCCTTTACTATATAAGAACCTGCCACATTCTTAGTCCAAACCAAATCATCATCCATATCCTGAAATACAAGCATTCTCTTCTTAAGTTCTTATGCATAAGCCTCCTTAAGTTCTTGATCTACCAACAAAGAATCAATAGATTTCCAATGAAACACAAGATAGGGTCCCAAAACATCTACATAATAGTAATCAACAACAAACAAACCCCATTGACCTTTGAGAATATCTAATAATGGAGACCAATCTCGAATACTAGTCATAGCAGAATGCCCATTCCAGACTTCATCCCAGAATCTAGCCTTTCTCCCATTATGGATTACCAAAGAAAGGTGGGGAAGAATAACCGATCTACAACTAGTAATAAAATTCAAAAAAAATGGACCCTTTTGGAAGAGATGAAGTAGTGAATAAACTATCTCTAGGAGCCCCTCCCAAATATTTGGCAAGCATGAGCAAGGCCCATTTACTTGAGGGGTCCTTATAGAGCTTCTAGACTAACTTCGCACCTAGAGCTCTATTCTAATTTACTAAATCTCTGATACCTGATCCCCCTAAATCCTTAGGAAGACAAACCTTATCCCATGCAAAGAGAGGGATCTTCTCCTTACCTTCTATATTATCATTCCAAAGGAAAGATCTCAAAGATGAATTAAGCTAATTAACAACCTTCAGGGGTGTTTTCAAAACTAACATCAAATAAATGGGGATAACATTAAGCACTGATTTGATCAAAAGAATCTTACCAACTAAAGTAAGCTATCTATGATTCCATGAAGAAATTCTAGAAGACACCGCATGAACCTCTTTGTCCCAAAATATTGTCTTATCCAAACCAACAAAAAACAAAATGCCTAGATACTTACAAGGAAAAGATCCCACCACAAATCCCCAAAATTGAGTCAACCTATTCTAAACTAAAGGGGAAACATTCAGAAAGAAAATTTTAGATTTCAAGCTATTAACTTTTTGTCCAAAAAAGGAAGAATAATCTGCAATAATTTTCTTGATAACTTTAGCCTCTTCCAATGACATAGAACCAAATAGGAGAGTGTCATCTACAAATAGACAATAAGATTGGGATATCGGATAACCATCAATCTTAATTCCCTTCCAAATACTTGATGATCTAGCAGCATGAATAGCCTGACTAAAAGCCTCAGCTAAAAGAATAAACAGAAAAGGGGACAAGGGATCCCCTTGCCTAATACCTTGAGAAGAAGTAAAAAAACCAGAAGGGGATCCATTTAGTAAAATTGAAAATTTGGCAGAAGAGATGCAGGAGAAAACCCACTTAATCCAACTATGTCTGAAACCAAATTGTCTAAGTAGTGAGACTAAGGAATGTCAGTCCACCCGATCATAAGATTTGAGCATGTCAAGTTTAAGAATAATAGCTGGAGTCTTTTGTGAAGAGATAGAGTGCAGGACCTCATGCGCCACAATAGAACCCTCTAAAGTTTCTCTCCCAGGCACAAAACCACTCTGCTCAACAGAAATAATCCTAGGAATGAGTTTAGCTAGCTTAACTAAAATTGCCTTAGTGATGATCTTGTACAAGGTGTTGCATAGTGCAATTGGTCAGAAATTGGAAAAAAAGATTTAGGATTATCCACCTTGGGGATAATTGCAATAAGAGTTGTATTAAGCTCTTTTAAAATGGTTCTATTACACCTAGATTCCTCAAGAGCTAGAAGGACATCATTCCCCACAAAATCCCAACATTTTTGGAAAAAAAAAGCAGTGAACCCATTAGGTCCCGGAGCCTTCTCTGGGGACATGGAAAAGACCACCTCTCTTAACTCAAGATTGGTAAAAGGATCCATAAGCATCTTATTATCTTCTTCCTTAATGAGAGGAGGAATAGAATCTATAAGATTACTATTCAAACCCACTATGTGAGTAGTAAGAAAAGACTTAATAAATCTAACAGCCTTAGAGGCAATTTCACCCTCATCAATCAGGCAGTTCCCATTAGAATCATGAATGCAAGATACCCTATTACATTGCCTCCTCAATTTGGTAGAGGTATGAACAAACTTAGTATTCCTATCTCCTTCTGCTAGCCACAAATCCCTAGACTTTTGTCTCCAATAAGACTCCTCGCGAGCTAAAACCTCCTCAAGATGAGTTTTCAAATATTAAAGCCTATTAAAGGATAGAGAATCCATACCATAATTTAAGATAAGCTCATTCAACTCTGCAATTTCACCCTGTAACCTAGCCTCCTCTCCAAAAATATTCTTAAAATGAAGAGAATTCCATTCGCTAATTCTTCGTTTGAGATAACCAAGCTTTTTAGAAATCTAATACATCCTAGATCCCTCCAAATAAGGGGAAGACATCCACCAATCTTTTAACAGGGGCAAAAAAGATTGATCCCTAAACGACATTGGTTCAAACTTGAAAGGGAGCTTCCGAGGAGCCTTGTCTTTAAGAATAGAGAATAGAATGGGAAAATGGTCTGAACCAGTATAAGGGATAACTGAAGAACAAATTCCAAATCGAAGCTAAACTAATTTTCAGATACCAAGAAGCGATCTAATCTCTCCATGATTTGAAAAAAAAAATTTCTCATGTTTGTCCAAGTAAAAGGACCATTTTGAGTTTTACAATCAACCAGATTCATACCCTTAATGAAATGACAAAACCAACAATAATGTGCTTATTTGGGATAATACCCCCAAATTTCTCTTAAAGACTTGAAATAGCATTGAAATCGCCCCCAAATATCAAAAAGGTACCCTTAAGAGGAGATGAAATCACTGCTAGTCTCTCCCAGAGTTTCCTCTTATCAACAATACTTATGGGTCCATAAACATTAAAAATCCAGAATTTAGCATCGGAAGATTTACTTTTAACCAAACCTAGCATCCAATTAGAAGATGAAGCAACCAAGGAGAGGTCCACACTATAATCATTCCAAAGGAAAGCAAGCCCTCCCAAAGCCCCCTCAAAAGGATATATACAAAATTTCCATAGCTTCCAAGAAGAGAACAAGGACCTGGCAGAAGACAAGTTTAATTTAGTTTCTTACACCATCAAAATATTACACTTCATTAAGTTCAATTGGTACTTAATAAAGCATCTTTTGTTAGGGGCCTTTAAGCCCCTAACATTCCAGGAAATGATCCTGATTGGCCTCAAGGGGAGACCGAGGCTCCCCTCTTCACACAATCAATACTCCGAGAGATCTTTCCCTCATTAAAGTCACTCTGAAGACTCCTCTTAGAAGCCAAAGACCTTGTAACAGGTGGACTAAATGACTTCTTTTTTTTCTTCCTCTTAGAACAATCCGATGGAGAAAGAAGTGTTGTTTGGATTCCAACATCAATTTCCTATTGTGTCTTGACATGTTTTGGTTTTCGACCCCTCTTCAAAGGGGTAGTGAATGGATATACTGGAGAGAAAGGAGACTGAATCAAAGGCAACCTACCTCCACTACCCAAAGGAATTTAAGAGACATTAGGAATCTTATTTACCTTATCAACCTCCTTATCTGGATCAAGCACCTCAAAAGGGTTAGCTATAGGAAATGCAGACAAATCCTTATTCATCTTAACCAAATCATTATCAATAGAAGTAATCAGTCTATCTGTTGCATCAGAATCAAGAGTAATATTATTATTATTAACAAGATTCTGAACCTGAGCAATGAGATGATCATCTGGAGCAATGAAAGGATTATCCAAAGAAATATAATTATTACAATTAGCAAGAGAACTAGATCTATCCATCTCATAGTTAGGTTTACCCAAAACATATTGTCTTGTGGGGGAGGAAATTTAACATATTGAGCAGTTAAAGAATTATCTAGATCAGAAGAGTTGACCCGATCCGGACCAATACCACCCCCAGATGAGGCATTCACACACAAAAGATGTGGGGGAGGAACAAAAGTAGGGATATTAGATCCCTTTAATATACTTTGCATTTTAGCCCATGAGAGAGATTCCAAGTTAGCAAAACCCTTCTCCGTGAAACCAGGAGAAGAATCCAAATCTTTAGAAATGGACTTGTTCGAAACCCTTTTCATATTAAAAAACAATGTAGAATCCATAATAACAGAACCAATCAGAATCCTTAACAATATTTTGATGCCAAATACGGGCAACAGATCTAATATTGCAAGTCCGAGGAAGATTAGTATTCGAATTAACCAAAACATAAAATTTAACAAGGAACATATCATCCTCAAACATCGAATGGGATAATAAAAATTTACCAAAAGAGTCCCCAATTTTCTGTAAAATATCAGGATCAGCAAATTCAAAAGGCAATTGAGGCAGCTTAAACCAAGTCGAAGTCTGTTTGGAAGAGACCCAAGAGGGCTCAAAGAGGGGTTTCCATAAATCAACAAAAAATAAATTCCTACCCAACCAAAAGAATGGAACCTCCAAAGCCTTATTCCTAGCTTTCTCTGAATCAAATACAACAATAAAAGAACTAGTAGATAGGACCTGAAAGTATAAAGTATCATATCAGTGCATATGAATCTTATATTGCAATTTTTAAAGGGTAATACCATCACCCCAAACCTGAATAATAAGCGCAAGAGATTGAAGATCACGAGCTTTCTTATCCAAAGGGTTAGCACAAACATCAATTAAGGGCATAGGAAGCCATACCTTATGCGACCTATCAACCCCCAAGATTGGGTTAGAAATCAAAGGGTTACAGATGTCACCTAAAATATCGACATAAATCTCCTTTGACAGTAACCATGAATGAGGGTTCATCGAGGGCTGCTTCCCAACAGATGCTCGCAGATTGGGGGAAACCCTAAAACCATTCTGGTCTACTTGAAATTAGGGTCCCTCCTTCTGTCCACCTTTCAAATTAAGGGCTGAAGCAGAGGGCGCCTTACCACTCACACTCACGACATCCTTCCAAGACCTATTTTCATCAATCCCAATCCCTCCATGCCGACACACTATAGGAACTATCTTTCCATTCCTCTGTCGATTGCCCAAAAGAAAATTACCCTTGGGCTTAAAAAAACCTCGAAAGTATTTAGAAACAGGATAGCGAAATTCATTCCCCTGAAAACCCCTCTTATTAGTTTGGCCATTATGTTGTATCGCTATCATATCCACCCATTTACCTCCATGAAATACCCATTGTGGTATGTGATCCACATGTTTTCCAAAGGGATCCACATGTGGAGGAGGATCCTCAAATGCCTCATCCCCCCAATCATACTTCTGAAAATTATCCCTCATAGTGAAAAATTGCAGATCCCCAACAACTGTTTTTATTAATTTTGAGATGTGTTTTATTAACTACCTTTATGGAATATTAATTTTAGAATGATATGGATATATGATGAAGGGTACTTGCCTTACAAACCCAAACACAAAACAACAATAGAGAAATAAATAGACAATGCAAGAAAGAAAGAAATGCCTTATATTATCTCAAGGAAATGAATCAAAACATTCGGAAAATAAGATGCTTTAGCCGCACGAGATTTCTTACTACATAAACTTGCAAGATAGAGCCACAATTTGCACTATTGGAACTATGTTGGGGCTTCAAATTTCCAAATAATTTCAAGCACCCTACTATTAAAATTGTTGTCACTTCATGGAAATGACACATAATGGATGATTAATGATTTGAACAACTAGAGTAAAGGAGGATATGAATAAATTAATTCCAATGGACCCCATGAAAGACTAGTTTTTTTGATATGTAGAAAAGATGATATGAACAGAGAATTAAAATGAATGAAACATGAAAATATAAGAAATACCCATTTCATAAAATCAAGTTACCAAGATCCAGTAAAAATATTAGATCTGTACAATGTGTTTTTGGTTGTAGACCATACAAAAGGCCGTAAGAAGGCTGAAAAGTCTGTTATTTCAACCTGCATGAAAGAAGATGTCGACTTGGAATGAAAATGTATTGAAATATCAAATATGATGAAGACCCATTTTATAAGTGGATGTTTACTACCACCACAAATATTTTCAGATTTATATCTGAAGTTTAAGGCTGCCGACCAAACAAAAACCCGAAAGATAGCTTTAAGCAAAGTTATTGACTAGCTAGTTTGCATATTAATTTCAAAGGGTTTTGTTAATTTTAATGTAAAATGGTGACTTTTCACCCCAAAAGGGGTATGGTGCCCATTCAACCACATATATAAGTGGTTAAAAAATGTAGATATGGGGGATTATTGGAAGATGGGATACTAGATAGATACTACAGCCTTTGGCATTCTATTGTACCATTTTGAAACTTTAATAGGATCAGTTGTTTTTCTCTGCATATGTGTTGTGAGTTATTTCATTTCTTGTAGGTAGTTGTTTGTGATATTATCTAAAGGAGATAAGGTTATTCGTATTCTTACAGTGAAGTTTATGTTTCTATGTTATAAACTTAGATTGATAGGATCTACTTGTGAATTGTAATTGTTCCTCGTAGTTCTTCCTTGAATGGTCCTTTAAGGTTAAGGTAAATTCATTCAAACGGTTTTATGATATACATTTAGCAGATCTCATAAGAAACAGTAATTGACAGACTTACTAAAGGTGGTAGTTTTAAAAACTGTCTCACAAATCATACATTCAGTCCTAGGGAAATATAAGACTATGTAGCCTAAATAACAGGAAAGACATTGGTCATCCACAAATCACAACTTTTACCGTATCAATAACTTTTACTTTAAAGTGACAGGAGTAGTTGAGTATGATATATAGAATCAATTAGCAATAGTGTAAACATATAAATTTCAAGCACAAAGATCGAATAACTTCCATAACAACAATCTTGAACTCATCTAAAAGACATCTATTCCAAGAACCTTTGCCATTTTGAGATAGGGGTCAATTAGATCAAAATAATCAATCTGCTATAAAAATCATTAGTTATCAAAAGCCACTAGTGAATAGGTATACACGCCTAGGTCTTGCAGAGCCTAAAGTGAGAGAGCTAGTAACCAAATAGGTTCACTCTATAAGTTGGCCAAGTCAAATTGGAGGGTTTGATCATAGGAGTTGGCATTTCCTTAGAACCTATCCAATCTGTTGATTTGAGATCCAACAGATTGGCGACTCTGCTAGGGAAGAACTATTAAGACTCCATTGTGGGAGAGAACTCAGAAGAAAGAAATAACTTATGTCCTCTATGAAAGAGGTGGCAACTCTGTAACTAGGAAAATTAAATGAAAAAGATCAGTAGCATTCAATATGTTTCAATATCCATATTTTTATGGAGAAGCATCTTCAGAAAAATATGCACAGTGGCAACCACAGCCACAAAGAGGCAGGAATATTCCAAGAAGTTTTAAGCCATTGGATTTCAGTAACATCTCTGAGTATCCATATGCATTTCCCTATGAGTTGAAGATCTGTATGCCAAGGTTCCATGGAGATGAAAGGGAATCACCAATTGGGCATCTAAAATCATTTTATTGGTTTATTGAGACCTTCATAATCTACTCAGAAGAATCGACCATGAAATGGTTTGTGCTAACATTGGAGGATGTTGCAGAGTAGTCATTCAACTTGTTACCCCCACAAAGTATCTCATCATGGGAAGAACTTGAGTGGTGGTTCATGGAAGAATTATACAGTGTAATCGAGGACAACACTTCAGTCTCTAGCCCTTCAATTGGTTCTCCATACCAAAATCAGATTCAATCAGATTATGATTGTGGTAATGCAATCTACAACATAAGAAGAAATGAAGGTGAATCTATAGAAAAACTGATTGGCATAATAATGGTGACTTATTTCCAAATGCCTGATAATATACAACTTAATTCAGCTATACTTGAGGAATTGATCATGAGAGAATGTGGGCTTGACAGTTTGGAATCAACATGTTCATTTTTTAAAGAATTGAATAAAAAACTACATGTTATGTATGAGAAGAGTAACATCAAAGCAAGAGATGAACATGAAGATGACTGTACAAAAGAACTACTTGTCCCTTTTGAAGGCCCATCTGATGAATAAGTAATGAATGATATTTTTTACTATGATTCAAAACTTGAGGAGATTTTTGTTGATGGTGATGATACAAAATTATCTCCATGTGAAGAAATATACTTGTCTGATAGGGAACAAATGGTTGATTCATCCATACCTGAAAACTATGAGGATATTTTGATAGGAACAAAAACTTGTATTAGTAACAAAGATGAAGAAGATTGTTTGCTCAATAGTGAGCAGATTTCAAATCTTTTGGATAGAGAGTATCAGAGAAGTGCAACAAAGACCGAAGAGGTGCATCATGGACAACAGACAGAAGGTACATGTGCACCTAGAAATAGGCTCAAAAAAATTTCAGATCAGTGGTGTGAAGACATGATAGAAGAAGGTTGCAGTTTGGAAAAGGCTTCACATGATGAGTTCCCCTACAAAGAGAACATATATGATGACGTACAGGTTAAAGGGACTTATAGATGTGAAGATAATTTTAAAATTTATACAAATCCTCTCTATGATGATACAAATAGAGATGATGAGATGATATACTGCCATAGTGTACCTGATAGAGACTTATATATTCCCAAATCCACTATATGAAGAAGAAGGATGTTCTGACAGTATGGACAATACCAAAGAGGAAAAGGAATTTCAAGAAGAAGGTAAATCAGATAAAGGTGTTCTATGTGATCATCACATAGAAATAACCTCACCCAAGGGTAATTCCCAAAATGTTCATGGTGACAACAAAGCACATTATGGATCAGAACAAAAGGAGGAAAGCAATTTTTTTTTTAGGCTTGATGGTGATACTGTTAAGACAATTTCACTTGAGGATGAAAAAAAGGGGGAAGAACAATGCCAGCTAGATAGTATGAGACCCCTATAAAATAGGGATAGAACATAAATACTATAATTATTATTCAAGAAGAGCCCTTGAGTCTACAGCGAAATATGAGGCAAGCAACAGGGGAAGTCACAACATCACACCAAATGCATGTAGAGATAGTAAATCACCTTATAACAAACACTTTCAGCATAGACTTAATTTCAAAATATGGAGTGTTGATAGTGTAATGAACAAGAATAATGCACTACATACAAGTGGTGTTTTCATAATTGATATATTGTCACATGATGAAAATCAGGTGTTTGATCCAAGAGTAAATTAGTACTCACTTATGGGGGCCTTGGGGCCACCAGATGCAGTTTTAACATAATTTATAGAAGGGAGGTGATTGGCAATGGTCTACTCTACCAGAGAAAACTGGACTCTTGTTATGCCCATAGGGGGCATACATCCCTAGACAGAGCCACTATTGGGGCTTCAAATTTCCAGCTAATTTCAAGCACCCTACTATTAAAAATGGTGGTCACTTCATGGAAATGACATATAATGGATGATTAATGATTTGAACAACTAGAGTAAAGGAGGATATGGATAAATTAATTCCAATGGACCCCATGAAAGACTAGTGTTTTTGATATGTAGAAAAGATGATATCAACAAAGAATTAAAATGAATGAAACATGAAAATATAAGAAATACCCATTTCAGAAAATCAAGTTTCCAAGCTCCAATAAAAATATTAGATCTGTACAATGTGTTTTTAGCTATAGACCATACAAAAGATCGTAAGAAGGCTGAAAAATCTGTTATTTCGACCTGCATGAAAGAAGATGTCGACTTGGAATGAAAATGTATTCAAATATCAAATATTATGAAGACCCATTTTAGAAGTGGATGTTTAATACCACCTCAAAAAATTTAAGATTTTTATCTGAATTTTAAGGCTTCCGACCAAATAAAAACCCAAAAGATAGCTTAAAGCAAGGTTATTGACTAACTAGTTTGCATATTAATTTCAAAGGGTTTTGTTAATTTTAATGTAAAATGGTGACTTTTCACCCCAAAAGGGGTATGGTGCCCATTCAACCACATATATAAGTGGTTAAAAAATTTAGATATGGGGGATTATTAGAAGATAGGATACTGGATAGATACTACAACCTCTAGCATACTATTGTACTGTTTTGAAACTTTAATAGGATCAGTTGTTTTTCTCTGCATATGTGTTGTGAGTTATTTTGTTTCTTGTAGGAAGTTGTTTGTGATATTATCTAAAGAAGATAAGGTTATTTGTATTCTTACAGTGAAGTTTATGTTTCTATGTTATAAACTTGGATTAATAGGATCTACTTGTGAATTGTAATTGTTCCTCGTAGTTCTTCCTTGAATGGTCCTTTAAGGTTAAGGTTAAATTCATTCAAGTGGTTTTATGATATAAACATTTAGCAAATCTCATAAGAAATAGTATTTGACAAACTTACTAAAGGGGGTAGGTTTAAAAACTATCTAACAAATCATACATTCAGTCCTAGGGAAATATAAGACTGTAGCCCAAATAACAGGAAAGACACTGGTCATCCACAAATCACAACTTTTACCATATCAATACCTTTTACTTTAAAGTGACAGGAGTAGTTGAGTAGGATATATAAAATCAATTAGCAGTAGTGTATACATATAAATTTCAAGCACAAAGATCGAATAGCTTCCATAACAATAATCTTGAACTCATCTAAAAGACATCTATTCCAAGAACCTTCGTCTTTTTGAGATAGGGGTCAATTAGATCAAAATAATCAATCTGCTATAAAAAGCTTTAGTTATCAAAAGCCACTAGTGAATAGGTATACCTGCCTAGGTCTTGCAGAGCCTAAAGTGAGAGAGTTAGTATCCAAATAGGTTCACTCTATAAGTTGGCCAAGTCAAATTGGAGGGTTTGATCATAGGAGTTGGCATTTCCTTAGAACCTATCCAATCTGTTGATTTGAGATCCAACAAACTGTATTTTGTAACCCTCACCCACCCCTTTATTTAGCACCAATAAATGCCTTAGAATGCTATAGAAAGTGCAACTTTTTTTCTTTTTGGCACCCAATAGTCTATTGGTTCATTTTTCATGCCTAGTTGGAATTTCATCGAAACTTGAGTTTTGTTGGCACAACTTCTGAGAGTCATAACTTTTGATTTGAGAATCCAATACACTATTATAACATATTGGTGGAAATCTCACGAAGAGATACACAACATCACATACAATTGAAAATATATTTGTTTGGATTTTAACCTTTTTTGAAGCTTCTAAGGTCTTCAAGTTTGAGTTTGAAACTTAATTGAAGAAGTTTCTTGGGACAAAAACTCTAATATCTTCTCAATGATGTGGAATATTGAGATGATTCTTTCACCAATCTTTTTTTTTTCAATTTTGCTCCTTGGGGTCAATTTTCATGTTCATATAAACCTGAATAGACTAACTAACTAATAATAGTAGGTGAATATTTTTGGTATGTTTCTAGTTTCTAACTGTCCTACACCTCATATGTGTCATCATGGGCTCCAAAACAACTAAAGAAACTACAAAACAAAAGGAAAATACAATATATTTGGATTGATGCAACATTGCTCGTACACCATTAGATGCTCCTACATTGATATATATGGATTCTATGGGTATAAGAGGTGGATAGTAGACTTTTTCATGAGGCTATGTGGTTTCCCTTCTTTGTGGTATGGTTGGTTGGATAAGCAGTAGATATGTTGTGGTTTCCATTTTGAATACGCTTTCAGAGGTAAAGTGTATGACCTAGCTACTTAGGAATGTTACAAGGATATTTAGCTTTAAGGAGCATGTTTGAATACCAAGTTAGAAGAAAATTTTAGTTTGATGTTAGAGTGCCACTAGTATGGTGGAAAAGATTTCTTTTTATGTGTAGCCAAAACACATTGATGTGTAGTTATGGATGTTGCAATTAATTTATTGGAGCTTGTGACCACAAAGAACCATAGATAATGCAAGATGGTTTTGGGTATATTTATTTCTTTATAGAAAGTTTTTCTATGGTTGACCCTTTATAGATTTGATCCCTATTGAATGTATACAACAAGTGGGAGAATGTTGGAAAGATTTTGTTCCCCTTGTATTTTAAAATCTTTTACATTTTGGGATAGTCCAATATTTCTTTATGCAAGATTGTATTTGACAATGGAAAAGTATTTAACATGGGGGTCATGGTTTATTGGTCACATGGGCTCTTTAATAGAAAACATTTAGTTTTTAATCCTTATAAATACATTAAATATTGTAAAATGATTAAATTATTTGGCTCACATGATTCAAAGTAACTTGAAAAAATATTTGGAAAGTGATGAGTAGTCACATGTTGGGAAGAAGATTATAGAAAGCCTTCATCTCATTGCTATAAGTAGGAAGGTTGGGTTGGAGTCATTTACCATTTTTTGATCATTCACTTGATCATCTTGTGCTTGATCATTGTGAGTGGAGCTTAGTGAGTTTCTTGGGTTGCTTGTTAATTAAGGAACATGGAGTGAGAATGTTTGGCTCTCATTTCTTCTTGGATCAGTCTCATGGTATACAAATAAGAGTTTCTTAAACTATTTTATCAAAATGTCGCATATTGTATGGTTTTATCCATGGTTGAGAGTGTTGATCTCCATTTTAAGGCTTGGACCTTGATATTAAATTATGACTTCTTTTATTGCTAGAAATACATCAATTCCAATTTGTGTGTGTGTGCACGTGTGCATGCCAAAAGATTGCTAGAATTTACATAGATTGGTGATACCACATTGTCATATTTCCTCATAGAATTAACATGGAACTAATTCATACCTAAACCATAGGCCCTTAATCTCGACTACATCACCAAGGTCCTAACCAAAGGCAAATTAAATCAATCATGAGCACCTACTAATACATTTGGCCTCAAATTCTCACGAAGGTTTCTAACAGACAAAGCATATTGTGATCAAATTTGATTTTTTTTTACAAAATGCCCGAGTTCATCAGAATTCCGATGGAAAATGTCTGTCAGAATTTTGACGAACTCGGGCATTTAAAAAAGAAAAAATCAAATTTGATCACAATATGCCTTGTCCGTCGGAAACCTTCGTCAAAATTTGAGGCCAAATTATCTTTTGTTAGTCCTCTTATAATTAAGAGCTTTCACAATTATCTTTTGTTAATCCTCTTATAATTTTATTTAAATAATTTAAAACGGATTAAGGGGTTTAAAATAGATTTTTAATATTTTTGACTGTAGAGACTACAAATATGTAATTAAAATTAAAAATAAAAATATTTCTATTAAATTTAAATAAAACAAATTTCTAATTTTATTTTTAATTTTGGGTGGTATTTTAATTCTTGAGAATTAGTAAGACGATTATATAGTCATGGGAATTAAATTGAATCATTTTTCTAAATGTTAACAAAAGAACATAATTTACACTATTGTAGCAGTAGAGAGCCAATGTTGTATAAACCTTGATATACAAGTTCGATGTCGATAATATAACTTAAACATCTAAAAGTTTTGTATGTGATGCTAGAAAACAAAAGGAATTAAGTAATCCAAAATTCCCTTAAAATGAAAGTTGTCACAACAACCACATGATCCTAAGGGGATAATGATTAGCGGGGAGGGCAAGTATTAATTCATTATAATTTAAATCTATGTTTGCATTCTTCTATCTTACTCTCCTCCAAGAAAAAGGCATATTTACACCCAGTTTTATCCATGGCGATTTTACCATAGAAACCATCTTCTATTACATTTGTCTATGATTTTCCTTAAAAACACACACTTATTTTAACTATATATTTTGTTATTTAAATTAATTATATTTATTTATTATATATGATATTTTAAATTAAATTATTATAAATTGATGATTATTTATTCTTTTAATTATATACAATTATATGTCTATGTTAAGTGTGTCATATTTTTTATATTTATTCATTTTATTTTTTCTATTAGTATTTTATTTATTAATAGTGATAGTTAATTTATTTTTTACTAATATTAATATTATTTGATATTATTTATATTTTTATACATATTTATTTATATTTATATTTTAATTGATTAAATATTAATATTATTTTTATTTAATTGTTTATTGACTTAGTAAGCTTATTATACACTAATATTATTGTTGTTTATTAATTTTATTTTATATTTTTATGAAAATATAGATTTTTTATATTTTGACTTTGCATTTTTTATTCTATTTTAGTTTTTAATCTAGATTTAAATTTAAAATTATTTTAATTATTTATGACTCTTTTGTGAAGGTACATTAAAAAATAAAAGCTATTAGAAGTAGCTCAATTTATAATTATTTTTATTCTACTAAATTTGAATTATTGTAGAATAATTATATTTTAAACCTTTATTTGTAATATTTATTCAATTCATTTTGGATATTTAATAACAAAAAAATGAAAGACAAAAATTACAAATTTCCTTACTGAATTATTTTTTAATGTATTTAATCAATGTTTGTAGTCTATAATCTAATAGAATTCACAACAGAAGGGATGTGAGAAACTGATCTATCGGAAAAAGAGCTCTCTTTAAACTTGCGCTCTCATTTGAATTGGACTATTGTAATTGATATGCCACTTACCAACCACCTCTTAATCCTACATTTTACCTGGGAAGAGAACCTTTCATAGAATATTTCATATGACCGTTGTTCTTACAAGAGTTATTTCCCATTTCTATGTCACCTTTTTCTCTCACTCATGCCCACTCTGTCTCTAACTCACTATCTCCACCTCCTCCTCTCTATCTATATCTCTGCATCTCTACATCTCTTTCTTATTAACTCAATGAATATTTCTCTATATTTCTATCTCTCTATTGTCTCCTCTCTTTTCTATCTCTTTCTATCCATATATCTTTGGCTTTGTCTACCTCTCTCTATCTATCTATATCTTTGTTTTCATATATCACTCCCTCTCTCTATAGAATTAACTTCATCTCTCCCTCCATCTCTCCTACTCTATATCTTTATCTATATTTATCTCTCTCTCCCCTTTCTCTATATCTTTATTATCTCTACCTCTCTTTTTTTTGGTCCATCTATCATGCCCTATATCTCTTTCTCTCCATCTCTTTCTCACTCCTCTATATCTCTTTGTATCCATCTCTCTCTCTCTCTCTCTCTCTCTCTCTCTCTCTCTCTCTCTCTCTCTCTCTCTCTCTCTCTCTCTCTCTCTCTCTCTCTCTCTCTCTCTCTCTCTCTCTCTCTCTCTCTCTCTCTCTCTCTTTCTCTCTATCTATCTATCTATCTCCCATTTCCTCTTTATCTCTCCTGATCTCACTCTATCTATATCACTTCCTCTGTCTCTCTCATTCACTCTATTTTTTCTTCCATCTCTCGTACTTTGTATCGTTATCAATCCTCTATCTCTATTTATCTCTCTATCTCCCTCTCACTCCTCTCTATATCTCTTTCTATCCATGTCTTTCTTTGTCTTTATCTCTCTATCTCTTCCTATCTCTCTATATCTTGCCCTCTCTCCCTATCCATCCTCCTCTCTATATATTGATCTATCTCCCCTTCTCCCCTTCTCTCCCCCTCCTCTATCTATCTATCTCCTTATATCTCACCATCTATATCTCTTTATCTCTCCCTCTCTCGCTTCCTTCATATCTCTTGCTTCCACTATATCTCTCTAGCTCCCTTTCTCTCTATATATTTATCTCCCCATATACCTCTCCCTATATCTCCATCTATTTTTATCTCTCCCCCACTCTCTATATCTATATGTATTTATCTCTTCCATTTCTATCTATCCCTCTCTCCTCCATCTCAACCTTTATCTTCTCACCCCATCTCTCTCACTCTTCCCAACTCTATTTCTCCCTCTCTATCTCTATGGAAAACATAACATGAGTCTGATTATCATTTTCAATCATCTTTGGATCCCTACAAGTGGATCCATAGTTGATTTAAAATTATGTTGTATTCCCCAGTATTCACTTACGATTACTACTCTTGATTGTTATATATGATGATTAACTTTTAATGATTGTGTTGAGTTACCATATCAAACTTAGTTGTTTTGATAGTTTGTATATAAAATATTTTAAATTTGAACTCTTGAACCTTTTGCATTCATTATATGATAGAGTTAACTAGTAAGAAAATTTGGTCATTATGCCTACTTGATAAAGTAGAAGTTAATTGGGCCAATATGCACAAGATGAATAATTTAATAATAATTACGTACCTATATGGATCTCTCATATCTCACTTATTATGTTGTAACTTGTTATTATGATGCATTCCATCTTTATGTCATATAATATTATGAAATGAGATATAACTCATTTAAAATGATAGCACACATGTGCGCTTATTTCATCATGACAATTATGTTGATCATGGTAATCTATCATATTGTGGTATAACATATCTCTAACACTCCATGCTACTAATGGTTAAGATATCATCATTTGGATATTGATCATCCAACCCACCAACAAGTATGAGAATTAATATTGGGAACTACACTTGAATGACATTAGAGACACATTATGAGCACTACATATTATATTTGTGAATTTTTTATTCACTTATAATCTATTTATTCATACATTATGACCTTGATTATAAAAGGGTGTATCCAAATTGATATAATTATACTTGTATATCCAAGATTAATGAAATGAGATATATACTTAATTCATAGATTTATTGATCCATAATCAACATGAAAATTATGCTAGACACTTCATTAACATGATTTTTTTGCTATACATACTTAAAATATGACATTACACATGTGGATAATTAACCACAAACACAATGCAATTAAGAACATGAAATGCACAATTATTAGGAACTCGTTTGAAGCCAATGCTTCTATACTGACACTATAATATGTTAGAAAACTTACAAGTAAATAATGTAGAAGTGTCGAACAAAACTCGGCTAACGCGTGGGTAGAGTTTGTTTCTAACAAATGACAGTGGTTCCTCAGCTAACATAGCTCCTGTAGATGGGCTTTTATTTTATAGTTTCTATTTGATTGGAATTTTTAGGGCATTGATTATTAAGTATAAGGTTTTTATCCATCGGTTGTTCATGTTCACAGTTTCAGGGCACTTCAGATTTGTTTGGTAAATTGGTCCGTTGTTCGTGTTCGCATTTTCAAGGAACTTAATATTTTCATGATAACTTGGTATGTGACATTGTCTATAATCTTGCACTTTCTAATGGTTATATTCATTCCTACATTCCTTGATTTCGGTAGCTACTCTCTGCATTTTACATAGAGGGTATTTGTGGTGTAACACTTTTTAAGTTTGCTTCCGTGAGATCATCTTTTATTTGTTCCTACATTTTGGTGTTGTATTGGGCATTGAATATGTCTGCGAAGAGTATCAACCATTTGCAGGGTTTCTCCAGAGTTCCTCAACCATCTATTACCTACTACCATGGATTATTCTAGCATGAAGTTAGCTGTGTCAACAAACCGTCAACTTGGTTTATTAATTTTGAATATTTATCATACAATTTTAAGCATTTTCCCCCTTGATTATTAGTAAATTTGTAGTTTATAAATGTGGATTGTGTCTGACGTGGGATGAAATTGTTTACTCATTTTGTTAGGAACCTGGGTTCTGATTATTTTTTCATTTTGTCCAATATCATGGCATTTACCTCAAGAGGACTTGAATCAAATAAATTGGGAAGGTGAAAAGGCCCTTTATTCAAATTGAAAATTTAGTTAGGAATTGCATACTAGATATAAAAGAAACACCACATGAAAAGGACATAATGCAAGTGATTTACCTTGTGGAAAACTGAATTAGCAAAAAACTCTAATAAATAATCTATTATCATCAATATACTAGTAAGATCCACTCTAGGAAGAAACTCTAGACACCTTATAAAATTCAAACTTTTCCTCACTTCTCCAAGTAATTTTGTCTTACTTGTAACATAGTGAATTACTAAAATTATGAGTTCATTCCATTCTCAAGGATCACTATGAACACCTTAAGGAACCCTCTCACTTATATAGAAGGTTGAAGGGATATATCTCTAAAATATATAGTAATGGATTAAATAACCCCACTATGCCACCCATGAGATAACACATATGCAATGGATGCATTTAGGCTCAAGGATGAACATATGAGTTGACAAGAGATGATGCAACATCTCCCATATGAAGATACAAAAGAAGCAATTTAACCTATTTATTGAGAGTCAACTCTATATATTTGTTATACATGAGAGAAGTGTGTCTATTGTCTAAATCATATTTAGTGTCTTGCACCATCATTTGGTTTTCCTCTCTAGAAAAAATGTAAGATATTTTTTATTAATATGTTGTCCCATGACTTGTAGATGTCATAAATTTCATCTATAGACTTAAAATGAAGTGGCATTTTATGAGTACAAAATAAAATATATATATATATGTAAAAGTTTACAAGTTTAAGCATCTCTCTTATGTTATTTTATCCATACAATAAATCATATTATATACTTTACACCTATATTTAAGAGTCACTTGCAAAATAAAAATATTTAAGAGTCATTTACAAAAGAAAAATAATTGGTTAAAGTGTTGTGTGGTTTCCATAACACTGCAATTCAAATTCTACAAATTGAGATTGCTTTACCTAAGGAACCTTCTCCTTAATTATAAAGAAACAACATTGCATGTTGTAAATGTGACTAAGGGCTTTCCATTTTTTGTTGGAATAATTTTATAGTCCATTACTATTGATTGTTTAGATGCACAAATAATTGACCTCCTTTAGCTAAGAGCCAAGGATTATGAGGTATCCATTCCTCAAATTTCATCAAGGACACATCACAATTTCATTCCTTTTTAAATGTTAAAGATATTTGTACTTAAAAATATTTGATACTTGATAGGCTCTTTACGAATCACTTAACTTCACTAGTCAACTAAAGTTTGTTTAACACAATTCATGGCGAAAGATAATTGTGCATTGTAAAGGAAAAAAGTATAGGCACTAGTATAGGTATTGTGCATACAATGCACGAGTCTAAGAGATCTACCCATCAATCCTCTTAAAATTCCATCCACTAATAAGCTCTTGTAAATCATAATGCACAATAATTGTATGCTTTCTTTATAGCCATTAATATAAGGGTAGTTTGAATGATGTGCATAATAACACCCACAATACTAAGGCACTACGAAGGCCTTTTTCTACATCACTATTATAACTAATTTTTACTTATTGAATTAAATGTAAAATGTTCATTTTGCAAGCTAGGGTGTTGTACAAAAAAATAAATTCTAATTCATTAAATATAACATCCAATTGATATCTATCTCATGCATTCATTGCATTAGAATTTGATATCATTGGGACAACATAGGAATTGGCATGGCCACTTGAAATCTCCAAAACAATTGTTTGGCTCAATAGTTTGCTTGAGAAGAAAAAGAGCAAGTTGCTACCCAAACTAAGCTCAAAAAAATCTTTCAATGTCTGCTAAGTCAAGATAACAAAGGTGAGCAAATTCTTAAAGATCAAAAGTGCAAAGGTCATTTTCATAGAAAAAGATCGAAACAACATATCAAGATCAAAATTACAAGTGTGAGGATCAGTTTCATTGCTATGGGATTTAATACAACTAATTGTAGGTCATAGATGCTATTACAATGTATAAATAACCCAAGAATACAACAAAAGAGTGAGCACAATCATGTCACTACTCATTTGTAATTGTTCTTGTGTTTATCTTCAATTGTTAGAGAGGTCTTTGGACATTCAAAATGTCATATCAATCACAAGATGGAAAATGAAAAGAGTTAAAGGTGCAAATGCAATAAGGTTGCAGTCACTTAGGAATCACATAAGATAGTCATATTAATATTGCATGACCACTATCATGGAAAAGAACACAAATCTATAGTAAAGGACAAAGAAAAATGATTGTCCTAATAGTCAAGGAGTTCACAAGTCAGTTGTAAAAGCATGCCACAATCCATAAGAGAATAAATGATTGTCCTAACAGTAAAAGAGAGTCTTAGATGACCAAAAGACATGAGAGTGGACCAATGGTTGGAGAATTTCATAGCATTCTCATAGTCAATTGGTGCAGGTTCACCTAATTGGCCTTCAAGCCTCTATGAGGCAAAATATGAAAGTTTTGTTTTTTGAAGTTTCAAATATGTAAATAAGGTCAAATATGACCATTTGTGTTGTAGGTGTAGAAAAGGATAACCTATACTACTACATGGAAAGGCAAGCATATAGAAAAAAATGCATCCAATGAACATGCAATTGCAGAAGAGAGTGAATAGAATGAAGATTAAAAGAAGGTAGAGGGATGCCTATGAAAATTTCCTTCTTCAACAAGAGTATGTGGTCCATTGTATTTTTTTAGATGCCATGATGAGGGAAGTTCTATTGATGCCATTTAGCATCTGCACTCAACATCTTTTGCTGGGAGGGAGAGAAAGAGGGAGGGATGAAGAGTTGGTGGGAGAGGAAAAAGAATTTATGTTGAACATCTAATGATTGAACATCTATCTCAAAATAATTTGTGACCACTAGCTACATTAAATACGTTCTCTATTAAGTTTAATGTTTTAAGATGAAAAAGAAGAGTTAAATGGTTTTGGTTTGATTTGCAATTTTTCTATGTTTAAGTATTTTAATTTGGTATATTATACTGAAACATCATTTCATAACTAAGATTTCAACTTCTATATAACTAGTTCTAAGCAGACTTTCGTTCTTGCAATATCATTTTGCGTAGTTTGTGAAGGTTATGCACCGAAGTTTCCATAGCCTGATTTTTTTGCCTGTGAAGAAAGACCATGTCAGATAATATTAGAGAAGAAAAAAAATAAGGAAACAATTGCTAGATTGTGGTCTAACTTGAAAAGAAAAGGTGATGAAAAATGTTATTATCCTTGCAAAATTTTTAAGGGCTTAAAGACAAGAAGACTTCTAATCAAAACAACTAAGAAACATTGTAGGCAACATGGTCACATTGAAGGGGGGCATGATTATCATCCATATGTAAGTTGTTCATTATATCATTTTAACAATTTATATACATAAGAAATCACTTGATGATGAGATCATGATCATGGTTTATTTATGTTGATCATTTTTATATAGGTTGAGCACCCTAGGGGACATGATATGGACCAACACAACCCAAATAATATGGTTTTCAAAGTGGAGTAACATGGAGGTGTGAATATCGAAGCTGAAGATAATGATCCCATGGAAGATGCCAATCATGCGCCAGAAAACACAATTGAAGATGATGGTACAAATACATTGTCTATGACACATTTAGTACTAGCACAACTGATCATGATGATCAGGATGACCTTGATGTTGTTCATGATTTACCTCTACTTGAGAAGGCATATGAGGCCCTTTACGAAGGCTCCCAAACAATTCTTCTCGCCAATGTATTGTTGTTGGTGAACTTGAAGGTTACAAATGGTTTCTCCAACATAACAATCTCATGTATGTTAAGGTATGTCCTATATGTCATTATAGTTAATAAATGGTGAATCGTGTACCATTAATATTCTTTATATTAACAAATTATATTTTTTGTTGTAGATCGATAGGTGACTTTTTGTTACCACCATCAAATATTCTACCTCGCTCATACCGAGAATTATCTATCATTATGAAAGATAATAGAATGGAGTATCAAGTAGTAGATGTTTGTCCCAATTATCATATTATATATCATAAACAACATGAATTTGGAACTGAATGTCCTGAATGTCATATCAGTAGGTATTGAATAGATCAAATAACAAAAAAAGGTGCCTCGCAAGGTTCTTCATTATATTCCCATTATTCCACATATGCAATGATTATTCAAGTGCACTAGCTTGGCATAATTTATGGATTACCATGCATGCAATAGAAGTCAAGATGGCATTATTTGAATGTCTATGGATGGTTCAATATTTATGGATATAGAGGAAAAGTGGCCACACTTTAAAGAAGAACCTCATAATCTCAGGCTTTCATTGGCAGCGGACGGTGTCAATCCATTTGGAGAATTGTGATCTATTTACTCGGTGTGGTCTATTTTTGTTATCAACAATAACATTCCTCCATGGATGTCAATAAAGAGGGAGAAAATAATGTTGGTAATTATTGTTCCAAGTATTTTATCATTTAATAGTCATCTACATTTAATTATAAATATTGTCGTAGAATGGTCATAATAATTATGTAATGTTTTGTTCATTCAACTAGGTAAGTACCAAGTTAAATATATGAATGTATATATTGAGTCTCTTATCGACGAGTTGCTAGAGTTATGGATTGGTGTCACTATGTATGACGTCTCTAGACCAATAGGACAAAGACAATTTCAATTACATGCAATGCTTGTATGGACAATACATGATGCCCCAGGGCTAACACATTTTTGTGGTATGTTATACTGTTCAAGTTGGGCATGATAATTATTATTATAAAAATTTATATATTTAATCAAATTATACATTATCTTGTAGGTCTTCAAACAAAGGGAAAATTTGCATGTCCAGACTGTGGTCCAAAGATGAAATCTCATCATTCAAAAAGTTTAGGAAAGCAGGCGTTTGATGAGTATAGGCACTTCCTCCACAAAAATCATATCAGAATACTAAAAAACATCTTTTCAATGGGAAAGAAGAGACTACATCAAATCCACAAAGAAGGACACCTCACCTATGGAAGTTGGAATATAATAGAATTAATCGTCAAGGTAATGTCATTCCATCTAATGGTTTATGTTTGGAATTTGTATTTTTCTATCATTTTTTGTTTACTGATGATTTAATTGATGATTGTGAAGGTCATCAAGGCATGGATGACCACCTTCCAAAGGGACTAAAAATTTATCCCAAACAATTTAGTCGGTTTTGCTACTACGAGCAGCTACAAATTGTGCATTTGTTTGATACTATGCATATTGGAAAGAATATAACAGAGACGTTATGAAAAATATTGGATGGAAGGCGTGACAGAAAAAATTTGTCAAAATTTGTTGTGACATTCAGGAATCCAATCATGCAATAAAAAATGTCATTCAATCAAATAGAAATAGAGACCATATTAATATAAGTGCCCTTCCTTGGTATTAACGAAGCAACAAAGTAATGCTATAAAAGAAGTCATACGAAAAATTCAATTTCCCACAGGATTTGCTGCAAACATAAACAATCTCATATCAAAGAAAAGTGAATTTGGGCCAGGGATGAAAATGCATGATTGGCATACCTTCATTAAGGTAATTCATGTTCTTGTGTATTTACTATATAATTATATATTGCGCATGTACTTTTCATTGTATTATGTTAAAAAACAATGAAAATATCATTTCATAATTATTGCAGTATGTTCTACCTCTATCTCTCCCAGACCACTTCGACAATAATGTCAAGCAAGTCATATATGATCTTGGAAAATACATGAGGTAAGTAGTGATGTTTATTCAATTTTTTGTATAGATATTTTATTTGTGATTTGTTTTACTTGTTATGTAATATATTGTATATTATTTTATAAAGTCTCATTTTTATATTTTTGCATCTTGAATCTCTTGTAGGTGGTTGTCATCTAAAGAAATCCATAAAGAAGATATAAAATATTGGAAGAGAAAAATTCCTCATCTAATGTGTGAAATGCAAGTGTGTCTACCTTCAAAAAATTTCAATGCACAAGAACACTACCTCGTACACCAAGTTGAGGAGATTGAATTGTGTGGACCTGTACACAATAGGTCAATGTGGATGGTTGAGAGGCACTTGAAATTTTTGAAGGCTTTGGTTTGACAAAGAGCACATCTTGAGGGTTCTATGGTGGAGGGATATATGGTATACCAGACTATGGTGTACATTACTGAATATCTTCCTAAGTTTGCAGCAAAGATCCATGTAGATCGTATTTGGGATCCCAACCCCATTAACAAATTCGAAGGGTAGTAATTGACGGGGAAAGGTAGATTGAGGAAAGTGAGAGGTAATTATAAGATGTTATTGTAGTTAATTAATTCTTAATCTTCAAAATAAATCGGTTGTAAGTTGCCTATTTATTTTTTATACAGTTGGTCGAGAGTGAGATGCACTACATTTGTATAATGAAAAAAATCTTGATTGGATGATAGTATGGATTGAACGATGTCAACATTTTGGTCACACATTAACATGGGAAGGTGTGGATTCATTTGTTAAAGATGTTCATCGTAATGGAGATTCCAATGTTATGCAAAGGGAAAATGATTTAGCATATGGTTTAAGAGATAAATAGGTACGTATAAATTTATTAATCACCCATATGTTTATCAACTCATGATGCAATAATTTTTACATGTTTGACATATTGCAAGTCAAACACCACAATGCTATGTGCTTCAATGGTCATTAATTTCGCAACAAAAAGTTGGATGACACAAAGAAAACTTGTGATTCTGGGATAAGTGCAATCTTTGAGCTGACTAATATTTCATCTAGAAGTGACATACATCCTCAAGAATCTCAAAATCGAGGATCACCATCAGCATCACCATCAACATCACCATCAGCGTCATCATCACCATCACCATCACCATCACCATCACCATCACCACCACCACCACCACCACCACCACCACCACCACCACCACCACCACCACCACCACCACCACCACCACCACCACCACCACCACCACCACCACCATCATCATCATCATCATCATCATCATCAACAACAACAACATCATCATCATCATCATCATCATCATCATCATCATCGTCATCATCATGAATTGGATGATCATGATTATGATGGCCATGATGATGAATTGGATGAAGAAGAAGATAAATGACATGAATGAAATGTATGAGGTATGCAATTAGTATATTATCTATTTAATATTGATTTCTTGATAGACATTTATTTGACTTATATGGTTACATAATTAATTCATTATGTTTTGAATTCTAATGCCATTACATAATTAATTCATGATGCACCTCTAGCTATGTGATGGATGGTGATTTAAAATACACATGTGATGGATTACATGTTTATGATGATACATGTGACATTTTTTGAACTTTGTGTTTATTTATGGAATGTGGACTATTTATTAGCTATGTGATGGATGGTGATTTATGATACATATGTGATGGATTACATGTTTATGATGATACATATGTGGTTCTTATGATGCTCAATTACATATATGATGATACATATGTGATGCTTATGATGCTTATGATACATATGTATTTATTTTTTATCAAATTACAAATGTAATGCTTATGATGCTCAATTGTTGTTGTTGATTTCATGTATATATTTTGTGTGATGTTGCCACCCTTGGTGGAAACAGGTAATTGATTACAGATATCATCAACCCTTTAGTTGAGGATCCTACAGAGTCTACACAAAGTAAAGGTAAGGAATAAAAAAATATACAATGGTTATGATGAATACATATTGTTCATGTTGTGTACTATGTAATTTTTAGTATACGTATCATGTAATTTTAGCTAACATAAGATAATTGAATTACATATGTAGGAACCTAAACCCCTTTGACGAGGATCCTGCACAGTCTCATGGATCGACAGGTATAAGTCAATACACCCTATAGAAACAGTTTATTTTTTAAAAATTACTAGGAAAATAATCTTCCTTAGTTTTTCAAACCTCGACATTAGCAGAAATCTAATACAGTTATCAACACTTGAGGCCCCAGTTGGACTTATTCAAATTTTAATCTCAACATTAACTTTAGGACTGACTTCTTCAACAACATTACCCTCATTTGCAAAATATATCTCTTATTACCAACTAACTCTCTCATTTGATGGAGTGCAAGTATCACCAAATAGGTATTTGTCATATGTGTCTTCCTCGAGTGAGGGAAATGTAGGAATAGAAGATGAAAGTGAGACATGTAGTAGATCTAAAATAGGGAGATCAACTAGAGGTCAAAAGATTAGAAGAAAATTCAATAAACATATGGAATTTTTCCTTGCTCAAGGGGGTCATGTTCTTATGATGATGAGACCAAAGGCGACATCGAGGTGCCCTTGAGATACATACATCTATAGAAACAATGGGTACCCAAGGAAATTCCTCCAATAAACACTGATTTTTGTGTTAATGAGAGGATATATCGCATAGCACCTTCATCATTACATGGTTTGGGCCTATTCTTCATGGATGGCATAAAGGTTTGTTACAACAAAGCTGCTAAATTGATGGAGTATGTCGGACCTTATTACAATTACAAAAATTGGATGCAAATTGTTCGATATAAAAAAGTATGCATAGGTATGCACTATCAACAAATTATATACAACAGAAAGATAATGATCAAAGTAAACGAGTGGCTGTATACATTGATGGAAGGCCAAAAGCAACATGGAATATTGCAGGTTTTATAAATAGTACGTGACCTGGGTCAACTAATAAGAAACCAAATTGCATATTTGAGGCACGCAAGGGAAATCATGTATTCGTATGTGCAATAAAATCAATAAGTGCAAGGGAAGAGCTGCTAATCAATTAAAATTTGAATCGTATAGATAAAAACAAAGTTACTATCATGGGGGTGGTATGTACTATATACCATTTAAACCAACCTCCAATTTGTAAAGCGGAAAAATCGAACCCTAGTCGTTCTCCCCTCCCCAACTCCGAGGAGAGAGAAGGGAGAGTCACTAGGGTTGATGGTTTTCACTTAGGAGGGACTTTACATTCAAAACAGGGGTTGAAACCCACAAGATCCAATCCCACACAATGCAAGATTGGATTCTATATGAGTTTCAAGGGTTAAGACATCAAGGATACCCTCTTTTGTAAAGAAATGTAGATAGAAAGATTGAACTAGGAATGCATGTAGAAGCAAGAAAGATTCACTTATAAATAGAGATAGGGATATGATATGAAGCTGCGGACCTGGAATTAGCAGTAAAATGTCAAGACGGCGCTATCCTGCAAATTTGAGCAAAAGTTGACGGGACGATGGCGCCCGGCGTGCACACGGTCCTCCGAAAAATCCGCGAAACGAAGGGGGATCGGTTCGTCTCTGCACAAGGATTCCAGATCTTCAATTTCAGCTGTGTACCTGCAACCTACACACAGAAAAGCGAAGACGATTGGGGGGTTAGGGATTAGGGGTTTGCCCTTAGGTCAAACCCCGGTTTTGGAATTAACCAAGAAATGAGAAATGTTGTAAATGTAAGTGACTGTAATGTAAAACAAGTACTAGTACCTTGTTGTAAGGATGTTTATATCCTTACATGCGAAGGTATAGATGTTGTTGTTTGTTGTATGTTGTATGTTGTAGTACGTGATCTCCTCTTCAATGGTTGAATCCTTGTCTTGAATGCAACACTTAGCCTTGAATGGAGACTTAGAATGATCAATTGCTTGAAGGAATGCTTGAATGCTTGAATGCTTGAATGTTTGAATATCATTTCCACCTTTTTCCTTCCTCCTCCCCAAAATGAGAGAGGAAAAGTAGTTTATATACTTGCCAATTAGGGTTAAAAGACTGATTTTCCCGACCTTAGGCCGACCAGGAAATGTTATTTTCCAATTTGCAAACAAAAAGACCCGAAGTCCCATAGGAGACCAGGCCCAAAATAGGGCCAGGGACCAGGGCACTGGGCACCATGGTCCTGGGGGACCAGGGCGCTGGGCGCCCTGGTCCCACCTCTCGGGACAGCAGGGTGCAAGGAGGATCAGGCCAGGGTGCTGGAAAAAAGCAGTTTTTGATGTCATGAGCAAGTTTCGGGGTCTCCATTCAGGTTCAGTGTTGCGTCGCCATCGTGAAGACCCAAATGCAGTTGAAATTGCAAGTGTCGCAATTTTAGGACGCTACATTTAGCCCCCACTTTAGCGAGAGTATAAGCGTACGCTCATACTTCCGGTAAAGTACAAGGAAACAACATTGAAAAACTTTCACCACGTCAAGGAGGCAAGATACACCAAGCCCCCAGTGGACTAAGGATCTTACGACTTTGATTGACAAAGTAAAAGGGAAGATCACGAGGGAGAACCATGACTGTCAGTAGTAAGGTTCCCTCACTATGAGTCATGCAAGAAAGATATCAAAAATTTTCAAGGCAAAGCTAAATTTGTCAAGAAATTTTCAAGTATCTTGAAAAGATATGGACGGGATGTATGCCCCCCTACGTTAAAGCGATTGCACATGCCTCACCGGGGGTGATTGCTTTAAGGTAGTGATACATATAAGAAATGAGAAAGGAGCACGTTATCGCAAGGATTTAGCCCCCAAGTGTGAGATAAGCCCAAGGATAATAGACACAAAACACAAAGCACAAGGTGACTTCGCTTTCCTTGGGGTCAGTATGCTGTATGATAATTCATGTATATCATATGTATGTATGCATAATTGTTCTTCATTCCCCAATCAAGGAAGGTCACCTAGAAGAAGGGAACACATGTGTCTTTTGAGTCAACATGAGAGAGACCAAAAAAGAGATCTCAATGTTTTGCATCGTCCTCAAGTAGACAACACTAAGGACAACAAATAGAAGAATGAGAATAACACATAGAAGAAGTAACGAAAGAAAGAGAGGAGGAGAGAATCTGCTATGCTAATGAAACTAGTCTAGCACGTCATCTACCCCCCGATCTTGCTGATCAATATTTCGAGAAGGTAGGAAACATGCTAGAGGAGGAACATCCAACACAGCAGATGGAGCTATCACAAGATCCAAACAAGGGCTATGTTCATATCCCAAGCCGCGGTGTTCTTGTCTAGGAGCTAGGATAAGTGCTTTAGAAAATTCGTTAGATAGATAATTATCAACATCAACATGTTCATATTCACTATCAGAATGTAAAGAAGTAACATTTTCATCACGAATAACATTTTCATCTATATCATCATCAAGATTTATAAAAATAGGATCTTTAACTCGCACAGGATCAAGACCATCATGCATCTTATGTTTAGGAGATTTTGGCTCAATTTTCGGCTGAGGAGAAAATGGAATAATACTAGTTGAAGATGTTTTTGGGGATTGCAAAGTTTGAGCTCTAAGACGACGCTTTCGCCGGCGTTCACCTGCAGAACGATTTCGTCTAGTCTTAGTAGGAAGTTGCAAAGATTGAGGAGGAATGTTCTCATCCTTATCACTTGGGTGTTTAGGTTGTGGTTTCTTAGGCTGAAAAATAGGAGAAGAGGAAGGTCTCTTCTCTCCATAAGAGGAAGGAGGAGGAACTGCTCCATATAAGGGAGGAATATTTGGTTTAGGAAGGAGACCAAGTCCATCATGACGAGGAGGGATAGGTCTACTTTTGGGAAGTTTATTAGATATAGGCATAGTCACATCCATAGGGATGGGTTGGGAATCTTCTTGAGGAAAGACATTAGTTTTATCTTTCAAAGGAAGAACTTCCTTCTCAAGAATGATAGGAATATCAAGTTTGGGTGTTCTAGGTTCTGTTGGGTCTCAAATCAACAGATTGGATAGGTTCTAAGGAAATGCCAACTCCTATGATCAAACCCTCCAATTGACTTGGCCAACATGTAGAGCGAACCTGTTTGGTTGCTAACTCTCTCACATTAGGCTCTGCAGGACCTAGGCGGGTATACCTATTCACTGAATGTCTCCAATTACCAGTGCTTTTTATAGCAGATTTATTATCCTAATCTGATATATCTTGATCTTGAAATGGCATGAGTTCCTTGAATGGAGATATAGCAGATGAGTTCACGATTGTTGTTTGCAATAACTGTTTGCTTTATGTTTCTTAATTACTTCTATTGCTTATTAAAATAATCAATTATGAATGAAATGATGAGTGCAACTTGTAATTTAGCCAGTGCCTTCTTCGCTGTTTGGGTTACAGAGTCATTACACTTTTCTTTAGGACTTATGGTGCGAACCTGTGAGACAGTTTTTTAATTCATCCCTTTATGAACCTGTCAGTTATTATTTCTTTTGGAACCAAATGAATGCTTATATCATATGCTGATTGAGTGAATTTAACCCTACCCTTAAGGGACCAATCAATTAAGCTTTGCAAGGAACAATCACAATCCGCAAGCAAAACTTTCGTTGCAACATTATAATATAAAACATAGATCTGATCTTAAGAACATGAATAACCTTATCTTATCAGACAATATCACAGACGATTGCCAAAAGAAAATGAAATGATCCACAACACATATGCAGAGAAATAGCTGATCAAAATTTGTATTCCATTATAGTTTGTATACAGAAGACTTACAGGTTGTCATCTATCACTATCTTCATCTTATCTAATCACTATCACCTTACATTACAAAAATCATTCTCATATATATATGAGGATGAAGGCCTTTCATGAAGAGACGCGACCTTTCAAAATATTAATCGTTAATTTGAGTATTTCTAAACTTAAGCAAAAAGAGATTTAGGAGTCCCAAATGATGAATGTAATCATCGTCTTTGAAGGTTTTGATTCGAGGAGTCTGTTTCTTCAATTCATCTCCCAGCGACAGATACTTGAATATTATCTGGTTGACAGTAGGAGCCATATCCTTACTTCGATCTATCTCTGACAAGGCCCAATCCTTGACGCTGGTGAGCTCTTTTCGCAAATCCTCCAGGGATATCACTTCTCCTTCTTTGTAAACGGAGGGCATTCCAACAGGTTTCTCATCATCCAACTCCTTCAGATCTCTTCTCAGCGTATCTTCAAGTTTGACATGATTCTCCATATATGCAGTCCCCTCAGCTTTTTCCTCTGGCGTCAAGGCATCGACATTATTTAGTACTTCATGCAATCGTTCTTTTAACCTCTCATGCTCTGTTAACGCTTTTATCGTTCCATTATATACTTTCCAATATGGTTCAACCTGCAAGAGCATGGTGTTAAATCGATGTCCTATGATGTCATTGACCAGTTTGTCCATCCTTTGTTGGATACCTTTTGTGCGTTTATTGGCCTTCTCTGCTTGATACTTCCAGTACAGAGCATCAGAGACATCGTCCCAGCTACATCCTGCGGGGTATGAGGTGTATTCACTGATAGGAGTCCCTGTCTCTAGTTGCAATACTTTTGCCTGCAACTTTTGATTCTCCTCTTTAGATTTCTCATATAACCCCTTATATGTGACGTTCTCTCTGACCAAAAACTCTGTCTGGTCCAGGTTCAATCTAGCAACATCCAAGTTGAGTTTAGCAGTGACCCTTGGGTCAGTCTTACCAACCTGATGAACCATGAGGTGCCCAAAGGTTTCTTCAATGTCCACAATGATAGGCCTCTTCCCCTTTGGATATAATGCCCATTGAAGGAGAGCTCTCTTGTCTGGATCATATCCAGAGCCTAAGAACAATTTGTCTATCTCCTGAGGCAACACCTGTTGATTCAAATCTTGTTTCTTCAGGAAGCCATCAAATAAAAGTGCTGAGTTTATATCCCAACCAGAGAAGATGATTACACCGGCCTCTTTTAGTAGTTTCCTCCCTTTCTCAGGAGTCATATCTTTCATGAGGACATCAATCTCATCTTGCAATCTCTTCATCTGTTCCTCCTCTGGTCTTCCAGCCATGCTTCGTTTTACATGAGCTCCTTTGTATTGGTACAAAAATGAGAGGAACTCCCTAGAAGAAGCGAATCCATCATCAACAACGAAATCTTCATGCTCAGTTATTCTTATATCAACAACATCCTTGATGTTAATTTCACCAGTGTCCATATTCATCTCTGCTTCGAAACCAGGAGGATAATCTTCTCTAGGAGAATCAGGTGGGATACTACTGGCGGTTGACTTTGGTGACATGTGAGCTAGGGGCTGACTGTCCTTCTCAGTATTAATGAAATGAAGGAATTGCGAAGGCACTCTATGCATGATCTCTGCTTCATGTTGAAGCAGCCTTTTAGCCACTTCCAGAGGGTCTTGGAGATTTCCAATTAAGTCTCCATCTATCATTCCCCTTGCCCTTTTCCATTTGTAGGCCTCCCAAACTAACTCACTCTTTTCTCTCAAAGCTTTGGCCTCCTCTCTTTCAAGGTTCTTAATCAGGTCATCTGGCATTTTGGCCACATGTATTCCAGCTTTGAGTTTTTGTGATACTCTGGCAGCTCTTATATATCCTTCAGGGTCGAAGTTCTCTCTAGGTTCACCCAGAGTCATGCCATAGTAGTCTAACTTGTTCTGCAGTAAATGATAACTTTTTGAACTTTTAATAATGAAATCAGAAAAAACCAATAAACCTGGAACAATGGATTGTTTACCGGAATCTGTAAGGTGTTTAGCACTGACAATAGACAATTGTCTTATAATCTCCAGGCTAGCCACCCTGTTTGGCACTGTAATTGGGAGCATGTGGGGTTTTCCTTCATATCCAAATACCCTGATTTCTATGTGATTGTTATGGCAATACCAATCACCCCAATTATGATCAATCTGTGACTCTGGAGAGAAGTCCTTTGGTCTGAGGAATCTCTTGATTTCAGGGGACAAAGTGTAATCCCTGTGTTGCCCAAAAGCTGCACTAAGAGGTTTCACAAAATATTCTTGAAAGTGCCAGTACTGGTTGTTCATGAACCTCTGGTCCCATGCAGATACCCATAACTGAATTGGCTTCTTCAAACCATTTTTATCATAGGATCGAATGCAGAAATCATCTGACCAGAAATTAATCTCTTGTCCACAATAAAGAATGATATGCATTAACAAGGAATACAATGAAAAATGAACATTCACAAGGTCCCCTTTCAACTTTTCCAATCCGTGATTTAAAGCATCTGCAACATAAGTGGCAAAATCAAATGACCTAGGGTCTTTTGACTGTAAATCAGCACACAGAACCATAACCCCAATATCCATGAGTGGATGAGCCTCTAGGCCTAGTACTTGGGCTGCAGCATAATATGTATATTTGAAATATGGATGGAAGTGGTTGACATCAAACGACACCTTGTCATTTTTGCTGAACGGAACAAATGACCCACCCACTTTTGGTCTGTGAATAGGTAGTCTCCAAGTTCTGTAGATATTTTCCAAACTAAAGAATTCTTGTGAAAGTTTCTTCATATCGATACTCTCCTCTACTTCCCAATCCAAATCAAAAACCATATCAATAGTCTGTTTGTTAATCACTACTAATGTATTCCCTCTGTAATCACATATGGTTTTGGTTCTTGGATTGTAGCAATCTACCAGAGCTTTCATCAATTCTACATCTACAAACACATTTGGGACTACCAATTTGCCTAAGTTCTTCTTCCATAGATTACTTATGGGTTCAGGAGCATCCCTTCTTTTGTAGCTAAATAAAAACAACTCATGTCCTCTGATTTTAGTCCAAATGTCTCCTAGATTTTCAAATCTATCCTCTAATCCTTCTTCCTCACTTTTGATCTTTTTGGACCTTACACTAGATGAGGGACACTGGTCTAACAAATCCTGAGTCAGAGCTCTCCCTTCTTTCTTTTGTCTCTTGGGTTTCTCTTCAGGGTTCATCTCTTTTCCTTTCCTACTCTTTTTAGAAGAAGAAGACGAAGGCTCCATGATTTAAGCAAATACAAGAGACAACACTTACTTGGAGGAATGCTCGGCTCTTCTGGTTATCGTTCGCAAGTTTCCACAGGTTCTTCGCGATTTTTAGTCTTTTAGCATCGATCTGGTTCTTATGAAAATTCAATCAGTTCAACTGTAATCGTATGGGCAACTTGTGCACAGTTAATGTTCTACATCTACAATGGCTACTCAAGTGTTTAAACTTAATTGCAGATGTGACATTCTTCAATTGGGCCTTTAACTCTTTCGCGGGAAGTACAGTTCACTCAAAGTGATCATATTTCAAGTTATCGATGAAACCCTTGTCTTCGGCCGAGTGTTTAAATCTTTCATCGAAAGCCCATTTTCTTCGATACTATTGTTTCGGTGAATAGCCCATGTCGAGAAGCCACTTTCAAGACTCATCGAAACCATTCTTTCATCGATAGACCTCCTTTTCGATAAGTCACTCGCAAGTTTCATCGAAATCATTCTTTCGATGAGTTTCTTTCTTCGGTGAGGGCCCATGTATGTTCATCGACATTCCTTTTTCATCGACAGCCTCCTTTGTCGATGAAACATCTTTGCTTTTGTTCGACGTTATGTCATCGATGAAAACTTGAATTTCGATGAATGCTTTATGAGTCTCTTCGGTAATGATATTCCTTCGAAATCACTTTTTGCCTTTTTGCCTTTTGTTTTCACCTTTTCGATGAAACTTAGAGTATCGATGAGTGATTTTCTACATTCATCGAAAGTAACTTTTTGCCAGAATACCTTTTCTTAGTGCTTTACATACCTCGTTTCGATGAAAATACTCTTTCGATGAAACATCTTTTGAAGTGCTCGATACAGTTTGCTGGCCAAAACATCTTTTAGTCTTCACGCCTATGGGAATATACATTTTTTTATATTTTTTTTTTAATTTTCAAATATAGTGTTCAACAGGTTCACTTAGAGATAGGATCATATCTTTTTTCCACTTTTGATAAGATTTGAAAAGATGATCACTTTGCGGAGGAAGAGACTGGAATTGTTTAGGCCAAAAGTAATCAATAGGAACGCTAGAAGTTCTTTCAGCTGGTTTAAAGAGGCTATGATTGACAGTAACAACTTCACCATTATGGGGAAATTTCAAACACTTGTGAATAGGAGAAGCAATAGCTTTCATGGAAGATAGCCAAGGATAGCCTAGCTTCACACGAAATTGTTCGGATGATGGAATAATAGCAAAGTCCACATCAAGGGATTTGTTATGGACCTCAATAGGTAATGTAATAGAACCAATTGCAGGAGAAGAAAATGCATCAAATAATTTCACAACCACATCTGTTTCATCATAGATTACTTGATTCAATTGCAAAGTAAAAAGAAATTCTTCAGTAATGATATTAACCATGCAAGAAGGATCAATAAGCACTCCACGACAAGGTGTATTTTTTACTTTTGCAACTATATATAAAGGACCATCAGGTGCCCTAATAGTTTCACTAGAATCAAAGGTGATGGAAAGTTCTTTAGGGATTTTCTGCTGCTCTACAAAGTTAATCACATTCGGAGTCATAGACACAAGATCATCAGGTGAGACAGAGGAATCAGTAGTATCAATCGCATTAGAGGTATGAGAAGGCAATGGATCAGTAAAAATCTGAAGATTTTGGTTAGGAGGAGCTACAGATGTATTGCCTTTATCATTCACTCCAGAAACAGAGATAGTATTATTATCAATCAAATCTTGAATTTTACCCTTTAAAGAAAAACATTTTTCAGTATCATGCCCAGGCTGACGATGAAATTGACAAAAAGCTTTGTTATCAAAATAAGGTGAAGTAATCTTTGCAGGATCAATTTGCCTTATAGGAGGAAGAGTAAGCACATTTTGTTCCAATAACTTATTCATAATACTATGCAATGATTCATTCAAAGGAGTATACTTTCTTTCTTTCTTGAAAAATTTAGAAATAGGAGGCACACCTGATGCTGCATTCACATTGTTGTTGATGATGTTTTCACTGAATTTAATGGACTCTCTGTTTGGTTTAAACTTCCCAAATGGTTGTTGACTACTATCACTCTTATCACTCGGAGTCATAGGATGTGATTGTTCCATTTGACTCACAGTCAGTTGATAATTGTGAAGAGTTGCGCACAACTGTTGGAAAGAAGTAAACTCAGAAAATAGAAGTTTATCTCGAATATCTTTTTGTAAATTAGAAATGAAGATTCTTTGAATATCATTGTCAGGCACTGGAAAAGAAATTTGAGCATACAAATGCTTATATCTACCAATGAAATCAGTCACTTTTTCTTTAACACCTTGTTTACAATGCATTAAATCGATCAAAGTAACTTTAGGACTTATATTGTTTTGAAATTGTTGAATGAAAGCACTTGCAAGTTGTTCGAAAGAAGAAATAGAATAAGAAGGCAACGAGCAATACCATTGTAGGGCTTTGTCTCTTAATGTTCTAGTAAACAGTTTTGCAAGCAACCTTTGGTCATAAGCAAAATCGGTACATATTGTTTGAAAGGTCTTAACATGTGTTAGAGGATCACCCTTACCATTATAAAGCTCCAAATGTGGAATTTCAACATGTTTAGGGGGAATAGCTCGGACAATGTCAAGAGAAAGTGGGCTCGCAACATCAAATGTGGGCACAGTAAACTTAGATTGATTCATAGAGGCAATTTGTTGCTGTAAAGAAGAGACAATTTGTGCAAGATTGTTAATGGTCGCTTCAGTCGAAGAGTTCATATTAGACGTGTTAGATTTTGATGGAGGTGTTATGTTATTGAAAGAAGGTAGAGAGTAAGGTGGTGGGACACTATGATAGTTAGTCATAGGAGATGATTGGAAAGGAGGAACACTACAAGGAGGAATGGAAGGGTTAAATGAATTGCCCCCTTGTGTCATGTTCATTTGTGGAGATATAAGAGGAACACTCACTGAAGGAATGAATGAAGAAGTTGGATTGAATGAAGGAAGAGGGTTGATTGAAGAAGAGGGATTGCCCCCATGACTAGTGATCATAGGAGGAATGTCTTGTGTTGAAGTAGTCATTATGTTTGATGTAAAAGTAGGTATATTAGCAATAGGAGTCGTCAAAGGAATAGAATGATTGACTTGAGTAGGAGGTTGTGTATAACCTAAGGTTTCGGCATAACTTTTCATAGGCATCACATTTGAATCAACAATGTGTGCAATACCACACAAAATATCAATTCCATTCTTATCACTTTGAAGCATACGTTTTAGACCCTCAATTAAAGGAAGAGCTTGACTATCAGGGTATTCTTGAGACATCCATTGTCGAAAATCGTCAAATTGGTTATCCAATTTTGAAAGTTGTTCTACAGAAACCTCATGGAGAGCTTCTTCATCATTAAGAGGATTAGAGGAATTACCCATGTCCTCGTTAAAAAGACCATTCAAATTAGGTTCCATCTCCTCAGTAATTAAACCTTGGAAGGACTTAATTCTAAGGCTTCGTCTAACGGGAATAGTGTAGGTAGGGCTTATTGTTGTAAAACTCATGCACTAAAGAAAGAGAGAAGATTTTGAATTTTAGAGGTAGCAAATTTCAGTAAAGCCAGCCAATCTTCCAGATTTAAGCTATTAAATACAATCAGGACAATCTCCCGAAATTTCGGAAAAAATGTCCGGGACCGTGGCGCTCGGGGTGCACACGGTCCTCGCAACTTTTTTTGAAATTTGCAGGGATGAAAGTTATGATGATTTTATAGCTAACCTGAAAAAATTGAGTGATTTTACGATCTGTAGATAGGCCAAATTAAAGTTGTAATCTCAAAATTGAACCCTACCAAGATTGTCGAAAAATGCAAAATTTGAATTTTGAAAAAGAGAGGGAAACTGAAATTTTGAATTTTATGATTTTAGAGGGAATACCAACAGCAATGCAAGTTTTGAAATTTGAAAATTGACCCAATTTCACGCAAAATTCAATTCTGAAAGCGGAAATCAAAGTTGTTGTAATTAAGCACTTAATTTCAAAAGTCACAAATTGCAAAAATTTGAATAAATTACTGAAATTTCGAATTAATGATAACACACTTTTCAGATTTAGGACTGTAAGAAACACAATTTTGACACAAATTTCAATTTCAACAATTTTTGAATGATTAGAAGCCTCAATCCAAGCAATCGCTAGACCAACTTTGACTGTAATTTTGAAGGTGTTAAAATTGATAAAATCAGCCAAAATTCTGGATTTTAGCAGAAAAATACAGTAAGATCTAGCTCCCGAAATTTTGGAAAAAATGTCGGGGACGATGGCGCTCGGAGTGCACGCGGTCCTCGCAACTTTTTTCCAAATTTTCAGGGATGAAAGATATTATGATTTTATTGCGGAATCCAAAGTTACAGCTGATTTGGAGATGTTTTGATCAGTGAAATTGTCGGACAAAGGTTGAATCAAGAGGGTTTCAAAAATTAGGGTTTTGACACTTAACCACTTAATTTTCAAAATTAATGCACAAATATGAATTGATAATTTGTAATAGAAGGGCAGATCTGAAACAAGCATTAACAATTAAACATTTCACAAGTTTAATTACTTAAAAAGAAAATTTAGGGTTTTTATGCAATTAACCTCTAAAATTTTGCAAAAGATCAAACATGAAAATGTAATCAAGGAATCCAATTTTCAGATCTAATTATGAATAATCAGAAAGGATGTTCACGTCGGGTTCACCAAAATGTAAAGTGGAAAAATCGAACCCTAGTCGTTCTCCCCTCCCCAACTCTGAGGAGAGAGAAGGGAGAGTCACTAGGGTTGATGGTTTTCACTTAGGAGGGACTTTACATTCAAAAGAGGGGTTGAAACCCACAAGATCCAATCCCACGCAATGCAAGATTGGATTCTATATGAGTTTCAAGGGTTAAGACATCAAGGATACCCTCTTTTGTAAAGAAATGTAGATAGAAAGATTGAACTAGGAATGCATGTAGAAGCAAGAAAGATTCACTTATAAATAGAGATAGGGATATGATATGAAGCTGCGGACCTGGAATTAGCAGTAAAATGTTGAGACGGCGCTGTCCTGCAAATTTGAGCAAAAGTTGATGGGACGATGGCGCCCGGCGTGCACACGGTCCTCTGAAAAATCCGCGAAATGAAGGGGGATCGGTTCGTCTCTGCACAAGGATTCCAGATCTTCAATTTCAACTGCGTACCTGCAACCTACACACAGAAAAGCGAAGACGATTGGGGGGTTAGGGATTAGGGGTTTGCCCTTAGGTCAAACCCCAGTTTTGGAATTAACCAAGAAATGAGAAATGTTGTAAATGTAAGTGACTATAATGTAAAACAAGTACTAGTACCTTGTTGTAAGGATGTTTGTATCCTTATATGCGAAGGTATAGATGTTGTTGTTTGTTGTATGTTGTATGTTGTAGTACGTGATCTCCTCTTCAATGGTTGAATCCTTGTCTTGAATGCAACACTTAGCCTTGAATGGAGACTTAGAATGATCAATTTCTTGAAGGAATGCTTGAATGCTTGAATGCTTGAATGTTTGAATATCATTTCCACCTTTTTCCTTCCTCCTCCCCAAAATGAGAGAGGAAAAGTAGTTTATATACTTGCCAATTAGGGTTAAAAGACTGATTTTCCCGACCTTAGGCCGACTAGGAAATGTTATTTTCCAATTTGCAAACAAAAAGACCCGAAGTCCCATAGGAGACCGGGCCCAAAATAGGGCCAGGGACCAGGGCGCTGGGCGCCATGGTCCTGGGGGGCGCCCTGGTCCTGAAGGACCAGGGCGCTGGGCGCTCTGGTCCCACCTCCCGGGACAGCAGGGTGCAAGGAGGATCAGGCCAGAGTGCTGGAAAAATGCAGTTTTTGATGTCATGAGCAAGTTTCGGGGTCTCCATTCAGGTTCAGTGTTGTGTCGCCATCGTGAAGACCCAAATGTAGTCGAAATTGCAAGTGTCGCAATTTTAGGACGCTACACAATTAATGACTCCAATATACCATTTTATTATTAAGTTTTTTTTCTAAGTCTATTGGTTTCTTTTCGCTAACGTTTTTATATTTTTTCTTTGTCACAGGGCAACATGGATCCTTCACATAGCACAGACAGGGATGTAGGTCTCGACACTTCTACCAAGCAGGTAAATCTCATTATAATTGTACAAATTAGATAGAAGCAAACTGTTACATTATTATGTTCTTTTCTTGAGTGTTTTGGAGTAATTTTGATAGTGTTAATAATATTCTTGTCACATACGGATGTTCGGGGAAAGGGAAAGGGACCTGCAGTACCTTAGCACCTCTATAGGGATGTGGACTCAATAATATTCTATGATGATGACATCACATTTACCACAAACCCTATAGAAATGATGAAAAAGTCTGTTAGAAAAATTAATAGAGAGATTCTTGCTTTGGCATCCATGAGCCCTCTGACAGATAAAATAAAAGAGAGGGTGCAATAATTGATACGGACAACACAAAAGTTGCAAGTAAGCAGTAAGGAAAGCTTTAATTATAACAAAAGTTCAATAATGGTTTCTATTTTATTCTCTTTTATGTCATTAACTAAAATATATACATGTTGTTTTTACAAGATTTTATGTGTCCTCATCAACCTGCTGGCCATGATTAGGGTATTTTGGGTAGTTCAAGTGATGACCATGTTCTATACATTAAAACTAGTCCTTCTTTGGACTTGTGAATTTTCTTTTTTAATGCTAGTGTTATTGATCATATATTTATTATGTAGTTGATTCTGAGGGATCTAGTTGACTCTCTTCATGACTGATCATTCATACCTTAGGGAAAATAACCTCCTTACACATCCCTTCACTTGTTCTCAACAAACCCCCAACACATCCTTTTTCTAGATCCTTGACTTGGATCAACCTCTCACTTCATCACTTATAATTTTTGAGAGCTTCATACTGTGATTTGTTCTTCACTGTCAAATCACCTCTCACTATATGACATTCTCTCCTTTTAAAGCTCGTCGCATTCTACTTGAGCTCACATTCTACTTGAGCTCAACTTCCAACAAGACAAGTTACATGTTCAAGCAACTCCATGTTAGCCTTAACATTGTGAAAATACCAAGTATTTCAACCATCATACCTTTGATGGTATGATGAAAGAACAAGGATCCGGTCAACTACTGAGAGGGGGAGGTGAATCAGTAGATAGAAAAATTGATAAAACTTCACCAATCTCAAAATCAATCTCTCAAAGTAAACTTATAACTATCAATGGAATATCTTTGTCAAGATTAAACTTGGTGGAACCTAAAATTACAGGCAAAAACTTGGTAATTGATAACCGGATTGCTCAGGTTGGACAATCAAAAAATTATTCTCAAAAAATTATTCTACAGGGAGTATATCTTACCCAAGAATATTTTTTGCAATGTGATTATATTTTGCATATAAATGATTTAAAAATAAAATATATTTTTACAAAAGGGCAAGGAGAGGGAGTTGAACACTCAACCTCTCAAACCGACCTTCCTAACTACCCATACCTACCCTCCCCTTTTACCAATTGCTCTATTGTATTACTTGAAAATATTTATTAGGGTAGATTACTATGGATAATAATTTGCAAATATTTCCACAAGATTTTAATTTATTAAAGTAATATTGAAATGTGGAAATACATTTTGAAATATGTGATTTAAATAAATTATTTTTACCCTAAAACATTGGTAAAATATATATTAGGGTAAAATGTTATTTCATATAAATGGATCTTATTTTGAAAAATATGTTAAAAGGTGTGAAATGTAATAATGAAGAAAATTGAATTTTGATATTGTTATTACCTTTTTTACTCTCTTGTAAATTATTTTTGCCCTTAGTCACTAAATTAAATACTTTAGGGTGAATTTCAAACATTAAAAGGGAGTATTCTTCATCCAAGATTACATTTTGACATTTTTTTTGTGATATAATATTTCTAATTATTACTTGCGAAAGGTGTTTTGAAAATAAATCTTATTTATAGCATCTTGATATACTTATGCAAATAGTATTTTCTTTTTACCTTTTAAGAAATTATAATTGTAATATTTTTTATCAAAAGGGAAAATATATGTGGTATTGGATGACCTAAATAGGGTTTGATATATTACTATGTCATTTTATATTCTCTTAATATTATTTTCACCCTAGGTAAATAATTTGAACATATTCATTAGGGTGAGTCATTTAATGATTGATTGATTTTTGCAAAGGTTACTTTATATGATATAATATATCCGACCCAAATTAAAGATTACTAAAAGGTGAGAAAGTATTGAAACATTATCGGAAGGGAAGTATTTTCTTTTACTTACTATACAAAATCTTTTACCTTATGTTATTTAATATAAACTATTATTGGAATAAATATTTACAAGTGTTTAATACTTTGATTTAAGTGAATTATTGTAAATAAGTACTTTACATAGGGTAAAATGATTATTGCCTAATCTAAAGTGGAATATATTTAATCTTTAATTAATAAGGGATTTGATTGGTTTATTTTATGTGTGAGAGATATTGAATATTTACGGGGAGTATTATCAAAGCGGAGCATAAAGGATATATTATTAAAGCTTTATTTAGTGTGTATTTTAGGGATTCAAATGTAATTATCTCTGTAAACCAAAGGGTGTATCCTTTGGAAAAACAACTATCTGTAACTCCCTCCTGTATGTGAAAGGGTGTGTCCTTTCACATGTCTTTTGGATTAGGTATTTATAGGGAGTCTTTTTCAATTAAGAAGGGAGACAATTCACAATCTGTCAGGCTACCAGTAGGGGCTATGGGATGTCTGTATTGGAGAAGTCTGTAGGAATGGAAGTATCATTTTGAGAAATCACTGTGTAATGGAGTATCTGTAAGTGTAGCTATTGTATGCATTTGCTCTCCAGAAATTAATATACAAGTTTCGTTGTTTCAATTCCAGAATTCGTGTATACTTTTGTGTTGATGAATTTCATTTTGTCCTCTTGATAAATCTAATAAAGGGTTTAATACAGTGTGCCACCACAAGTTGTTATAATTGAATATAAGATTTGATTCTTCATGTTCTTATAGCACTTAATGGAACCGCTGTATTGATAGTCTTGTGTTACAAGTTGCCTGAAAACAATCTCAAGAGTTTAATCGAATTATTTGTCCATAAAGTATCGTGTATATTCCTGGATAGAGGCACTGGTCTGTCATTTATTTCTAAGATTTTGATTTGTATGCATAAGGTCCTTACAGAGAAACATTCTTCCATATCCTATTTGAATTAATCCTTGCAGATTTCATTCAAGTCCTGAAAGCATTTCATTTTCAATATACAATATCTTTAACATACACTTTTATTCATATTCAGTTTTCAGTTTTCAGTTTTCAAAGTATTCAGCTAAAGCACATGATATAGCATAGTTGCAGAACACTAATTTGCTAGTTGTGTAAACTTTCTTAGAGGCTTAAATCCACATTTAATAACTCTTTTGTGCTTGAGAGGGAAGGGTACACCCACCTAGGTCTTGTGGAGCCTGAAGTGCGGAGGGATTTGGTCTTCGACAATCCCTATTCGTTGGCCAAGGCTGATTGGATTTCCTAAGGAGATGGCAAGTCTTTGGGTTTTCCAATCTGTGGTTTTGGGCACCAAAAAAACTATCAAGTTAAATCGGTTGACCGTTACAATCAGATTAATAGTAAACAACTTGAAACTCACAAACATCCAAAATACTTTTACTGACATAAGTAAAAATTCATTTCATATTGTTGTCGGTTATCACGACTTATCAAAGTGGATTAAGTAGTTAAGCAAATCAACCATGATAAAACATTCACCACTTGATACAATATTTTTGATGTGGAAACCCAAATGGGAAAAACCATAGTGAGATGGAACTCACAATAATTTTGAACTCTTCTGAAGTTTGCCCTGTTAGGACCCAAGCTTGTTAAAGCTTTACAAAAAGTCATGTTAAGAACAGATCCTATTAAGGCCCACCCGGTTAAGGGATTGACTATAATGCCTTGTCAGAAGCAATACCCTATGAGGAGTAACCTTTGTAAAGGATTTAGAATCCAAGCTAATGGATCACCTTGTTAGAGGATTTGAATAACACCAAGCTTGTTAGAGCTTACTCGGTTAGGAAATTTCAATCTGTTGTAATTGTTAGAAAACAACTAGAGTTTGTTGATTTGTTTGAATAGCACTTCACTTTCTTGTTCAGATCCTTTTCATGCTCTTATCTGTCTTTACTCAAACTGCAAATACATCATCCGGTTTGGAAACCACACACTCAACTGAAACTTTTCCAACTCTGAAACTAAACAACTCATCGATCTTATAAACAAATCAACTAGGTCAGTAACACAACAAAAACCTAATTCTCTCATAGAGATTACAAACAAGTTGATTCAATTATGATTGTTCGATTACATAACAATCTCTACACATCATTCAAGAAAGACTCGACCGCTCCTTGATCACCACTTCATAGAACTTTGTAACTCATCACGCACTTTGCATTACATGCAATATACTTTCTCATTCCCAAGACAAAAACTATTACCTCAACGTGCCAAAATCCTTTTGAAACTCTCTTCATACAATATGCATACGTGTCATAATCATTACCACTCATCATCAGATCGTAAACCAATATAACAAATTCACCAAACTCAATCGGTTAGGGTTTATCAAAACAACACGTAGGGTTTACCGGTTCAACTCTACAATACTTAGCAATACTAGTTAACTCCACAAACTTACCTACCGGTTACAGTTTCCCTCACTAGCTCTTCCTACCGGTTACAAAACATCATTAAAACAATATCATTACCGGTTAATTGACATCAATGACAACATAACATATTATTAATGCAATCTTCATGCAAATGCCAACAATCTCACCCTTTGGCATTGATGGCAATACAAATATCAATATCATTGATTGTTGTGATTGTGAATAGGAATCCTGGTTTACATTTTACCATGTATTCTCCTTGTCTTCAGCTTGTGTTCAATTCTTTTCCCCATAATCACATAGTTCTTCTCCCCCTTTGACAACAATGCCAGAGTGAAATTAAAACATGCAATGTAAAACTTCACTGTTCAGCATCAACAACATACAACTTGATGCTCCCCATGTGGAATAACTCCACTCCTTCATCAATCCTGCTGAAAAATTCTACAAGTAGCTCTGGGATTGATGCACACTACATCATGCTCAATTCACCTCATGAAGGGGTACAAACCCTAGTTGACTTCTAAGATACTCAAAAGTAGTCTTAGGGAGAGGTTTAGTAAAGACATCTGCAAGCTGCTCCTTGGTAGAAACATGCTCTAAGATCACATCTTTACTCTGCACTTTTTCCCTCAAGAAATGATACTTTAGTTCAATGTGCTTGGTTCATGCATGCAAGACAGGATTCTTTGAAATATTTATGACACTAGTATTGTCATATAAGATCTTTACGAGTTCTGTAAACTTCATCTTAAAACCTTCCAAAATGTGCCTCATCCAGATAGCCTAGGTATAATTCATAAAAGAAGCAACGTACTCGGCTTTAGCAGTAGACTATCAAACACAACTCTTCTTCTTGCTACTCCATGAAACAAGTCTTCCTCCAAGAAAGAATGCTCTACCGGTTGTGCTTTTCCTATCATCAACATTAACTTCCCAATCTACATATGTGTACACCTTCAAGTCAAAGTTTCCTTCATATGGATACCATAATCCATAGTCAATAGTACCTTTCAAATATCTGAAAATCCTCTTGGTTGCTATCAAATGTGTTTCCTTTGAATTCTTCTAAAATTTAGCAACTAGACCAACTTCATGAGCTATATCTGGTCTACTGTGAACAACATAGTGTAATTTTCCAATCATTGATCTGTACTCCTTCTCATCAACAGATGTGGCCTCATCTTCCTTAGACAACTTACAACCTATAACCATTGGTGTCCCAACTAGTTTATAGTCACTCATACCAAATGTATTTAATATCTCCTTCACATACTTAGACTGTGTAATGAAAATACCACTCTTCATTTGTCGTATTTGTAAACCTATGAAATTTTTTTTATCTCCCACTAGAGACATTTCAAACTCACTTTTTAATTCATTTGAAAAGTCATTGCTCATGTCATCATTTCCTCCAAATATGATATCATCTACAAACACTTCACTAACCAGTATCTTATCTCCTTCAGATTTGAGATATATGTTGCTATCTCCACTGGTTCTCTAAAATCCTATCTTCATCAGGTGTGAATGAAACCTTTCATACCATGCTCTTGGTGCTTGTTTTAATCCATATAGTGCTTTGTGCAACTTACATACCATGTCTTTCTCATCAGTCAAATAATAACCATATGGTTGCTCAATGTATACTTCCTCTTCCAGTATTCCATTCAAAAATACAGACTTCACATCCATTTGATATACTTTGAATCCCTTATGTGCTGCAAATGCAAGTAAAGTTCTGAGACCTTCCAGTCTGGCCACTGGTGAAAAAGTCTCACCATAATCTTCTCCTTCTTCTTGTGCATAACCTTTTCAAACCAATCTAGCTTTGTTGCGAACTACAACACCATCTTCATTCAACTTGTTCTTGAAAACCCACTTAGTACCTATTAAATTTTTATTCACCGGTCAGGGTACTAGAGTCCATGTGTTGTTGTTCTCAATTTATTCAAGCTTCTCCTTGATATCTTTAACCCAATGATCATCTCCAAATGCTTCTTTAGTAGTTCTAGGCTCAACAGTGGAGATCATGCAAGAATTCTCCTTGATTCTTCTTCTGGTTAATACTCCAGCATCCTTATCTCCAATAATTTGTTCAGGATTGTGATTGAGTCTCACATACCTCATAATAGCATGATCATTATCTTCAGATTCTTTTTCTATATTATCATCATCTTCTTCTGAATCTACCTATTCCAGTTGAACTGGTACAATAGTATTTACTTTACCGGTTTCATATTTATCAAGTTCTAGTTCCAAAAACAAAATGCAAGGATCTTCATCCTTTTTCTCCATACTGGTTTCCCCCGAGAATTTAGGATACTCATCCACTCAAACATCAACACTCTCAATGATTCTTTGTGTCTGGTTGTTATTACACTTGTAGGCCTTACTCTTGGTGGAATAGCCAAGAAATATACCTTCATCACTTTTAGCCTCAAACTTGCTAACATAGTCACCTCTTTTAATAAAACATTTTCTGCCAAATATCTTGAAATAACTAACATTAGGTGATCTACCATACCAGTATTCATAAGGAGTCTTATCCTTACCTCTTTTTACCAAAATCTTGTTCATTGTGTAGACAGTTGTGCTGACAGCTTCTCTCCAAAAATTCTTCGCTAGACCTTTTTGTATCAACATCATCCTAGTAGCTTCAACAATTGATTGGTTGTTTCTCTCTACAATACCATTCTATTGTGGTGTCCTTGGTGCAGAAAGTTGTTGTTTGATACCATTTTCTTCACAATATCTAGTGAATTCCTCAGAAGTGAATTCTCCACCTTGATCAGTCCTCAAACACTTTATCTTATTTCCACTCTCCTTTTCAGCTAAGGCCTTGAATGCCTTGAATTTACCAAATGCCTCTGTTTTATCCTTCAAGAATGTGACCCACATCAATCTTGAGCAATCATCAGTGAAGATCATAAAATATCTATCACCTTGAATACTTTTAGTCCTTATTGGTCCATAGAGGTCTGTATGAACCAAATCTAACAGATGTTCCACTGAAAAATATTTTCTCTTGAAAGTTGAGGATGCCATCTTTCCCAATTGACATTCCTTACATAGAGCATTAACCAGTTTTTCCAACCGAGGCAAACCTCTCACTGTCTTTGACTTACTCACTTTAACAATGTTATCAAAATTTATATGACAAAATCTCCTATGCCAAAGACAACTATCATCTACTTTAGCAATTAAATAGTTGCCGAATTTAGGATTCAGGTGAAACAGGTTACCTTTAGTCTTCTTGCTGGTTGCAATTAGTTCACCTTTTTTCCAATAGATTTTGCACATACCATTCTTAAACTTCAATGGATATCCTCTGTCATTGAGTTGGGAAACACTCAAAAGATTGTTCTTTAGACCTTCAACCTAGTAGACATCATTTGCACTACTCTTTCCATTAAGAGAAATAGATCCCTTACCTTTAACCATGCAGGGTGAGTCATTACCAAATCTTACAACTCCGCCATCAAATTCCTTCAAAGAAAGAAATTTACTCTGGTCACCAGTCATGTGATGTGAACAACCACTATCAATGATCCAATAATCAAAATTATCCATGCATGAAACTACAGCCTTTTGATTAGATGTTTCCTCTTTAATGGATACAAACACAATGTCTTCATTAGCATCACCATCAGATTCCTCATCAACGATACCACCATCAACTGCAATAACACAATCTCTTTTGCCTTTTCCCTTGTACTTCTTTAATTTGTCTCGCTTGTGCTCATTATCAACATTAGGACAGTTAGCACCTGTGTGTCCAATCTTGTTGCATGCAAAACATCTCAAAAGTAATTTACCTTTGTATTTATTGGTTCCTCTGGGAAATGGCTTGGCCAACAATGCTTCAAGCTCAACTAAATTGTCTTCATAATCAGCTTCTCTATTGGATCTAGATTCATAACTGTGTCTGACATCTCTACTTTTCCTCATAGATGGGTTAGAAACATAACCTCTAAATGCAGACTCAGATTTTTGAATACTTCCATCATAACCATTTAATTCAAAAGCAATAAGATTACCAGTGATGGAGTCAAGGGTTACCTTGGTTTTGTCAATAGATTTCAACTCCTGAATGGCTGCAACTCAGATAGCATAGACCGGTAGCAGGGTTCTCAATACCTTACTAGCCAATGTGGCATCATCCATTTTACCACCAACACTCTTGATCTCACCACTATCTCTTTTATTCTTTGACCATACTATTGGATATTCTCACCTTCAACCATTCGTATGTCATCAAACTTTCCTCTTAGACTCTCTTCCTTGGCAATCTTCACATTTTCATCACCATTATAAATCTCTTTAAGTTTCTTCCATACCTCATATGCAGTCTCCAGACCATGGACATCTACATGCTTTGCATCAGACAAAGAACTGATAATAGCCTCTAGTGCTTGATTTTTTTTGTGTTGCTCTTTCTTCTGATCATCAATCATAATCCCACTAGGTACAACATATTGAGTACCAACATGTTCCTAGTATTGATTTCCAAGACTCTTAATATAAATTTTCATTCTATCACTCCATATCCTATAGTTCTCTCTATTAAACTTTGGACCTTCCTTCTTCATCATGATCTACAAGATCTTTACCTCAAGCTGTTAGGCTTAGACCTTAGAGGACCTGAGATGCTCTGATACCAATTGATGATATGATGAAAGAACAAGGATCTGGTCAACTACTGAGAGGGGGGGTGAATTAGTAGATAGAAAAAATTATAAAACTTCACCAATCTTAAAATCAATCTCTCAAAGTAAACTTATAACTATCAATGCAATACTTTTGTCAAGATTAAACCGTCAAGTTAAATCGATTGACTGTTACAATCAAATTAATAGTAAACAACTTGAAACTCACAAACATCCAAATACTTTTACTGACATAAGTAAAACTTCATTTCATATTGCTTCTGGTTATCATGACTTATCAAAGTGGATTAAGTAGTTAAGAAAATCAACCATAATAAAACATAACCACAAAAACATTCACCACTTGACACAATATTTTTGATGTGGAAACCCAAATGGGAAAAACCACGGTGAGATGGAACTCACAAGAATCTTGAACTCTTCTGAAGTTTGCCCTGTTAGGAGCCAAGCCTGTTAAAGCTTTACAAAAAGTCATGTTAAGAATAGATCCTATTAAGGACCACCCGGTTAAGGGATTGACTATAATGCCTTGTTAGAAGCAATACCCTATGAGGAGTAACCTTTATAAAGGATTTAGAATCCAAGCTAATGGATCATCTTGTTAGAGGATTTGAATAACACCAAGCTTGTTAGAGATTACCTGGTTAGGGAATTTATATCTGTTGTAATTGTTAGAAAACAACAGGAGTTTCTTGATCTGTTTGAATAGTACTTCACTTGCTTGTTCAAATCCTTTTCATGCTCCTATTTGCCTTTACTCAAACTGCAAATACATCATCCGGTTCAGAAACCACACACTCAACTAAAACTTTTCCAACTCTGAAACTAAACAACTCATCGATCTTATAAACAAATCAACTAGGTTGGTAACACAACAAAAACTTAATTCTCTCATAGAGATTACAAACAAGACGATTCAAGTATGATCATTTGATTACATAACAATCTTTACACATCATTCAAGAAAGCCTCGACCGCTCCTTGATCACCGCTTCATTGAACTTTGTAACTCATCACATGCTTTGCATTACATGCAATATACTTTCTCATTCCCAAGACAAAAACCATTACCTCATCGCGCCAAAATCACTTTGAAACTATCTTCATACAATATACATACATGTCATAATCATTACCGCTCATCATCGGATCATAAACCAATATAAAAAATTCACCATACTCAATCGGTTAGGGTTTATCAAAACAACATGTAGGGTTTACCGGTTCAACTCTACAATACTTAGCAATACTGGTTCACTCCACAAACTTACCTACCGGTTATAGTTTCCTTCACTAGCTCTTCCTACTAGTTACAAAACATCATTACAATAATATCATTACCGATGAATTGACATCAATGACAATATAACATATCATTAATGCAATCTTCATGCAAATGCCAACAATCTCCCCCTTTGGCATTGATGACAATACAAATATCAATATCATTGATTGCTGTGATTGTGAATAGGAATCCTGGTTTACATTTTATTATGTATTCTCCTTGTCTTTAGCTTGTCTTCAGTTCTTCTCCCCCTGTGACAAGAATGCCAAAGTGAAAGTAAAATATGAAATGTAAAACTTTATTGTTCAGCATCAACAACCTGCAAGTTGATGCTCCCCCTATGGAATAACTCCAATCCTTCATCAATCCTGCTGAAAAATTCTACAAGCAGCTTTGGGATTGATGTACACTACATCATGCTCAATTCACCTCATGAAGGGGTACAACCCCTAGCTAACTTCTAAGATACTCAAAAGTAGTCTTAGGAAGAGGTTTAGTAAAGATATGGTTGGGTTGTTCGGAAATGACCAAGAAAAAAAGTTAAAATATGAACTCACAAACGGTATGGTTGGGTTGTTCGGAAATGACACATTTGACAAAACCAAGCTACTTGAAAAAGATGGCATGTATCTAAAGTATGTGACAGACCAATACATGACACATTTAGAGAAGAACGTACAGTACGAGTGTCCCCCAATGATTCTAGAGAGGGAGTGGAAGGACTCGATTTTAGATGCGTAGGAGAGAATTAAAACGAAAAAAGAAAATACACCACTAGACTCCAGAAGACGGTATGTGATACTATTAAGAATGTAATTATGTACTAATTACTCTTTATATTTATATAATCTAACATATTTAAAACTTTTCATAGACTGAGTGACACGTCAAAGGCAACCAAGGCAAGACAAGAAAAGAATGGGCAACACAAACTCGGCTCTGGTGGTTATATGAAACTTGTCGCACGAATTGTAAGAATTAGTAAATGAAATATCACATCAAAATATTTATAAATTGCAAACAGTTTTTTTTTTATCAAACAATACAAGCAAAATTCACGATACTAAGCAAAAATGCAGGGCTCTGAATTCAATAGAGCGCCCAGAGAAGATGACAAGAGAATTGCCTACCAGCAAGGCTATACAGTCGTGGCTGAATGACTATGAGAATTGAGTGGGAAAACATGAGATTCTGATGCATCTGTCACAAAGGTAAATAAGCTAAATGAAAATTACTTCAAATTGAATACTTTACCAATAATCTATTTGATATTAAGTTCCAACATAAAGTGACTATATTTTTTTTAAAATAAGCAAGCAATGATAACAATGCGCATGACATTGGAATGCAACCTGTTAATCATGGAACACAACCTGGACATGAAGGTCTGAATGTGCATCCCAGTAGTGGAGGTATTCATTTGTTATTCAAATTTTTTTATGTAATTATTAATACAATTAAACATTTTAATTAAATAGTAATTAGTGTAGTAATTAATGTAACCTTTTTTGTTAATATTTTGGAGCATGTAGTCGGTGGTGAACAAGTGGAGCATGATTCGGGTAAACAACATCAGGAATGTGATGTTCCTCAATTGGGTAAAGAGGACCACTGTTATTCCTTTAAACAAATTTAATTGCAATTGGTGTATTGATTAATGTAACCTTTCGTATTTCAACTCCAGAGGATCTAGATGGTGTTCAGCATGTTGAGGTTTAAGCTAGACAAAATGATGTGGAAGATGATGTGGCCCCATCAGGTAAAGAGCACCACGGTTATGTTCTTTAAATTAATGAAATACTTGTAACAATAATAAAAAATGTTTTGAATTTAACCCATTTCTTTGTTATTGTAGAGGACCCCCCTTTGGTTCAGTGTCCTCGTCCTCTGTATAGGACTAGGTATACATCGAGATCACGAGCAGAGGTCAGAACAAATGAAGATGGGGGAAATGATGAAGAAAACGATGCTCCACTTAGTCTTTACATAGCTTAAATTTTTTTTTTTTTAAATTATTGTAATCTACCTTATTTGATAATGATTGATTTTTATTTGTTAATGAATGTAATTACGTTCTAATGAATGTTCATGAATGATATGTGTTAATGAATATTGATAATGTTGCGTGTTAATGAATGTTAATGAATGTTATGTGTTAATTAACATTATGTGATAATGAATGAATGTTATATTTTAATAATGGATGAAAGAATGAATGAATGTTAGATGTTAACAAGGAATTTAGAGTGATGTTAGGGGGGGGACCAAATGAGCTTCCACCTTCACATGGTTGGCCTTGTTATGTAGAGAATATTAAACTCTTCTTGAAACAAAGTGAAGCTCAATAAGATAACATACTTTTCAATATTTCATTATGTTGCACAGTTAATCTTATTGAATAGTTTATATTGAATCTTAATTGTTGAGTCCAACAAAGACAATACGAACAACAACACCACAAGTTGCTAGGTATAATGAACTCCCATATTGTCTTGTATGTACACTAACACTATGAGTTGCTTCTAGTGTTGATATCCATGGCGCGACTACAAAATTTATAAATATGCCTCATCCTTGTAAGTTTTTTTATTAGTTGACATTTTCTTTAGCATTTTTTAATTTTCCTTATCATTTAAAGTCTAACCACTTTTATATGGAATTTATTGTTCTAGTTTTTTACTATCTTCCAGACATTATTGATACAAGGACTTGCATTGCATCCTTTTTTTCAATTAGGTATTATAAAGGGTAGGTTGTATTTGTAAATGTCTCTTTGAGTTCATCCAAATATTACTTTGTAACAGTCACAAGATAGCCACTTATGGTATACCTTATCTTTTGTTGTAGACTTGTGACTTTGTATTTCTTCTTCTAACAATCAAAATAACTTTTCTTGAGCTATTCTTTTGTGCCCATGTGCCTTCACAAGACTATGGATATTTCTGTAAGCCCTTTTTCCTTTTTCCCTTTTTCCCTTTAAAGCTCTATATTGCATCATCTCTGATCTAATTCTAGGACTACAAACTTGTTGATGTCTCTTTATCCATTGTCTAGATTGTTATGAGATAACGTCTTTTCAACATACTCTATCCATTGTATATTATCTTCTTTTGAAACTTCACATTTATTAAAACTGAAACGTTCTTTCATGAAGGCTACTTTCTTTGATTTTGAATGAAACTCTCCATCATATCCCTTGACTTGATTCATTCCATGGATTGGTTGCTAACTCAGATTAGGCCTAGCTTGCATCTCCATTTCATACTATAATTGATTAGATCTATGTCTTTGTATTGTCCTTGTCAACATCGTAAATGTTACTAGGGCTCTTGCTTTTCATGAGAATAATTCCTAATTTGGGTTGTCTTAAGGTTATAATTATCCTCTATGGCTAACATTTTTTCATTGGACTATTTTTTATACCATTGACGACTGCAATATTTTGCTCTAAAATACTTTCTCCACTACCTTCTATTGTCTCGAGGAAGTGTCTTGGAACAAACCTTTTAATTAAAGCATGACCCCTATCATTATGACTATAGGCTTTTTATTTTTTGTCGGTTTGAGAATATTTTGTATTACTGCTCATGGTCATTTGACTATTGCAACTCTCATGAAGACTATATCTTTTTGCTTCTTTCACCCACTAGCCTTTATGCTTCCCACAAAAAATAAGTAAATACTGTCATTGAGACTCATGGTTGGTATTTCATCTTTATAATGTGGCCTACCATATTTAACACTAGCATAAAGTATTTTTCTATGATTGGTCTACGAACCTATATGATATTGTTTCTCATATATCACTGCATTTTGGATGTCATTTTGACATTTGGATTCATAACTCTATCTCAAACCTGCCAACATTCTCTTCAAGGCCTACAAAAAGGACATGTGTATCTTATTCTTGGATCATAAATACTATCATTGGATGCTCTTGTCAACCCAACCTTATTACACATAGGGTTCTCAAGGATTGTATTGCATCCTAGCAATACACTTTGCATGGATGAATTGTCAACCTCATTTATCATTCATGATAACCTTCATCCATATATTGTCTCTATACTAAAGTGATTACAAATCCTTTACTATTTTATCATGCATGTATCTTTCTCCATCCCTAAGAATTGACATTTTTCAAAGACTGTCATTATTACAAGGACTATCAAACAAGGTTGATTTTATTGAAATATTGTAGGGTATATGCCTTGTGCTTGGGTGACTGAGAGGTAATCTTTAATTTACTACTATCATGGATTCCTATGGTATTTTGACTGACTTTGTGCTAGAATTGCTCTTTTGTTGGTAATTTTGATTGGTGATTGTCCTTGATCTCAAATTACGATGTTGTCATTGCTCCATCTTTCCCAAACTTTTGTTATGACTGTGTATGTCATATGAACTATGTATGTTGCATTATTTGACTATCAAAACACTATATCAAATATATTCTCAAATTTTAACACTTCCATTTTTCCCTTTTATTGTTAGGACTGTTTATGCCTTCCTTTTAGACCTATACTTTGTTGTTCACAACCTCTACCATCCATGCTTGGTATTACTGGAACTTTGTCATTGATCTCAGATATCTATGGTGTTTCACTATTTACTTTTGCTGTGAATTATTGAATGCATCTGTATTTTGATGTAATGGTCTTTGATCTTAGTGTCAACCCTATTTACCTGTCATTTGATAGTGAACTCCTTTGTTTTCATACATATGTTTTGCCTTCATGACAGTGAACAAAACAACTTGTTTCTTCTCAATGGATGTCTTAACAGTGTAAAGGATTATCCACCTTCTTCAACATAACATCTACTCATTGTGTTGTTGATCATAACTAGTATAAGCTCATTCATGATTTCTTTTCATATTATAGTCTAGCAGTTTCCTAACCTCCTTCAAACTCTTAAGATTTTTGGGAATTTTTATCTGGATAAGATCCTCACTATCATGGGTGACACTTCTATCCTTTGAATTTTGATTTAAAACTAGGGACCTTATTGACTGTCCTATTCTCTAAAATGCTATAACAGTGGTTGTAAATTCAAAGTGCCTTTTGTATGTTCTAAATACTTCTTGTCTATATTTTTCATTGCATTTTAGCATCTCACTATCATTTTTAATGTCATTCTTTGATTATTTTAGCCATAATATTTAATGGTAACCTTCCTTATTGGTTTTCTTGAAGAAGCATTGTCTTTCATGGCACTTGTGTTCCTCTGAGTTTGTCTTGAAGAGTCTCCTATAGCATATGAACCTTCTCTATTTAATGGCATTGCTCAGATAGTTATATCAAGTCATAACTAACTCTTGAAGGGTTCATAACTGCACTAAGACTGCTAGAATGTAATGTCCCCTAGTAGGAACTACCTGTTTAACATGCAACATTATGCATTATTATGTACCATTATTCTTTATTTCAAATTTTTAAGCTCGAGATAAGAAATTGTTCATAATAAAATCAATAATTATTATATTCAAACCTTATCCTTACTTCTTTCCTAACCTTAATGGAGGATGGGGGTTTACTATCGTAGGGTTCTTGGAAACCCTCTCCACAAATAGGCTAAAGGGTTTCATGAACACCGGTCAATACCACCACTTGGCCCAAGGGTTTCATGAACACTTGTCAATACCACCTCTTGGGGCTCACCTATTTTGGGATGGAATTACTCCACCTCTCCCTACACAAACCAACCTATCCTTCCTAAAAGCATTAGCGAAATATTAAGGCTAGGTCATTATAATAGCCTTCCATGTGTTATAAATGTATTTGTTTTGATATGTATGTATGTATGTTCATGTCTACATATATTTATATAAAATAACATATACCTATATTTATTATTACTCCATATAATGGGCAATTATATTTATTAATTTTTCTTCTTATTTAAATTATACTTATAAACCATAATGCATACCACAATTATGTTCAGAGATTCAGATAAACTGCTATAAAGAATGTCAAATGCCAATATTAATACAAATTTTCCATAATGAACTGTGATTCCAGATTTTCCCTAGATCATTTTGAAGTCTGCAGATTCATATTTTTTGTATCCACCCTTTTCTCTCCTTCCTTCGTTCCTTAATATATCTTCATATGAATGAGACATGTCTCTTCACCAATGAAGAGTCACACCCATTAATATACAATATCGCATTGTTTGCACTTTATAATCTTTTTATTTCTTCATCATTAATAGCACCCTTTGATCTTCATACTAATCGGTGTTATTGTCAATTGCTTCTTGCCTTCTTTAATTTGCTATGTAATGTATGATTGTAATTTCTAATGCATCGCACCTTTTCTCATTGCTAACTATTTGTTAATTAACTATGAATCGTTGCTTTAGTGTTAGTTGCTGACTTTGCATTATCTTCAAAAGTAAATCGTATCTTTTGCAAATGGTTGCCTAGAAAACATTAGTTATTAGTCTATTTAGTGGCTGTAAAGGCAGACAGATCTGACATGCGCTAGATCTGGTCTGCCACTGTATATTACTTTATAATTAATCTAATTTACCTCAGATTACAAAGCCTCATTTTGTTAAGTGTTTTTTTTCAATGAATGACAAATTGCTGGAAATTGGCTAAGGAGAATTGGTTATAACAGTGAATTGAATTTATTCATTTTTAATTGGGACATGACATAGAACTACTTCAAAATCCCTCCACTTTGTTAGGCCTTGAAGTGATGTTTACATTATTCAATCAAGTGATGAATTAAACCCCTTTAGTGGTTGAATGATAGAGTCTAACTGTTCATATGAACTTCAAGAAGTAAAAATGGTTGGAACTCATTTTAAGTAACAAAACTTCTTTACCTATTTGGGACTTTCAACTCATATTAAGATATCATTAGAGATTCTAAGAATACTCTTTGATGGCTCATGACTACTACATAAATAAATTTCAAGCCCCTCTTATAATTTTGAATTGACTCATGGTGATGCAACTAAGCATTAAAGTATTTGCATGATATTTTGATTGATCACTAATCTTTCTAGTATACCTTCAACTAGGCTATTGACTGATCAAAACTCTTGGATCCCACTATTACTCTATTTTAGACTTTCTTTGGGTGGGAATATTGGCTTCTACAAGGTCATTTTGCTTATCCTTCATCATACTGTGACTTATTTTCTCATTGTGCTTCCTCATCATTAAATCTTTCTCTATTTATTTTGCTTCTCTTGTTGATCATTGTCATGGCCTTTGTCCTAACAAGATTTCGGACAAATCTTGAGCTATTGCTATCATTCTACTATGACTGCTATAATAGTCCAAGGAAAGCCTACAACTACTCCTTGGTCACTATGTATGAATGTAAATGCTCTGTCTTTATTAGGAACAAATATCATTTTTTTGTCCTCATGCAACCTTATTTCCATCTCACTGCTTTTTTAAAAATCTTTCATTGCACTTTTTTGAGATTTCAAATGACTGTATTTTCTGGTTTTATGGTTCTTATGAATGCAACCTTATGATTTCTCTGTGTGTGATTTTCAATGACCAAGAACAAGATCTATAACTTTAATTACTGCTCTAAAGGTGTTCTTGAGGTCCGAAATCATACTTCAAGATGCTCTTTTCATGGTGCATGCATAGTGTTGCTCTGTATTTATTGTGGTTTGATAGTGATTTTGTTCTTATCCTCTACTATTTATTATATTCACTACTCACTGTCATTAGATATCTTGACTATCATAATGCCTATCTTGGCTCCATGTTGAGGCTTTTGACAGTGTTTTTGATGCTAACATGGATTGTCATCTTGACTGCATTCATCTTTGTCATGTATAGTGATTGCTCTTCAAGACTTTCATTGATGATAGACCATTGACTGTCTTCCATTTCTTTGGATAATGTCATTGAGCCTTTCTTTAATTTGTAAAGCTTCTTGGTCATGACCTAATTGTAGGCTCTAATCACTACTATCAAAAGTCTCATTGATAAGGCACTATAGTTTTGCCAGTATTTCACTATCTTTAACGATTGTTGATCATTATAATCATTGTTCTTGATATTGGAATGATGTCCCCTTGTAGCTCTATGATCTTCACGACCAACACAATCTTATAAAGGGCTTGTTTATTCATTATTCTAGGGCAGAGAAACTATATCTTGGCCTGCGGAAACTATCTTTAAGATTTTAAAAATTTGAATGCTTAGAATCTCTATGTAGTATTGGCGATGAGTTCTCAGTCTTCTTAAAATCAACAGTGATTTCTACACATTTATCTTGTTATGCATACTTAGACCGTATCATGACCATGTTCATGGTGATAGACTACAGAATAGTCTCTTTGACAATGATTAACCATTATAACTGTCCTTATCATGGCTGATAATAACCATTGAATGCTTCTTTGTCTTACATACTGAGATTTGGCTCTATGTAAGGACCTTTTGGACCCCACCTCTGTCTTCTGTCCTTTTCATCTACTGTAGTTGCTTTGGGACTGCTCTGATGTGCATTTATGTGATCTTTTTACTATTGTTTTCTATTTTCCCATTGACTGTTATGAATTTAGATCTGCACTTTATGACCTTTGAGTTGTTGTAGCTTGTCAAGTTATTCTTGAACTCTTGATTGCTCAATTTTTTTGTGCCATAATTGCAGACTCAATGTCTTTAAGGTAGTTTTAGTTGCTTGTGCACTATTCCAACACTCTCATCATCTCTATCGCTTTCTTGTGATAAAAGAAGCTCATTTCAGCCAAGTGTCCTAAGGAATTATGACCCTTCAACTTCTATGTGTTGTCATGATTAAGTGAACAAGTGGCATATGGGCCCTCCAAAGATTCCAACCAAATCAAACCTCCAAAAGAGGGAAAAATTTGAATTTGAATACTTGAAGAGTAAACATTACCTCTTATACTTCAAGACACAAGGTTAGACCACAAAACTTAAGATTGTAAGGTTAGGAAATTTAACTTTCTATCAAGAAATTTGAATCCAAGCTATGTTGATGACATTACATACACATTATATTGTTACATTTTGTCTGTGCTATCAGGTTTTTTTGAAATATGGTTTTGTTTATGTTTTTTCTTTTGGAGTTTTGCATTAAGATAATGGTATGATCATTTGTGATTGATGTTCACTTCTGGAATTTTGCATTAAGGTAACTGTGTGACTATTTTTCATCAGTGGTATAATGACTATGAAATACTTTTACAGTGTTTTGCTTGTCTTATATGATGGTTGCTTGGGATGTGTGGAAATTAGGTGAAAAATTGATTTTTGTGTTATCCTATCATGTCTGGTATTGAATGATCATATCTATTTTGCTCTGGTGTTGTTATGTTGAGAAATGATTGATTAGACTTCCTTATGGTTATTGACGGGTCATCAAAGATAGGAAATGGAAAGAGATAACTGCAGTGTTTAATTTTCTATCAACAACAACCAATGTGTAGTACCCCTGCCCTAATCAGATTCTAATCTCAATTTGACCTTGGTTAGTTTACCATGTTATAATGTTATAGTCAAATATTATGATTATTATTCGTACTTGTTAATGTGGTTTTCACATCAATTCTTATGTAAGTTTATTTGCTCTCCTGATTCATGTTATTAATCTCAGGCTAACACTTTCATTATATATATATATATATATGCATGTATGACTCATGGTTGTAGGAGATTGCAGGTACAGTACCGCATGGGTACGAGGTTCGTCTCCACATGGATTCGCAGGTTTGAGTGTACCTCTTTGGTCCTTAGAGATTGGATTAGGTGGTTGTAAGACCCTCATTTTACCCTAGTCATGCTCCAGTGAGCATTGTCAATCGTCTCTTAGTATTCCCTTTGGTTAGGTATGCAGGTCATCTGTTTATTTGGCTTTTTTGGGTTGCGTGTTTTGTTTGTGGTTAAATTTAGTATTTAATCCTTAGTTTTTAATGTGATTAAATGTATATTTACACATTAGTAATTAAGGGACTAAATTAAATAGGTTCCCTTTATGCGAGTAATCATTAATTAGAATTGCTCTATTCATGTTTGTAGCAAGTTCGATTAAATGGTTAATTTTAAATGATAAATTTATTCAGTTTATGCATTTGAAAGGAAATATTAAATTTTATTCGACATAGAAATAATTTAATCTCTTTGGCATTTTGGTAATAGAAAGGTTAATTCCAATTATTTGAGAAAATCAATTTTATTAGAAAAGCAAGTTTAGTATATTTGATTTGTTGAAAAGAATGATTTTTAGATTTTATTTAAAAGAAAATATTTAAATTCAAAAAATGAATTTTGGTCAACAATCTTCCATTTAACCTAGGGTTCGAAAAATAATTTGGAGATGATTATTTTTGGAGAGTATTTTTGAAAAATATTTTTGGATGGAGAAAATTGGGCATTTTGGGGAAGGAAGGATTTCTTGAGCTTGCAGGTTGGGCTCTTCATCAAATCTCTTCCAGGATTGCTTAATCAAGTAGGTCTCTGGTTTATTTCGTTGGTTTCTTTGTTTAAAAGAGATTGTTTTGGATTTTGTAGAAATCTAGTTGTGAAGGTTAAAAATCTCATTTATTTGGGGAAAATGAAAGAGTTGTAATTAAATCTCCAATTCAAACCCTCCCTGTCTTCTTTTCCAACCTCAAGTTTAGATTTTGGTTGCTCAGGTTGTTTTAAAATTAGAATTGGGGGTTGGTTGTCCACAGTTTAATTTTGTCAAAAAAAATGCAAATTTGAGCATTTTGGATATGTTGGTTAATTTTTCCACAATTTTAGCTTGCTGGGATTGTTTATTTCCAATAGATTGCTTAATTCTCATCCTCCCTACCATTTTCTAGGTTTATGGTTCAGAAATGCATTGTTATATATATATATATATTTGTGTTTATAAATTGAGCATTCATATTCTAGAAACTGATTCTCAGAATATTGTCTCTATTGAGACTGCTGATTGGAGATTTTTTATTTTAATAGAATAAATTAAACAAAAATAATAATTATTAATAAAAAAATGTTGTTTTTGGGGGCAAATTGGGAACCACGACCTCGACCCATGGCTGGGGAGAGTCGTGGCTTTCCCAAGCCATGGGGAGAGTCATGGCTTGGAGGACATGGCATGGTCTCCACATAGCCGTGGTTGTGGGGAGACCATGTCATGGTCCCCATAGCCCTTCCCGTAGGAAAGGGGAGACCACATGGTGGGGCTCGTGGGACCCCTTTTAAAACAAAAAAATAACTTTTTTTTTTAAATGTTTTTTTTAATTAGTATTAATTTTTTTTAATTAATATATTAATTTATAATTACTAATTTAATGTATATTAAATATATATATATATTTATATTAATTATAGTGATTTATAAATTAATGTGTATTATTATATTATATATTAATTGTCATTTTAATTAATGTATATTTTTAAATATATATTAATTGTTGTTAATTATGGATTATTAATTATGGTATATATAAAGATATATATACTAATTAATATCTTTAGCTGGTATATTTGTTTTAATATATGCTTGGGAACTTTATTTCATTGGGAAATGATTATCTAGTTTAAGTTTCCTTAAATGTATATTTCTATTTTCTGGAAAGTATATCTTGGTTTCGAAAAGAAAATAAGTTTAGATAAATTGTGTCAAAATAGAATGAAAATGATGTTTTATTTTGAAAATGAATATCATATTTTTATGTGATTAATGAATAACTGATTTTATATCATTGGGTGTTCTGCGTATATTATATTTATATTAATGTGATTTTGGTTGAAAACTCAAGATGAAGTGATTATATTATTTTTTGATGCAAAATGAACTTTAGTGAGTTAGAAAACCATGAGCGACATGTACCTAGACAAGGTAGACAAACTGCAATCAAACTTAGATCCATTATAAGACTGGATCGATTTTAATGTTTAAACAATATGAAAGAAGATTGTCTTTTCCGATTTATGCCTTTGCATGTTTAATTTTTTGTATTCGCATTTGCTTAAGAAATGGCAAGTCCTTGATTTTGGTTTGTTGGATATTGTCGTATGTTGACTTGGGTACCTTCTTAAGTCCTCAATCTTGAGTTTTGACTATTTTTTTATGATGATTTTGTATCCGGTCATGGCCTTTATGTGAGTGTTGAATGTTGGTTCATGGTTGACCATAGTTGCTCAGGTCTCTAGCTAAAGTACTGTCAGTCAATGCACCTCGTATGAAGTCTTGTTTGACCAAGTGGGTATTCCTACCATATTGAACTCTGTAATCTTGTCCTAGTGTATTCCTTGGTTTAGGAGTTCATTTGATTATGGTCTAGTCTCATATGGGAAAGTGGCTTTCGAGTGGGGGTCGCGTCCAAAGTGGTTGTTGGGTTACCCATAGAAAGTGTGTCTAAATAAGTGATAACCTAATAGCATATTAGAGAGTTTAGTTATTGAAAACACTAAGTAAGATAATTGTGCCTCACGCATGGGATGAGTGCTAGTACAGACTTGACATGCAGTGAGAAGACCTGAAACGGTAAACCAACAACCTTGTCTTTACGAAAGGAAGTGTTCGGTCCACATGAGGCTTGGATGGGCCAGAGGTTCGGAATAGGTTGTCAGGGTAACCCAGTAGATGGGGGCGAAACCTATGGAGAATTGCCTTGGTAACCATACCAAGTTATGTGATGACACTTGTCCCTTATGTTTGCTAGTGTGTTGGTTGAGTTGTCTTTGTTAGGAGCATTGTTGTGGAGTCGTCCTATTGTTTATGCCCTTGTGAGAACCTGATATTCATGTTAGACCTTGGGTTTCTTATGATGGGTTGCAAAGACTTAGTTTTGTGGATGCTCGAGTTGATCTTTTGTCATTACTTATTATCATGTTCAATTGGATCCTTTCCTATTCAGGGATCATTCATGTATTTATTGGACCGATGTGGTCGTGTGTATTATTGGTTTATGTACGCCTTGATGGTGGGATGTAAATGATGTGAACCTTAACCCTATTATTTATTAGAGGGGTCTTGCAGTTGAGTAGACCCAGAGATGTATCCCACTAGAGGTGAACTCCGATATCATTTCGGTGTTATGTGGTGTTTATGTTCTTATGTTTCCTTTTTAATTTAGCATGTATGGATGACATTATGTTATAATGTATAATGTGGAATAGATGAAGTTAATCTTAAATGCATGTATGTAGTCATCTTATTAAATGCAATAATTTGGATCATGAAATAATGTGGATTTGAATAATGGAATGTATTCAGTTGTTGATAATGCAATTAAGTATGTATGGAAAGTATTCATTAGTTTATAATGAAATTAAAGTATTTTATGAAATTAGATGCATGACTTATGTTTTAATGAAAGTTCGAATGTAATGTATGGTTAAATTTTATTGGATGAACTTAATCATGTTATCTATATTTTTAACCTTAATGGATGAACTCATCATGTTATCTATAATTGTAACTTACCAAATGAATTTACCCTTGTTCAAAGTATTATCTTGTCATTAAGTCAACCAGCTTAATTGGATTAATTAGCATGAGTTGAGTTAAATATCGAATTAAGTAATCACGTTGGGAAACTCTTTAGGTGTTATTTGAGTCTTCCGCTGTATAATCTGGACTTTGATAACTCATTGTATCATTGTGTTGTGTTTTATTTAAAAAAATATATATTTGCACTCTATTCTTGTGTTCTAGCTTTATCCCTTCGGGGTTTCCTAGCGGGGCATTACATTTGGTATCAGAGCCCAAGTTGCAAACACTGGGATCTCTAGTGTCACTTGCTCCCTTAGTTGGTGTGAGGTGTATCGACCTTATGTTTTATGCTTGTCCTCCTTTTGTATGCGTGTGAATGAGGCATAGGATCTTGAAGATCTTAAGGACTCATGTTCAGTTCTATTGCGTATTCTTTTGAGCAAACCTTAATTATGTGTAACATGTGTGTTCACACCTTGCTTTCACCTTCTTGGTGTTGGTGCTTTTGAGTGATTTTATGTGCTTTGTTGCTTATTAGATATCTTGGTCTACGATTACTCTTATTCTAAAAGAGAGTCATATGTACCTCCCTTGTTGACAGTTGTACTCTTTTGACTAACCCATTGGGTTGGTTAGTTCTTGTTTAAAATCTGAAAATATGAAATGTGCTTGTATTAAAATTATGATCTATTTTGGTGTTGTTAATTTGAAGGACTTGTATGGTAAATGTTGAATGCTTATGGTGTGGAAAATTGCATGTTTACCATCCTTCCTCCTCTTTCTCTCTAGAAATTAAAATGTTTGTTGTATGTGTAATTATCACTTATGTGAGTTTTCTTATTGCGAGAGAAAGGTTGTGACTTATTGAACCCTTGTGTGAGCCTTATGATTCTTCTATGTATTTAGATAATAAGAGGGTTGTGGGTTTAAAAGATCATAATGGTTATTCGGAGGAAAATGTATGTTTTTGTAAAGAATTCTCCATGTGTGTTGAAAGAGTCACATAATGGAATTTCTATTTTAAGTAATGTGCGTAATATGTGAATAGCGGTTATGTGAAACTGCCTTGTGTGTAAAAGATGTATAAAAAGGGAACATGTTATAGTGGCTAAGAGAGTGTGTTAATGTGTCCCATGAAAGATTGTTTTATGTGTTTCATAATACCGACTCAATTGAGGACCTATTTTAACAATGCTATATTGAACTTGCTTTTGGATATATATTATTGACTTAGCATGAATAGAAAGTGCAAATCAAAAGCTTGTTTGATGTGCATGCATAAATATGTATTATTTAGTTGATAGCTCCTCCTTTACCTTCTTATCGTACTCGGGTTTTCGATGAAAGTTATGGATTATGATATAGTTGTATTAATTAAGAGTAGTGAGTGTTTGCAAGAGGTCTTGCATGAACAAAAACATTGTCTGTCTTGATTTATTTTGTTTGGAAATTAGGATATTCTATTGCAACCATAATATTTGGAAACATCATGTTAAGCCTATTGGCATTCTTCTAAAACGGTAGTGAAATGAAAACTGTTCAATTAAGATGATAGGCTTATAGTGAGAAATTTTATAATGTTGTGTGATCTTGTTAATCTTGTGCTTATGTAAGAAATAGTTTGACTATCAAACTCTCTTTCCCTTTTCTTTACCTAGATTATAAGATTTTTAGATATGCTACTAATTAATGCATTGATTTAAATAGAATGTTTGTAAGGCATGTGATATTGTATTTTTGCATTTTGGCTTCATATTGAAAGATGGAGGTCTTGCGCTTTGGAAATAAATTTGCATAGTTAGTAATGTGGTTATGAATGCTTAGTGGAATTAGTGAAAGATATAGGAGTGATGTTACTTCCCTATGTAATTTTGAATTGTTAAGAATTTCAATACTTGTATCTAGAATAAATTTCATTCAGTTATTGATCTAGGAAGCATAATTAAAAACCTTTCTTGAGTAGATGATAGTGTACTAAAAATAACTCCCAGTAAATGTGAATAAACCAGTACTCGTGCTTTTGTGTGTATTGTAAGAAACCTATACTTGCAATATGTGCCCATGGGATGGTGAAGTAATCAACCATGGAGGATATGTCTACTTATGAGTATGCGAAACCATATTGTTTATGTGATGTTGCTTATTTGTTACCCTACTGAGTGTCAACCCGCAAGTTGTTGGTAATTCAGTATGTTAAGGGGTAGTATTAGAAGTAACCGTTCCTTGAATAGTATGGATCAACATACGAGTAATGTTGACGCGAAGCGACTTTAGCTTCTCTATTTCAAGGAAAAATATAGTTATATTATGAAACTATATTAAGGTGTACTCAATACTTTCCCTTTTCGATGAACCAATTTATAAGGTTTATGTGTGTCAGCCTATTCCTCTCTTTTATTTGAGCATATTGATGGCAGTTCTTGAGAATAGGGATGATGTATCTTGGAGGATCTTGTTGCCTTGTCTTCATGAAAGGTAGGTTTTGTCCACATGAGCTGCCAGTTGGTAGGTGTTGGTAGACATGTGGGTGGACCTTAGCCATGTATACCTCTGGCTTACGACGAGTATCCTGAGAGGTACGTCGCTATGCGAGATGTGACCTGAGCGTGCCTTTTTTTTGTGAGGTACACTACCATGCGGGATACATCCATTGCGTGTCTTCTCCACTTGGAGTATTGCTATGCCGCATGATGACATGATGCAGGGTGATGTCGAGGTGCACACTGCCATGCCATGTGGGTGTGTGACTAGGCCGCACCACATGATGAGCTACTGCGATAGCTAGACGGTTGTTCTCTCCTTCCTCATTGGTGGCTAGATGCTAGTCACATACTGATGTTATGTGCAGTTATGATATTCATTTTATTTCTTTGCAGACCAACAATTTATTCTATTTTGACTTTGAAGGTTTAGCCATGATCTTGCGATCTTTTTCTTACTTGATTTGGTGTTGTAAATTCTGGATTATTTTATTGCCTTACTATTGAAATTGATGGTTTATTACCTTTATTCATCTATACTTTGGTGGCTAAACTGGTTTATCCTTATTGTTTTCATATGCTGGTCTTGTGTTGAAATGTGAATTCGTCTCCAAGAACATATGAGACGGTCTTGGTTGAGTGTGTATGAGGAAGTAGACGTAGGGAACCTTGAGGATGGGGGTATGTGAGGCTGTGAGACAGCTAGGATCCACTACCTACCTATGTGTGGTGGCTATCTCTTGGAGGCTAACCACCTTACGCAACAAGGGATATTCATGAAGGTCTTGTATGGAAGGTAGCACCGCTATGGTGTGCCCTAGCACCATCGAGCCCTTGAGTGAGATGTTGGATATTTATGATCATGTTATTTGTTCTGAGATCAGGCATAGAGATGTTGATCGTGCATGTTATCTTTGATCGAGCATTAGACATGCTCACATGTGACCTTTTGAGTTGTTCATTCCAATTATGCGAATGATTATTATGTATAATCATGGAGTATATTGTGTTTTCTTGTCACTATGCTATCGAACATAGTCATTGGAAAAGTTTTTATATCCTGGCAAGTGTTAACAATCGAGTTATATATGCTGCTCTTATTTGATGAAAGTTAACTTGGTTGTAGAATTTGAATTTTCAAGCCAGTTCTATGCAATAAAATTTCTATGTTGAGGATGAATTGGTAAAAGAAATTGATCATGATGGCATTTTTTCTTGTCATATTTGGTAGATGAGTATAGTAATTGTTGTTTACATCTATCATGTTGTAATTTGGTGTAATGAAAGGAAGAAAATTCTTGTTTCTCAGCTATGATTGTAGGTAGTTCCTAGAATGTTTTAAGAAATGTATGGATTTGGATGCATCTTACCAATGGATAATGGCATTCGTAGAGGATTTAGCAATAATGTTTCAATTATATGTGAAAATATTCATATGGGAAAATTGATATTTGTTAAATGAGTTTTAGGGCTAATGTGAGTTGCATGTTTTCCGTCTAGCCTTACGACTTCCAGGAGTAAGTCAGAACCTAGGGGGAGAGGATGTAGTACCCCTACCCTAATCAAATTCTAATCTCGGTTTGACCTTGGTTAGTTTACCATGTTATAATGTTATAGTCAGATATTATGATTATTGTGCGTACTTGTTAATATGGTTTTCGCATCAATTCTTATGTAAGTTTATTTTCTCTCCTGATTTGTGTTAATCTTGGGCTAACACTTTCATTATATATATGTATGCATGTATGACTCATGGTTGCAGGAGATTGTAGGTACAATACCGCATGGATGTGAGGTTCCTCTCCACCTGGATTTGCAGGTTTGAGTGCACCTCTTTGGTCCTTAGAGATTGGATTAGGTGGTCGTAAGACCCTCGTTTTACCCTAGTCATTCTCCAGTGAGTGTCGTCAGTTGTCCATCAGTATTCCCTTTGGTTGGGTATGTAGATCGTTTGTTTGTTTGACTTTCTTGGGTTATGTTTTTTGTGTGTGGTTAAATTGAGTATTTAATCCTTAGTTTTTAATTTGATTAAATGTATGTTTACGCATTAGTAATTAAGGGACTAAATTAAATAGGTTCTCTTTATGCGAGTAATCGTTAATTAGAATTGCTTTATTCATGTTTGTAGCAAGTTTGATTAAATAGTTAATTTTAAATGATAAATTTATTCGGTTTATGCATTTGAAAGGAACGATTAAATTTTATTCGGAATAGACATAATTTAACCTCTTTGGCATTTTGGTAATAGAAAGTTAATTCCAATTATTTGAGAAAATCAATTTTATTAGAAAAGAAAGTTTAGTATATTTGATTTGTTGAAAAGAATGATTTTTAGATTTTATTTAAAAGAAAATATTTAAATTCAAAAAATGAATTTTGGTCAACAATCTTCCATTTAACCTAGGGTTTGAAAAATAATTTGGAGAGGATTTTTGGAGAGTATTTTTGACAAATATTTTTGGATGGAGAAAATTGGGCATTTTGGGGAAGGAAGGATTTCTTGAGCTTGCAAGTTGGGCTCTTCATCAAATCTCTTCTAGGATTGCTAAATCAGGTAGGTCTCTAGTTTATTTTGTTGGTTTTTTTGTTTAAAAGAGATTGTTTTGGATTTTGTAGAAATCTGGTTGTGAAAGTTAAAAATCTCATTTATTTGGGGAAAATGAAAGAGTTGTAATTAAATCTCCAATTCAAACCCTCCTTGTCTTTTTTTCCAACCTCAAGTTTAGATTTTGGTTACTCAGGTTGTTTTAAAATTAAAATTGGGGGTTGGCTGTCCACAGTTCAATTTTGTCAAAAAAAATGCAAATTTGAGCATTTTGGATATGTTGGTTAATTTTTCCCCAATTTTAGCTTGCTGGGATTGTTTGTTTCCAATTGATTGCTTAATTTTAATCCTCCTTGCCATTTTCTGGGTTTATGGTTTGGAAATGCATTGTTATATATATATATATATATATATATATATATATATATATATATATATATATATATATATATATTGTGTTTATAAATTGAGCATTCATATTCTAGAAACTGGTTCTCAGAATATTGTCTCTGTTGAGACTGTTGATTGGAGGTTTTTTGTTTTAATAGAAAAAATTAAACAAAAAAAAAATTATTAATAAACAAATGATGTTTTGGGGGGCAGATTGGGAACCATGACCTCGACCCATTGCTAGGGAGAGTCATGGCTTCCCCAAGCCATGGGGAGAGCCATGACATGAAGGACATGGCATGGTCTCCACACAGTCGTGGTTGTGGGGAGATCATGTCATGGTCCCCACAACTCTTCCCTTAGGAAATGAGAGACCACATGGGCTTCCACGTGGTGGGGCTCATGGGCCCCCTTTTAAAACAAAAAAGATAAGTTTATTTTTTTATTAAAAAGTTTTTTTAATTATTATTATTATTTTTTAATTAATATATTTTATTAATAATATATTAATTTATAATTACTAATTTAATATATATATATATATATTAATTATAATGATTTATAAATTAATGTGTATTATTAAATTATATATTAATTATCATTTTAATTAATGTATATTTTTAAATATATATTAATTGTTGTTAATTATGGATTTTTTTATTTTTATTTTTTTGATAAAAGTGGATAGAACCACAGAACTATATTAAATTTTAAAAGTTGTTTACAGTGTCTGGTTCAAAAAGCATCGAAGGGAAAGAACCAATAAAAAAACCCTTTAGTATTGCTTAAGTAACACAAGCCTATTCTACCCAATACCAAATGCCCATTGGCATAGTACATCAAAAAACCCATCCCAATTACATAAGCCGCATTAGATATAAAGGAAGCCGCCAATAGAAGCATATAGAAGGAAGATTAAAGTATGATCACCGAAGGATGCATATCCATTGCTGCCAAAAAACACCAGTCTGAACCACCCCTATCTATGAAACACAATTCTCCAACCACTAGTTAGAATGATACCGCATAGTAGAAATGAAACCATAATCAGGCACCCTGTCAAAATAAACATTGTGATCAAGCATAGCAGAACCCACACCAAATAAGGAGGTTGATAAAGACTACAACTATGCCCTTCTTTACTTCAAATATTCCAAAACCGAGGAAGGGATCTCATCCACACTTACCTCCCGAATATTATCATCACTGTCAATGGCTAAGTTAGCCAAGAAATCTGCAATCTTATTCACTTCCCTATAACAGTGGGAAATCAAGAAGGAATCAAAAAAGTCTAATTTTTGCAAAATATGATCAAGTATATATTTTAATTGCCAACAATTCGACTTCTTTTTTATAACACTTTGAATAATAACATAAAATCTCCCTCAATTATCAAGTCCTTAATTCCCAAAGATATAGCCATATCCAAACTAAAGGACAAAGCAAAGAATTCTGCACAATTGTTAGACTTGAAACCAATTGCATGACAACGAGCCTGAATAAATCTTACCTTATGATCATAAATTACCATACCTACCCCTACCAGGCCAGGGTTCCCACGAGAAGCACCATCAAAATTCAATTTAAAGTGCCCTTGCGGAGGAGGTTTCCAGCAAGCAAAATTTCTCTTACTTATAGCATTAGTCTTATTTAAAATAGATCCATGAGAAGGTAAGACTGATAACATTCTCCAAACTTGAGTTACCCTACCATCCCAATGAGAAAAAGAGGTAAGGGTTTCCAAATTCTTATAGATAAAAGACAAAGCAACTTCAGAGATGGAAGATTCAATCCTCAATAAAACCTCAGCCAAGGAAGAACTTGTTTGTTTAAAAATCCTATTATTACGCTCTAACCAAATATTCCAAATCACAATAGATGGAGAAATAATCCAAATACATGCATAGAAAGATGAGGCAAACAGGAGAGGCCAGGCTCTAAAGTGGGAAAGGAGATCCTTACCAATAACAAAAGATAGATTAAGCTTTTCAAACAACCACTGCCAGCAAGCATAGGCAAAATCACAGTGAAGAAACAAGTGTGCAGAGGATTCTAAATTTTTATTACAAAAGACACAAGAAAATACTACAGTAATACCCAACCTGTCCAACCTCATTCCTGTAAGGACCCTGTCCTGCACTGCTAACCAAGCAAAAGCACCAACCTTTGGGAGGCAATCCATATGCCAAAATAGCTTGTATGGCCAAGTAGATAAATCTTTAGCAACCAAGAGAGAATTATAGCCATCCTTAACTATGTACTTACCAGAGATATTCCTTGTCCAGATAAGCTCATCATCAGCATCAGAAAGAATTATTACTCTCTCCACCAACATCTTTTCATATTCCAATTTCACATTTTGATCAATATCTAAAAACTCAAGTGATTTCCATTTTGCCACCTTAAGATTCCCACTATACTCAATTTCAAAATAATCAGCCACAAAGACACCCCAAAGGGAAGAAAGAGTGGAAATTAAAGGAGATCAATCCCTCGAGTTCACCAGAGGGGGATGTCCATTCCAAACTTCCTCCCAAAACTTGACCTTTCTACCATTATGAACAATCCATGAGAGATGAGGCAAAATCACTGATCTACATTTACATAGAAAATTCCAAATAGTTGAACCAGATGGTAAATTAGAAACTTGAAAAACATATTCTCTTGATCTATTATTTAAATATTTAGCAAACATAATATGTGTCCAAAAGGAGAATGGTCTCTCATACAATTTCCAAACCAACTTAGCACCTAAGGCTAAATTGTGACTTTCCAGACTCCTAATGCCTGTGCCCCCGAGGTTTTTAGGCAAACAAACTTTATCCCATGCTACCAGAGGGAGTTTCTTCTTACCATCTTTATTATTACTCCAAAGGAAGGACCTGAGAGTATCTTGCAAATCAACAAGAGCCGCTTTCAGAGAGTGCAAAACAGACATGAGATAAATAGAAACAACATTTAGGACAGACTTAATAAGAACAATCTTACCAGCCTAAGATAACCATCTATGATTCTAGGATAGGATCCTTCTAGAGATAACTAAAATGATCTTATCCCAAAACTCAACTCTATCCTGCTTAATGAAGAAAGGTATACCAAGATAAGAACAAGGAAGATTTTCAAATGCAAATCCCCAAAAAATCTTCAATCTATCCTGAACCAATTGTGAAGCATGAAGGAAAAAAATCTTTGACTTATCAACATTGACTCTCTGACCAGAAAAGGATGCATAATTCTGTATTATCCCCTTTATCACTCTTGCCTCACCCAAAGAGCCCTGACCAAATAACAAGATATCATCTGCAAACAAGCAATGTGAAATGCTTTGTGGAACATTCTGAATCCTAATTCCCTTCCAAAGCCCTCCCAGCTTAGCGGCTCTTATAGCCCAACTGAACATTTCAGCTAGAAGAATAAACAAGAAAGGAGACAGGGGATCCCCTTGCCTCAAACCCCTAGAAGAGGAGAAAAAACCACAAGGGGAGCCATTAATTAGAATCGAGAACCTTGCAGAAGAAATACAAGCACAAATCCATTTGACCCATGCCTTGGAAAAGCCCAATTTAAGTAGAACAACACACAACGCCCCCCATTCTACTCTATCATATGCTTTCATCATATCTAATTTGAGGATCATGGTTGGGATTCTCTGAGTAGAAATAGAATGCAAAACCTCATGTGCCACTATAGCTTCCTCTGCCATCTCCCTTCCTGGAACAAAACCACTTTGTTCTAAAGAAATGATCTTAGGTAGAATTTTAGCCAACCTTAAAGAAATAGCCTTGGTAAAAATCTTGTACAAAGTATTACATAAAGCAATAGGGCGAAAATCAACAAATGTCTTGGTAACCTCTTTTTTAGGAATAATTGCAATCATTGTATTATTAAGCTCTTTTAAAATAGACCTATTCCTTCTAGCTTCCTCAAGGGCCAATAAAACATCATTTCCCACAAAATCCCAGCATTTCTGAAAAAATAAAGGAGTAAAGCCATCTGGTCCTAGAGCCTTATCAGGGTTCATTGCAAAAACAACATTCTTAACTTCATCCAAAGAAAAAGGAGACATCAACATTTTATTATCTTCTGAAGATACCAAAGAAGGAATATTAGAAGAAATGTTATTATGAAGATCTCCATGCTCCAAAGACAATAGTGACTTAAAAACCTAACTGGCTCTGAAGCAATATCCTCCTGTTCTGTTAAAAGTCTACCATTTGGAAACTCAATACAAGATATCCTATTTTTACTTCTCTTAATTTTTGTTGAAGAGTGAATTTTTTTTGTATTTCTATCACCATCTGAAAGCCAGATCTCCCTTGATTTTTGTCTCCAATAGATTTCTTCTCTGGACAAAACTTCTTCAAGCTTTACTTTTAGCAATTTTAGTTCATTAAAAACAAGATATATATATATATATATATATATATATATATATATATACTAATTAATATCTTTAGCTGGTATATTTGTTTTAATATATGCTTGGGAACTTTATTTCATTGGGAAATGATTATCTAGTTTAAGTTTCCTTCAATGTATATTTCTATTTTCTGGAAAGTATATCTTGGTTTCGAAAAGAAAATAAGTTTAGATGAACTGTGTCAAGATAGAATGAAAATGATGTTTTATTTTGAAAATGAATATCATATTTTTATGTGATTAATAAATAATTGATTTTATATCATTGGGTGTTTTGCGTATATTATATTTATATTAATGTGATTTTGGTTGAAAACTCAGGATGAAATGATTATATTATTTTTTGATGCAAAATGAACTTTAGAGAGTTAGAAAACCATGAGCGACACATACCTAGACAAGGTAGACAAACTGCAATCAAACTTAGATCCATTATAAAACTGGATCAATTTTAATGTTTAAACAATATGAAAGAAGATTGTCTTTTCCGATTTATACCTTTGCATGTTTAATTTTTGTATTCACATTTGCTTAAGAAATGGCAAGTCCTTGATTTGTTGGATATTGTCGTATGTTGATTTGGGTACCTACTTATGTCCTTGATCTCAAGTTTTGACTATTTTCTTGTCATGATTTTGTATCTGCTCATGGCCTTTATGCGAGTGTTGAATGTTGGTTCGTAGTTGACCATAGTTGGTCAGGTCTCTAGTTAGAGTACTGTCAGTCAGTGCACCTCGTATGAAGTCTTGTTTGACCAAGTGTGTATTCCTACCATATTGAACTTTGTAATCTTGTCCTGGTGTATTCCTTGGTTTAGGAGTTCGTTTGATTATGGTCTAGTGTCATATGGGAAAGTGGCTTTCGAGTGGGGGTCACACCCAAATTGGTTGTTGGGTAACCCATCAAAAGTGTGTCTAAATAAGTGATAACTTAATAGCATATTAGAGAGTTTAGTTATTGAAAACACTAAGTAAGATAATTGTGCCTCACGCATGGGATGAGTGCTAGTACAGTCTCGACATGCAGTGAGAAGGCCTAAAATGGCAAACCAACGACCTTGTCTTCACAAAAGGAAGTGTTGGGTCCACATGAGGCTTGGATGGCTTGGAGCTTCGGAATAGGTTGTCAGGGTAACCCAGTAGATGGGGTCGGAACCTATGGAGAACTACCTTGGTAACCATACCAAGTTATGTGATGACACTTGTCCCTTATGTTCGCTAGTGTGTTGGCTGAGTTGTCTTTGTTGGGAGCACTGTTGTGGAGTCGTCCTGTTGTTTTTTCCTTTGTGAGAACCTGATATTCATGTTAGAGCCTGGGTTGCTTATGATGGGTTGCGAAGACTTAGTTTCACAGATGCTCCAGTTGATCTTTTTTAATTACTTCTTATCATGTTTAGTTGGATCCTTTCCTATTCAGGGATCATTCATGTATTTATTGGACTGATGTGGTCATGTGTATTATTGGTTTATGTACGCCTTGATGGCAGGATGTAAATGATGTGAACCTTATGTATTCTTCACCCTATTATTTATCAGAGCCCGGTCTTGCAGTTGAGCATACCCGAAGATGTAGCCCACTAGGGGTTAACTTCGATATCATTTCGGTGTTATGTGGTGTTTATGTTCTTATGTTTCCTTTTTAATTTAGTATGTATGGATGGCATTATGTTAGAATGTATAATGTGGATTAGATGAAGTTAATCTTAAATGCATGTATGTAGTCATCTTATTAAATGCTATAATTTGGATCATGAAAGAATGTGGATTTGAATAATGGAATGTATTCAGTTGTTGATAATGCAATTAAGTATGCATGGAAAGTATTCATTAGTTTATAATAAAATTAAAGTACGTTCTGAAATTAGATGCATGACTTATGTTTTAATGAAAGTTTGAATGTAATGTATGGTTAAATTTTATTGGATGAACTTAATCATGTTATCTATATTTTTAACCTTAATGGATGAACTCATCATGTTATCTATAATTTTGACTTACCAAACAAATTTACCCTTGTTCAAAGTATTATCTTGTCATTAAGTCAATCAGCTTAATTGGATTAATTAGCGTGAGTTGAGTTAAATGTTGAATTAAGTAATCACGTTGGGAAACTCTTTAGGTGCTATTTAAGTCTTCCGTTGTATAATCTAGACTTTGATAACTCATTGTATCATTGTGTTGTGTTTTATTTAAAAATAAAATAATTTGCACTCTATTCTTGTGTTCTAGCTTTATCCCTTCGAGGTTTCCTGGCGGGGCATTATACAATGCATCCTTTGTTCTATGTAAATACTACATTAGCTTGCTTCATCATTATGAGCAACTTTACTTGTTTGGGGCCAGGGTAATCTTATTCTCCCGCCACCAAGTAGGTGGAATTAATTCTCTTTATGTTTCTCAGGTACTTTTGTTGTGAGATGCATCTGGCAAAAGTATTTTGACCTTTTCAGTTGTATTTTTCAGTTGCTCTACCTGCTCGAAGCCCTGTTTCAAACTCTCCAATTTTAAATGAGTCTGCTAATCCACCTTTGGATGAAGTCCAACCTCTGATCAGGAGAAAAAAGAGGAGAGCTTCAACTCCTATTTGTGGAGGTTGTCAACTCCTGCCAATTCCAACAATTCTATTCTTTAATGGATTTTTTATGCTTACTGGTTGAATAACTTTGATTTTCTATTTAACGAGTAATGTTTATCAGATAAATTCTTGTATAACTTGAATCAGTGACTGTTGCTAAGATATATTTCATTTTCCTTTCTCATAGTTAGCCCTTCATCATCTGTGGGTCATCATGTGACTGGAGTTATAGATGGGAAGTTCGAACATGGTTATCTTGTTACTATGGTAGTTGGCTCAGAGAAGTTAAGTGGTGTATTATACCAAATGCTGACAGGATTTTCCAGAGAACATTTTGCAGAAGTACCTAGTTACTTGAATAATTATAATAATGGGGATGTTGCTTTAGGGGTTTGCCCTCGTCGCCATCGCAGGAGAAAAGATGAAATTAAGAAAAGAGATCATGATCATCCTAAGCCAAATAGGAGTGGCTACAATTTTTTCTTTGCCGAGAAACATACAAAATTGAAAGCATTGCATCCTGACAAGGATAGGGAGATCAGTAAAATGATTGGTGATTCATGGAATAATCTACATGAAGAAGAAAAATCAGTAAAAGAGAAATGAATTCTGATATGAACTTTTCTTTTCCCACTATATAATTAGAGTCTTCTTTGTTACTTTTTAAGCTAAAAATAAATGCTTTTGTGTTGCCTTTCTTAATATTTTATCCTGATTTAATATATCAGGTTTACTTCCTATCTTTGTCTATGCCTTGCTGCCATTATTATCTACCATTAGGAAATAATGTTATATATTTTCATCTTATCTTTTACAACAATTGCAGGACCAAGAGATTCCTGATAAGAAGGCCACCTATTATGAAGACATTGAAAACAGTAAATTTACTCATTCCTTTTCACTTCATCAGTTTGAACACACGTGTGATATTATTTTAGAAATCATATTTCAGAATATCAAATTTATTTACAATTTTTGGTCTTTGTACTTTCCTCGTATGTTTTTTAAAAGAAATTTGGAAGTGAAAATGTGTAGACGTCTCGCTTAAATTTAATTGGATTTTTATGTCTTAATTTGCTCTTTCCTTGGTTTGTAATCTAGAATAAATTTGATTGTTCTTTCTTGTACGATGTAATAACATTTTTCAGGCATAATGTTGATTAATCTCCAGATTTCTAGGTATCTTTCAAAGTGAAGGGTTTGTATGAATTATCATGGTCTAAAGGGACCACAAATTTGGGCGTGGTGGTTTGTGGGGATGGCAATGCAAATTATCACCGAGACCAAAGATAATTGTGTCCTTAGATCCCTTTCCTCACTTTGCTATGAACACATTTATTGATACAATTCTATAAGTTATATAATTCATTTTCTAATGCTTTGTTCTCCTCTTGGTAATGTACTTCATTATAAGGTTATATCTTCAAAGTGGGAATTGAAGAAATATAAAGGGTATAAAGGGTTGTCTGCTATGAAGCATTATTTAGTATAATTTAATCATTTATTTTTTCAAGAAATTATAGTCAATTTCCTAGAACAATATATGTGTGAGATTATGTGTAGGTTCAGATTCAATTTAGAGAGCTTAAGATTTTTAAAAAAAAATTAATTATCAAGACAAATAAATTTATATTATAAAACAAGAAAACATAATTTTGGAAGTTAACTTTTGGCTTGTCTTGCATCCACATAAATTGAACCCCTTCTTTTCATTTTTTGAATGAACTTGAATCAAAATTTGCACCATTTTTTTTTTTTTTTTGGTATATAAACATGCATCAACCTTCATGAAACAAGTTAGAACCATTTGATAGCATCAAAGTTTATGTCTTTTCCTAAATTTTTCCAAACTTCTTTGTGAGTGTACTTACTTTGTAACACATAAGCCGATAGGCTTTGTTTATTGTGGACTTGCCTTTCCACATCTACCCGACTATCGAGCCATAATTGGAGGGGTTGTTTTTGATAGATCTGCAACTTGCAGAGAAAATGCTTTGCTTCACGATTAAACTAGAAATAGCCCATTGAAATCTCTACGGGCATTCAAGGTAAGAATGAATATGCTAAAATTTTAGCATTAAACTTTCACTTTGTGAGTAAATGTATAGTGTCTCTAAAATATGATCCTCCTAAATGATTAAATCACTTCAATTAAAAATTTTGGTGAGTGAGAAAACAAACGATCCTTTTAAAATTAGACTACGACACTGAAAGTCATTTTTATTATTTGATTATGTATCGAAGAAAGTTGAATAGGGGGAGAAGACATGAGAAGGAAAGATCCAATGGTGGAAGATATTAATTCCTTACTCTGTTAAAAAAAAGTAATTTAAAATTACCTTAAATCTGTTATTCTCATCTTAAAATATTGGCCCGTCTTTCACTTTGAAGATATCGTGTGGTGGCTTAATCACAAACATAATTCACTTATGACTAGATTAAATGATGAGGGATGAGGTGTAAAAGAAGAACATTGTAGAAAGGTAGGTCTCCCTTGTGCTGAACAATTGAGATTTGAAGCATGTTCTGCCCACATGGAGGAAGGGTTGGGAGTACAATCTCAACCACAGATAGTATAAGGGAGTAGTAAGAATATTATGTTGAAAATGTCTATCAATTTTTTTTCTCTATCTAATATTTATTAAGTATAATCGTGAAAATTGTATAGTGCGAGATTTTTTCATTTATTTTGTGATATTTGATTGGGTTGTTTTATTTCTATATAAATTTAGAAAATAGTAGTTATTTTTAATTCTATTTATTCATATATTTGGATGTCAAATAAAACATAGTTCACTTTTTAAATTTGTAAAATGATCTTGAAACTTATGAAATAGTCAAATTTAAAATGTAGGCATTTATGGACTCCCTTCAACTAATTTTTATGAGCCAATTTGAACATTAAATTTGTTAACTTGTGCTCTAGGTGCTATATTTAAGAAGCAACCCTAATTCGATTTTACATAAAGATAAATTATCTAGAAAATGTCTAAGTGTATCATAACATTATCATTTGAGGATATCACCATTGCATTGTCTCCTTACATGACATCTACATTTATTGCATGATCACCTTTTATCTTTTATCATTTTTTTATAAAGTTGAATTGGTAACAAGTGTTTGACCAAGGAATAACACTTTACCTAGTAAGCTCTCCAACATTGTCTATAAACACCACCTCTCTTTAGACATGGTGGATATTAAGACATACATATTTCAGATGACAAAATTGGTGAAGTTTAGATTCACAAACTAAATTCAAATTCACACATAGATTTTAGACCTCGACTTCTATGTAAATGTAATAATTTCAATCATAACCTAAAAAATGCAAGCAATAATTTTTTAAAACACAAAACTTTTATACAACAATAAAGCAATACAAACACGTTTTGTCACCACAGGTGAAGCCATGTGATATTGAAGACGTGGAATAGACATGTTGGAAATAAAACAAGGAAAGGAATTTGCTAAAAAAAAAGAATGGGCAACACACATTCCCATGTAACACACCATATGTAAGATCAAAACTTTTCTCTCTTTCCTTTCTTTAATTTTCTCACATGCCTCTTCTTTGTTCTTTCTCATTCAGTACACCCATTCACTCATCATTTGATACATTTTGTTTCTTTTTACTGTATTTTAATGACTCTTTGTTTTTGTCTCTTACCTGTCTCACCCTTGCACAACCTCTCTTTTCATCACTTCAAATTTCTCTTCTTATTTTCTTATACAAATCTTCCCATATTCTTTCCATGGCTAATTTCTCTATTCAATGTCTCTGAACTAACTATTAATTAATTGTCATAAATTAAATGTTAATATAATATACTATGTAAGTAAAATTTTATTTATATCTTTTCTTATTTATCTATCGGCTTATCCTTGCACCTCCTATAGCTGCAATTGCTAGTTTTATCATTTTCTTGAATACAAACCTCCCCATCTTTTACTTGTGTGAAGACATCAAGATTTCAGTCATGACTTTTGTCTAACATTAGTACATTTCTCTTTCTTCATTTGGTAGTGTTTGCTTTCAACTAAAGAAGGGTTTTTGTAACTACCCCACCCTAAATAGGTTGCAAGGGTGATGTTATTTGTGTTTTTATCCAAAAGAAAACTTCACATCTTTAGATGGATTGCTATTGAATTTTCCATGGTGCACTTTATTCTATTTGAATTTCTAGTTTGCAATCCATAGCTTTCACCATAAATAATTACACTTAATTTTCTAAGGTATTTGATGTAGACAAAAATATATGTTCTCCTCGGTTAGAGCATTTTAATATATCTTTCTTTCTACCCGTATTTTATGGATGGAAGGTGTGCAACTAGTTTTCTTTTTGTAGGTGCAACTATACTTTGCATTGATATATAGAGCTTGATGTTTGTCACTATGTTGTTTGTATTTAGTGTTTTTTAATTTTATAATGCAATGAATCTATTATTGAGATGAATTTTACATTGATCTGGTGGTTCTAAATTCTTCTTTATTTTGTTTTCTTCGCTTTAAGGTTTGATTTGGGTATTTGAGGCTTCCTTTCTTGACTCTTATTAGAGGTGTTCAAAAAGATTTTTCAAGCATTTACTTTCTACTTTAATAATATTAAAGTTTCTTTTTGAAAAAAAATAATAGGTTTGTTTATTAATTATTTTATTTTTGCTTTAAGATAAATTGTATTTAATATTTGTTTGCATTTAAGAGAGCTGATTATATTCTAACATAATGATTACCAGTTCGAATAGTGGATTAAAATTAAAATTTTCTATTTATCCTATTGATATTTTGTAAGTATAGATGCATTTATTTGATTTGTTTTTGCAATCATGAGTAAGATCAATATCAATGATATTAGTGACATGTGTACCCTATCATTTAGGTGTCTTTGTTGGTTATGTTCTAACTTGTGGTATCTTGGAAGCATTTCGATCCACCTTTGCCTTTTTAAGTGCCTTCTCTTCTCTTACATTTTGGGGATTTTTATTGACGTTGCTACAACTCAGGAGTAAGAAATAACACATTATTATGGGAGGGACCCTTCTTCGGCCAACCATCATGACCATTCCTGGGTTGTTATTGTTTTATTATTATTTTTTTAGTGTTTTATAAGTGGAATTGGTTTTCTTGGGCAATTTGGTGTGTAAAAAAAATGAAAAATAGGCATCCTATTGACTATGTCCATTGCCTATAGTAGCTTTTCCAAGTTCTTTGTAAACTTTCAAGTTTATTGTACCTTTTCAATTTATGTACTTTCTCTATGCACCTTCTTAACTTCTATTTATGTTAAACAAATATTTGATTTAGTTGTTCTTATGTAGAAGACATCATAAAATATTTTGAAGAATGTCCTATCATGTAGCTTTCACTCCTCTAAGTCTTTTGTCCATCAAGTTCTGTTGATTGACTTTCAATCTAGGTGGCTGCTCCAAATCATTCCAATCTATACTACCAAAAGAGAAAACAAATAACAACTATAATTTTATAAATATATAATACCAATAAAACCAACTTCAAGATTTCATCTATAACTCTTATTAACAAGTAATCTTACAATTAAAATTAATTGGCATGTGTATTATTATTATTATTTTTAAATTAAATCTGACGAGGATGTTGTATGCTTGACGACATTCTCTCATCGGATGACCGGTCATGGTTGTCGTCAGAAGAGTCCTGGATGCCCTTAGAATTCCGACGTCAATCAACGAAACATCTGACGAGGATGTTGTATGTCCGACGACATTCTCTCGTCGAACGTGAGTCAGAATTATGACGCTGAATGAGCGGTCATGGTTGTCATCGGAAGAGTCTTGGTGTCATCTAAATTCTGACAAAACATCCGATGAGGATGTTGTATGTCCGACGACATTCTCTAGTTAGACGGGAATCAGAATTCCAACTTCCACCCAGGAAACATCTTACGAGGATGTTGTATGCCCGATGACATTCTCTCGTCGGATGAGCGGTCAAGGTCGTCATCAGAAGAGTCTCGGGTGTCGTTGGAATTCTGACGTTGGTGAGAACCGTCAGAATGACCGACTATAAGTTTTCAACAGATGTGTTTGTCAACAGTCTGACGAAAAATAGTCGAAATTCCGACGAGCAACCATCAAAATTGAGCCCCAAATGTACTAGTGACCTAATTAATTAATTCTCAGTCATCAATGTCACATGGAAAATAAATCACTCATTATTAATTAAATAATCATTTAATTAATTAATCATTCCAAGTAAATCATTTTAATCAATTATCCTATTTATTTAATTAAATATCCTAGCATATTTAATTAATAAATCAATTTGCCATTAAATCATCAAAAGGAATTAAAATTGAGAAAAGAAATCAAAATGGAATTAAATTATCAAAAAAAAAAATGGAATTAAATTGAAAAGATCTCAGAAAAGCAATTAAATGAAATAAATATCAAAATATTAAATATGAAATAAATCAGTTTTTCTGATTTTATCTTAAATTTAGTTCAATTTCCTTTTAAAGCTGATAAAAGTAGCCAATCACATCAATTCACTTGGATTGTGCTTCCTCTTGGAGAATCTATGTCGCTCATCGTTGATCGATCTTGACTGTTGGTCTCTCTTTGGATTTTCTATAAATTCAAGCCCTCATCTCTCATAAAAAAAAGAACCTGAAGATTATTGTTATTATGATGTTTTTGCTCTAGGCTTATTGATATTTGCGCATTGAGATATTACATATTAGTTATTGCATATTTGTTAAATCAACTAGCTTAATGTTCATTCATATTGCTTAAAATCATGTTAGATTAATCATGCATATCTAGCTTAATCTTGCATCCATTTAGCTCAATTTCATACTCATATATATTAAATCCTTCATTTAGGTGTTGTCTAGTCATTGGTGTTGCATATGGAAATCTAAGAGAAAAACTAAACTCACATCTACTAGAAGGCAATAGGTTGCTTTGTAATGGTTTCCTTATTCATTGATTATTGATTTACTAACCATGCATCTAATGACTTAATTAAAGTATTGTGTATTCAGATATAGATACAGATACAAATCCACTTTTCACACACACATTTTTGGCACCCACCATGGGGCCCAAGAAATCAATTTTTGGCCTTGCAAAATCCTTATTTTATTTTTCAAGTTTTCATCTGTATAGCCTCTACAAAAGGTCGTATGAGTTTTTGTGCATTACAGGACGAGTTCTGGGAATACTCGTTTGACTCTGTGGGAGTCATCGTACGAGTTTCTACTTTGTCGTCTTCTTTTGGGGTTTACTCGTTCTTCCCTATGAGAATTGTCGTACGAATTTCTAAGTTTCTCGCTCTATAAATAGTATCTTTTTAGGGTTTTCTTGACTTGGCTTTGAATTTCACTGACGCTAAGCTTGAATTGTCTTCTATCTAGAGATTTTCACAGCTTAACTCATTTTCTGCAAAATGCCTATCAAAGAATTTATCAAATCAAACTCACGCATGTCAAAGAATCGAAAACAACATGACTACTAATGCGTTGGTTTTGCAGGTTGCCTAAAGAGAATCAAATATTGTGTATTCTTTAATTCATTTTTTTAGGCACTTAAATTGCTATTTGGTTAAAGAACAAATATGTCTATTGTGTTTGAAGAAAAATCTAAGAGGTAGGAAAGTATGCTCTTGTCTGCACAGACAATCAGAAATCTAGACCCTCGAAGCTTTTTCTAAGTTTGAGATTTGTGAACCTTTTAGTGGGTTTGTCACAGTGGGAAAAAGTAATCACCCTGTGAGAACGACCCAAGTGAGAATAGCTAAGCCCAAGCATTCACCCTCACTATAATAAATAGGCCTTTCAGGATTAAAGTCTTGGGGGATAGGATTATTTGAGTTTTCTCTTTTGAGATCTCTCATATCGATCATTTTGTAGGGCCTTGCGGTCTCAATCACACTTGCATGACTACAACTTGTTTCAGTAACTTGTCGGGCTATAGGCCTCAATCACTCTTGCATGACATCAAGGGATAATTTCGAATGAAAATCCTTACTACGAACTTTAAAATAGTAGCTACCCAATTCACCTCCGAAAGGGGGATAATCTTTGTGCAAGAGAGATAGTATCTCTCCCAAGATACTTTCCATTTCATGCCCCCATTAGTGTTTGGAGTCGGCTAATACAACATTGAGAATCCATTGTGTGAGACTCAGCAACCGTATTCTAATTAGCTATTCGGTGTGTACCTGAGTCTACAAGCAAAGCTTTTCTCTCTCATCCAATTTCCTTAGGATTAGCATGTTGTGTTTGATGTCACTTTGGATCTCACATGTTTGTTGTTTTTTTATTCGAAGCTAAAACTGAAAATAAATAAAAAATTGGAAAAACTCAAAAACACCAAAAAAATCAAAATTCAATGATCGAAAAACTTAGTCTCCTTGTCAAAAATTTGTCTCTGAGCATAATTGTCGTATGAGCTTCCTAATTCATTGTACGAGTTGAATACATTGTCATCCAAGTCTTCTAGTTTGTTATTCTGGCTTATTTAAATTGTCATTCTAGTCTCTGAAGATTGTCGTCCGAGCTTATAAACTTTGTCGTATGATTCATTTTGGTTTGTGACAAGTTGTTGTATGGTAAGCATTACACTGTCGTTCGAGTATAGGCAGCAACTCGTATGAGAAACTATCTATCATCTGGAACCTATCAAATTGTCATTTGAGTCAGTATCCTCTGTCGTACGAATCTCTGATTTTGTTAGTCCAGAACTTGTCTATTTGCGTACTTTTCCAGAACTGTCATACTTTCCTAATCAGTTTGTAGTGAGCATAAATCTGGTCATCCTAATCTTGAGCATAAACAACCTCGATAGTGTACCACTCCCATTGTGTTGCATGACTTCGTCGATAATCTCCCAATCTAGTTCAAATCAATCGATTATCAAACTTATCAATCGCTTCTCAAACTTATTCAACCTAGGTTTCTTAGATCACATCTTAGTGTCATACATGTAAAATTCATCTTAAAAACAAGTAATCAATTAGAAGCCAAAGGGAAATCACGAATCCCTCCTAACCAAAGAATTTAACAAATAAGACAATGGAATAACACAATCAAGCAAATAGGAATTAAAATAATCAAATGAAATCAAAACTCCCTATCCCAAGATCGCATATTGCTTCCACTGCTCTTCTCCTCTTCGTGGTATGATGGCTCTCAGATATTGCACTGGTAACCTGCAAGTGACACAAAGATTCAAAGTTTGTGATTGTTGAAAATGAGATTGGATGCTCAATTTATAGATTTTTGGATGAGATTGATTGAAAGGTGGAATAGATTGATCAAGAGGTGGAACTCAGGTGAGCTCACATAAAAATTGATAGTTGAACTGTTGATTGTAGGAGTGGAACTCAATAGATTGAATAGATTAATTGAGTCAACTGATTGAGAAAAAGTTGACTGAGGGAAGAAAAAGAATGATTGGCAGAAATAAAGAAGATGACACAGAGAGCTTAATTTAGAAAAAGCTAACTGAAAGATGGAAATAGAGATTGGAGAGATAAATGATTTAATTAATTAATTGCTTTAATTAATTAATTTAGCATGTGCTTGCATTTAGATTTAGATTTAGATTTTCAATTTAATCTTTGCATGATATTTATTCAAATAATTGAATTTATTAATTCAATTTAGTATTTGAATATATTTAGAACTTGACTTTGATTTTCAATTTGGTTTTTGAAATCATGCACATGTAATTGAATTTGGAAGAAATTAGAAGAAATAAGAAATTAAATGAAATTAGAAGAATTAATAAAATTAAATGAAATTAGAATTTGGGGATTTGGAAATAGAAGAATTAATTAGTTAATTAAATAATTTAAAGAAACTATTTAATTATGTAGAAATGGAATTTAATTAAATAATAAAGATTATTTAAATTAAAGGAATTAAATCATAATTAATTAAATAATTAATATTTAATTAATATTTAGAAGAGAGTTGAATGATTAGTTGATCAGAGAGAAATTGAGAATAAGTAGTTTATTTATTTAAATAATGAAGATTATTTAAATTGAGGAATTAACCATAATTAATTAAATAATAAATATTTAATTATTATTTAGGAAATGATTAAATGGTGATATAATAGGAAAATAGAATAATTAATAAGATGATGAGGAAATATCAAATTAGAAGAAAATAGAAGAAATAGAAGAATTAGAAGAATTAGAAGAAAAAGATTAATTAACTTAATTAAATAATTAAAGAATTATTTAATCAATTAGAGGAATAATTAGTACATGATCAATGAGACATTTTTAGGTGTCTACATTTTCCCCTCTTTGAGACAATGTCGAAATGACGTTGTTTCAAAGAAAATAAAAAAATTGCTCTAGTATGCCCGAGTGATACTTATGGTGTAAATATGCCCCCTCGAGAGATTGTTTGTGCATTAAAAACATGAATGATCTCTTGAAAAAGAAGAATGTTAGATAGAATATAGAAGAATGGTTAGCAGATTATTAGCGGATTAGAGATAGGTGATGTGAAGATAATATTGAGATAGAATATGACAGAATAGATTGATGAAAGAATAATGTTAGATGATAGAAAATGGTTTAGAAAGAGATGAGAAAAGAATCAGCAAACTAGCAATAAGCAAATGAGATGAAAATGAAATTGAATGAATCACGAACATGTGTCACATATTTTATTGCATCAATATATATTCATCACCGAGCCTTATTATTGAACAATGAATCTTAGCACATCAGGGTATAAGGAACCAAGATGCAAAGATATCTCATTAAAGAAACAAACATGTACCAGACAAGCAACAAACAAAGAAAAAGATAATGCCCATCATGGCTCCTCTAGTCACTTGTGGACATCCTTGAGTAGCATAGGAACAATATTTGTCACCAAATGATAAAAGATAAAGATTGACCCGGACAAAATTCAGCAGCTATACTGGCCTTGTGCCTTCGTTCTCAATTGCTTGATGTGATGGTTGATAATGTCTGATCTCAGAAAGTTGCGGACCCCGTTTAAGACTGACTTGTCTGATTTCGAGTGTATCCTCTTCTGTTTAAGACAAGATAATGATCACTTTGATATGGACATGATACAATTGATAAGACAGTTCGATCAGTTGATTGCAGATGTTTGACTGGATAGTCGTATCCTTTGTTAACTTTGTGCAAAGTGTTTGTTGGATATCTGCTAGGGTATTTGTTTCTCACAAGACATTTTATTGCAAGTTTTTTGATTGATTGATTTTCAATTTTTACTTCTTTTCCAAGAGCTTTTTTGATGTTTTTGGATTATGTAGATTGATATTTGAATGCTTTTGTTTGATTTTTTCAGGACATTTTGCAGATGTTTTTGGTTGATTTTTTTAGGACATTTTGTAGATGTTTTTGGTTGATTTTTTCAGGACATTATATGGATATTTTTGGATTTTATGGTTTTCATTGTTTTTGGATTTTGAGTTTTTCAATGTTTTTGGATTTTGAGTTTTTCAATGTTTTTGGATTTTTTCGAAGGACATTACATGATTTTTAGGATTTTGAGTTTTTCACTGTTTTTGTATTTTGAGTTTTTCATTGTTTTTGGATTTTTAGTTTTTCGAGACTTTATACAATTTTTTGGATTTTTTCAGGACTATGATTTTTTGGATTTTTTCAGTTATGCCCCCAATGTGCAAACCTATATGACATGATGATCTGCATAATGCATGATGAAGTTGCATTTCCTATTGGAACAAGGTTGACTATGTTTGTTTTTGCATTTGTAATACACCAATTGAAATGGGGGTGCAAAACATTTCATAGATAAGCAGGCAATAGATCTCTAAGGCCCTTTGGAACATTCAAATCAACACACTTGGTGACTAGGATTTACAAATGGAGACGTGGAAAACTTCCCCATTGATTCTTGAAACTTTGATCTTCTTTTGCCCATGTGTGTGCATTGGAGTTAATTCCTTCTCTTGTGTTCACTAAAGATCCTTAACATCCTATATGACTAGCTACATGGATTATCCTAACTTCAAAAGCACCCCGAATAGAGCCTCGCTGCCAGCAAGCCTTGAGAGCTCCGATGAGGTTATAGACGGTAATTTCTCAAATATTGGTCCATTGCCAGTAGGCGTTCATAGCCCTGATGGAGTTAGTTGTATGTTCCCATAGTCAATATTTTTGGTGCACTTGTATGCATGATATTTCAGTTATATATCATTGATCTTTTGCCTTGAGATAAATTTGGCATAGCTCTTTTTCTTTTTCTTTTATTGCCTTGACATGTAAGTAATGAAACCTACTTGGGTATGACAATTACAGCAGCGTGAAGTAGAATTTTAGTTTTTTCACTACTCATATGATCAACTAGGTGTCTCGAATGAATTAGAGATTTTTTTAATATGTTTGAGATATAGCAATTGATAGATTTTGGGTTAACAAGTCTGAAATAGTGAAATCACTACCCAACCAGAAGTAAAGCGTCGTCACAGGGTAATGTTGAAAATGAATGACCTTAGGACCTCAAGACTTCATGTCCAAATATCTAAGAAAGGAGATGACCCTTGTTTCTCTTGAATGCAAATGAATGATAAACTTGAACAATTGCCTTGTTTTATTGATGCTTCTATATGTAATTGCCGAAATTTTGTGAATGCAACTTCTCAATATGATGTGCTTAGAAAGAAACTATATGCAATGTAGTGCTTTGAATAAAATGATATGCAATGTGGAAAGTAAAACCTAAACTAACCTAGCCTTTAGGTATAATATTTGTATAGGTAGTTCATTGGTCTTTGCTTGAAGAGTCAGATAAAGATGTGTTTTCCAATAGGATATAAGGACTCAGCTGGGTGTACACGTTCAACATCTCCAATGTTGATTTCTTTAGTTTTTGGATTTTGTGGATAATCGGAAGGAAATCCATCTCTGGAACCCATGAATTTAGCTATAGCCTTATCAGTTTCAAAGAAATCCAACTGTGGTAGATTCTCTTGCCCCCAATCTATCAAGTGCGGGTGTATGAGACAAATTGGTTCTAGTTCAAAAGTTGTGACATGAGCGGGTGTTATGCTTGTTTTTGTCACTACATTGGCATTTGATGATGGCAAACATACAATTCTTGACAAGCTGCTCTGTATAGTATGATTTGGATTGGTGATTTCATTGATAAGGGGTTCATGAACAACTTGTGTAGAAGGATTGGGATCATGAGGAGAAATGATAATTTTATTTGAGAGGGAATCTTGTGAAGAACATGGAGGATTGTGACATGGAGATGAAGGGATGGAAGGATCTTCATCAGGATTTGGAGAAATAATAGGATCTTGTTTATGACATGAAGGTAAAGGTATGATTTGATCTTGGTTTGTAAAGGGATTATTATGAAGGATAGAAGGGATGTCTTGATCTTGCTTAGGAGGTCGATGTTCGATGGGACTTGAAAGGACACTATGTTCTTGAGATGGAAGGGTGTCATTATGAATGGAATAGAAAAGAGCGAGGGGATCATCATAAGATTCTTGGTCAGTGGGATCTTGATCAAAAATTAGGTAGGATGGAAGTGGTTGTTCTTGATCTTTATTTGTTTCAGGACTCATTTCTTCTGATTTTGGATCATCCTCTTGACATAGGGAAGGAGTTTGGAAATGCATGGGAGATTGTTGGAATGTTTCAACCTTTTGACTTGATGAAGAAGGGTTTTGAATGAGACTGTCTAAATCATGACTTGGATTGGATTGGTTTTGGGCTATGGATACCCCTTGGGAGGTTGTGTTATTAGATAAAGATGGTGTGGATTGGTCTTGTGTGACTTCAGGGGATGATGAAATGGTGGATGGATATGGTTGATTTGAGATTTGGTTGAAAAGAATTTGATTTTGGGTGAAAGTTGTTTGATTTTGGTTGAAAGTTGTTTGATTTTGGTTAAATGAATTTTGATTTGGACTTTGGTTGAAAGGGGTTTGATTTTTCTTGAAAGAGATTTGAATGTTGGGTTGGTGTGAATTTTGATTCTGACTTTGGTTGAAATGGGTTTGATTTTGGTTGAATGAGGTTTGATTGTTTGCTTGATATGAATTTTGATTTGGAATTTGGTTTAATGGGGTTTGATTTTGGTTGAACGAGGTTTGAATGTTGGGTTGATATGAATTTTGATTTGGAATTTGGTTGAATGGGGTTTGATTTTGGTTGAAAAGGGTTTGATTTTTGGGTTGATATGATTGGTATGATTGATATAGTGGGTTGAAAGAAAAAGAAGGTTTACATGACTCTAATGTTGGTTGAACTTGGGTAGGAACAATTTTGTTGAAGAATAAAGGTTGACATGTTTGAATGGTCTCACAAGAATAAGAAGGTTGGTCTAATATTGATCCCCTTGTGGCCATTACTTCTCTCATCATGTTTTCTAACCAGCCCCTATGGTTGTCAGGACTAGCCATGTCTGTCACTTGTTGTTGCAAAGTTTTGATTTGTTGAGCTAATATTTCTATGGATGGCGATGGAATAGGAATGGAAGGGATGAATCCTCCACTTTCCCTATGAAATGTATAATTCCAATCCATGATGTTTTCTTGTTTGGTTTCGACCTATGATCACAACATATAAGATATTTTCTCCATTTCTTTGAATGTGACAATGTTTGATTGAACTTGACCAACTTGTTTGAGTTAAGGTTGAGTTTGATTGATCCTCTGATTGTGTTTTGGATGTTTGGGGTGTGACTTTCTAGGATAATTATGCAAATGATGATGAACTAAGACAAATGTATATGAGGTCTAGACAAGGACGTATATGAGGATGATAATACAAATGCAAAATTAGGACTATGCAATGACTATGGATGATAATGAAGACGTGAAGAACTTATGCAAAAGACTTTAGGACGATAATGAGGATGTAAGTGCGAACAATGCAAAAGTCTTAGGATGATAATGAGGACGTGAGTGGGACTATGTAAAATACTGCCTAGGGTCACAAGTATGTAAGGACTTTTGAGTTTTGGTTTCAAAATGGACTTTGTTTTCTGTAACTTCGTGTGTAGGACAATGTTTTGTAGTTTTCCAAATCTGAGAACAATTGCTGGTAGGTATGTATAGCTGACTGACTCAATTTTCATACAATCTCAGAAAATTCAGAGATACGTGCGATAGGGCCTGAAATAGCCCAAGGGACTGACTCAATACCAGTCTAGCACAACGATACATAAAAAAGCATAGAATACAATCTTAGGCTGGATAGGGGAAACCATTCAAATGAGGCCCTTACAATAAAATACCGAAACAAAATGAACAGATAGAGAGAGTAGCAGCACTGGATCCACTCCATGGCACACACTTCTCGGGCATGCCAGTCTCTCTTACCCCAAAGATCCGAAGATCTTATCACCAAGGTATTTTTGTCTCATAATGTAAGGTACATGAGGGGTATCTATGGGGTACGATCCGCACTCCCGGAACCACTGAATGTAGGATTTTTGGCAACTAAATTGGTTCTTAGTATTAGGTTTTGAGGGGTCTCGATCCAATGACGGATTCTTAGAGCAAGCCACTTAAGGCTTTAGTTGAGCTTATCGGTGTAGGGAAGGCCCCCACATACATCAAATTCACTCAATACTCTAGCCGCCTAACCAATGTATTTATATAGCGGCTCGAAAAACCCGCTCGAGAGTATGCTAGGAGAGATGATATCCCCAACACATCCCAATTCAAAGTACCTTTGTGGGGTGATGAAATCCCCAGTCAAAAATACCCCTCACTATGTAGAATAAAAGAAAATTTGGATATCATTGTCACCTTCCTTCTTTCTCCCAAGAGCCCAATGGCGGGTAGAAAGTCAGTTAGTGCAACTATAGGTCCACCCTAGACACAATAAAAAGTTCTTTACCTTAAGAAAATGAAAAAATGATTTAATCTAATGCAGTCTGATTCACATTCATTTTAAAGCCCAAATTTAGGTGTTAGATACACATGTGCATGTCCATTTTAAACACCAAATCCAAGTATGAAGGCATAGATGTCAATTTTAGCCCATGTTCATTTTAAGCACTAACAATGAAATGTGAGATTATCCATGCATGTCCATTTTAACTGTTGTTGATTTTTAGCACTAAAAATGAAGTGTGAAGTGTGCATGCAAAAATACTAATCTAATCCTCTCTGAAAATCTGCCACAAGCTGTAAACAGAAGATTAGTAGTACAATCAAACTAACAAAAAATAGAAACTCAAAACTTGACAGAGGCAAATGCGTAATTTTACCTATGCGTTTGCATGATACTTACAGAGCGAATGTGTGAATCTGACAGAGCGAATGCATAAATCTGATAGATCAAATGCGTGATGATATCTAGTCGATTGCGTAGCACTAACAGGTTGATTGCGTGACAGAAGGCAGACAACAACACAAGTTAAAAACTAAAAAAAATAAGAAAACTAAACCCGATTAGGAACCTGTGAAACCAATTGTGAAGCCCTAACCAAATCCCTCATCATCCATTCAATATTGATTAGATCATATTTAACTATATAAGAAAGAACTAGGCTATTATATCTATCTAAGGCCAGTTGTTCTTCCGAATCCTGTATTAATTTTTCTGCCTGAAAAACCCTTTGATAGCATTTGGCTTCTCTCCTTTTTTGTTTTGTCCTTCTTGCACCTGAAATCTTGAACTGAACTTTTCTTGCCATAAACTGTATTAATCAAATCATAAAAATAAAAGCAATTTGATCCCAGATTAACCAAATTTAAGATAAAATTAAACATAACAGATAACAGACGGGAGAAAAAATTAAACAACAAAGCTTCCTGCGAATGCGTGATGTAGAAAGGGCGATTGCGCGATTTGGACAGGGTGATTGCATGACCCTATCAGAATGAATGTGTGACCTTGAAGGGTCAAAAACATGATGCTATCTATGCAATTGCGTGATGATGAATGCTTGATTGCGTGACGGAAAAATATTTTCTCGAAATTCGTGCAACCTGCAAAAGAAATGAAAAATCCGCACAATTTGCAAAAATCACACCGAAAAATAAAGAAGATTAAGCTTGCTGTTAGTTCATGTCGGGTTCACCAAAATGTCGTAGATGTAAAATTCATCTTAAAAACAAGTAATCAATTAGAAGAAAAAGGGAAATCACGAATCCCTCCTAACCAAAGAATTTAACAAATAAGACAATGGAATAACACAATCAAGCAAATAGGAATTAAAATAATCAAAACTCCCTATCCCAAGATCGCATATTGCTTCCATTTCTCTTCTCCTCTTCGTGGTATGATGGCTCTCAGATATTGCACTAGTAACCTGCAAGTGACACAAAGATTCAAAGTTCGTGATTGTTGAAAATGGATATTGGATGCTCAATTTATAGATTTTTGGATGAGATTGATCAAGAGGTGGAACTCAAGTGAGCTCACATAAAAATTGATAGTTGAACTATTGATTGTAGGAGTGGAACTCAATAGATTGAATAGATTAATTGAGTCAACTGATTAAGAAAAAGCTGACTGAGGGAAGAAAACGAATGAATGGAGGAAATAAAGAAGATGACACAGAGAGCTTAATTTAGAAAAAACTAACTAAAAGATGGAAATAGAGATTGGAGAGATAAATGATTTAATTAATTAATTTAGCATGTGCTTGCATTTAGATTTAGATTTTTAATTTAATCTTTGCATGATATTTATTCAAATAATTGAATTTATTAATTCAATTTAGTATTTGAATATATTTAGAACTTGACTTTGATTTTCAATTTGGTTTTTGAAATCATGCACATGTAATTGAATTTGGAAGAAATGAGAAGAAATAAGAAATTAAATGAAATTAGAAGAATTAATAAAATTAAATGAAAATAGAATTTGGGGATTTGGAAATAGAAGAATTAATTAGTTAATTAAATAATTTAAAGAAACTATTTAATTATGTAGAAATGGAATTTAATTAAATAATAAAGATTATTTAAATTAAAGGAATTAAATCATAATTAATTAAGTAATAAATATTTAATTAATATTTAGAAGAGAGTTGAATGATTAGTTGATCAGAGAGAAATTGAGAATAATTAGTTTATTTATTTAAATAATGAAGATTATTTAAATTGAGCAATTAACCATAATTAATTAAATAATAAATATTTAATTAATATTTAGGAAATGATTAAAATGATTAAATGATGATAGAATAATTAATAAGATGATGAGGAAATATGAAATTAGAAGAAAATAGAAGAATTAGAAGAATTAGAAGAATAAGATTAATTAACTTAATTAAATAATTAAGGAATTATTTAATCAATTAGAGGAATAATTAGTACATGATCAATGAGACATTTTTAGGTGTCTACACTTAGACAAGATAGATCATTCCTAAAACCAGACTAGGTCTTAGTCACCTCTCTCAATCACTACATTAAAACACGTAACTAGCTTTGATTTAATCTTGACATCTGCATCACATTTGACTCTCGGTCATGTCAGTTGTAAATGCCTATTCAAACGAGGAGCTCTTCTAAGAACAAGAACAAGAAAAAGGAAGAGATAGTAACATTGCAAACCAATCCTTTTTACCAAGAGCAACAAATTTTTGATGAATCTTTTGAACAACAATACTCAAACAAACCTTTGTCTTCAAACAAACCATTTTTGGATCAATCCTTATCTTCCAATATGTTTGAAGGAAGACAAGAAAAAGAGAGCGATAAACGTAAATCTCATAATGACTTTAGTGTCCAGACTAATGATAGCGATTCCTCTTACAACAATTCTGAAGTTTCTGAACCTAGAGAAATAACAGCAGAAAAATGTCAAAAAGACAAAAACTTCAGAAAAATGATGAAGATTATCATGGCCCAAGAAAAAAAAGAGCACTTTCTAGAATTGGCCAAAGAAGGAGCTAAACTCCCCCTGATTACAATCTTGAAATTCTTATCACTAAAGAAGACGATAATCCACTAGTATTGGTGACAAAACAACTATAAGAACTAAAAATTGAGATTAAGGAAATGAGAGACAAAGACAAATCTCCTATGAAATATTCCTTGGATACGATTTGTCCATTTCCATTCGACAAGAGTCTTTACATGCCTCTGTTTCCTTGAAGATTAAAAATTCCTAAGTTTGATAAATATGATGGCAACTCGGATCTCTAGGACCATGTTCAAGAATTTTGTGCCCTATGTATGGAGTTCATGCATGAACAAGCTTATCTCATGTGCCTCTTTCCAAGAAGTTTAGGAGGACAAGCTATGTAATGGTTTTCAAGCCTACCTATAGGAATTAAATCTTTTGAAGAAATGGTTGAATTGTTTTTACAACAATACTCCTATAACATTCACCATCCGATCACAATGATCGATCTTTGTAATAATAAACAAAAGACAAAGAGGTTCTCTAGTTATTGACGACCCATTCCTGATTCTGAGAAAATGGACATCTTTGTCAATAATCTGATTCCTAAGTTGAAATATAATATCCAAATGTAAGTATACCCTTCATTCAACAAAATGGTAGATAGTTCTTTGTTTTTTATCAATACCCCAGTCCAAAGGCAACTAAGGATTGGAAGGATTCTTGGCTGCAATATCTCTGAGTTTCCCTCTACTTATCTGGGGCTTCCTTTGTGTCTTAAGCATGAGGACTCCTTCTAGAACAAGCTGATAGATAGACTTAACCTGAAACTTGCTGGTTGGAAAGGGGTTGTCCTTAGTCAAGTGGGCAAAATCACTCTGCTCAAAGCCACTCTCCAAAACCTTCCTGTGTATGCTCTCAGCTTGTTCAAAATCCCCACAAAGTTTGTAGAAGCCATTGAAAGAATCCAAAAAAAATCCTTTGGTCAGGAGTGGAAGTCAAAAACAGAATTCCCCTTATTGCCTGGAATAAAATTTGTTCCCCTAAGGCCTCAGGTGGGCTGGGTTTGAGGAACATTGGTTCTATGAACAAAGATTTATTAGCCAAACAAATATGGAGATTCAAAGGGGAGGAAAGAGAATGGAACTCTATCTGGAAAAACAAATATCTCTATATGCAACCTTCTGAGGAAGAATTCTTGATAATTCTTTCACTGTTGAAGGATCCACTCTACGGAATGTTGTGCAATCTGCTAAAAGCTGGGCTGCTACTGGCAGAACTTGGAACCTTGGGGATGGGAGGAGAATAAGATTTTGGGAAGATAGATGGATCCTGGATAAACCTTTGGAGGAAATTCCAATCCTTAAAGATTGGAATGATCGGTTCAAAAGCAGGTATGGTGAAAAGGTCAGAGATTAATGGATAAATGGGAACTGGATTGATTTTAGCCACCAGTGTCTGGTGCTCAAGTTCCTTCAGATTGCTCTCTCTGCTAAAATCCCTAGAGACAACAAAGATTATAGATTGATATGGAGGGAAACCCTGGATGGGATTTATTTTGTTTCCTCTATTGTGGCTATTCACAATGACCCAAAGGTCAATATCTTCTTCTGGATTTTCATCCAAAATAAGGTATTAACCCTGGACAATCTTCATAAAAGAGGTATTATATTTCCTAACAGATGTTCTCTTTGTTGCAGGGAAGAAGAGACGGCTTGCCACATTCTCAACCAATGTACTTTTAGCTAGGATATCTAGAAAATCATCCTAACCAAGTGGAACCTGAGCTGGGTTTTCCTGAACTCCCTTGGGGACTCTTGGCAGCAATGGCATTGCCCTAATTCTAATCCTAAAATTGTGGAGACTTGGAGACTTACTTTGCCAATTGTTATCTGGAATATCTGGAAAGAGCGCAACAATGGGATTTTTAGCGATAAAAGGGCTATTCCTGAAGTGGTTGCAGATAAAATATTTAGGAGTATTTTTGAATGCCTATATTGCTCTAAGCAGGGACCTGCTGCTAAAGATGATTTTAAAGATAGGTGGAACCTTTCTACTACTACCTCTAGCAAGGAGACTGGAAGAGAAGGTCTGGTCTGGTGCTTTCCTCCTCAGCGATGGATTAAGGCTAACTTTGATGGGGCTTCTAAAGGGAATCTGGGTAAAGCTGGATATGGGGGCATTGTTAGGAATTTTGCTGGAAGTTGACTTAAGGCGGTGGCTAGACCTCTGGGGAATCAAACTAGCCATTTTGCTGAAGCCTCTGCCACCCTGAACACCTTAATTATAGCTAAAAATATAAATTATGATAAATTATGGCTTGAGGGAGATTCACTTAATATCATTAAGTGTTTAAAGGGGGAATCAGAGCCTTCTTGGTCAATTGAAAATATCATCATGAAAGCTAGGGAGATCATTGCAAGTTTCAAAGAAATTATTATTCAACATGCTTTCAGAGAACAAAACAGTGTTGCGGATTGTTTAGCGAATTCTGGGGTTAACTCTGATTCCCAAATGATTTGGCACAAGGAGGATCTCAATTTAAACATTAAAGAGCTCCTTAGAAAGGACCGTCATATGGGTAGAGAAGGACAATTTAATCATGACAAGTAAAAAGCATCATTTATGCCTTGCTGGAAAGGCCATCATTACTTGGCATTGTGGAAGATCTTCAACAACCTTTAATAATCTGACACACACTTTGTGGGTTACTCAGTTCAAAAACTTGAGCAACATCGGGAAAAAAGGTTTTAATTTGCAGAGAAACAGAGCAGATAACCCGTATACGAAGATGGGAGGAGACCTAAGGTGGGAAGAACTAGACAATACGTCGACTTGGAAAGCGATGCCAAAAGTCTGGGTGAAATTGGAGAAGGTCTCTCTCACCAGCTTCATGGAGAAGCTCATGGACTATGACAAAGGTAGGGTTAACCTAGCTATTTCTAAGATTTCTGAAAAACTAGTCTAATGACTCTTTTAAAATTTATGGAGTTAAGTTTAAGCTAGACGTTGGGCTCATATCCACTGTGACTGACATGCCCCACACTGGGCTTAATTTCTTTTGAGACCTTAAAGTCTCCAACAACACAGTCAATCTGTTCCCGCGAAAAGAGAAAGAGAGGGTTAAAATCGGCAAAGCCACTAGGGGCTACTACGAAGCTGCAAACATCAAGAAGTTGTGGGGCTGGGTTCTGAATGCAATTATGGAATACATCATGGTTGAAGGCTATTTCTCTAGGGCCCACACCTACCACTTCGTTCTCTTAAACCATTTCAGACATGATAAAAAGGTTTCCCTACCCTACTACTTTTTTCGGTCTCTCTCCAGGTCCCTCAATAAACATAGGAATAACCCTTCCAGCTTGATTCTCCATTGCAGGCTTCTTCTGCTCATCTATGAGAATTGCAAAACCCTTTCCCTACTAGAAAATAAGAGGATTTTCGCCTCTCTGGGCAAGAGAAAGATGGAAGAGGGAGAAACTAGCAAGGAGAAGGCGTCCTCCAGCAAAAAAAGGAAAAGTGTTCCTTGGTTCGAAACAAAGGAAATAGTTAAGGAAATCAGCGGAATAGAGACAGATGACTCCAACAGTGAAGATAGCTAGAAATACGAGGAGCTGGGTAATGAGGAAGAAAGTGGGGATAATGATCCTGTTCATGAAAGCCCTATCCTCAGCGATTGCCCTGGTAAGGACAACAACCATTTGATGGAAGAAGTGGATCTCAAGGATAACGAGGAAACCGAAGTGAATTTTGAGAAGGAAATGAATAAAGATTCTGAGAAGGACCTGACTAAGGACAAGGATAGCGAGGATAAAGAATGTGCTGGTAAAGGGCTTATCCTGGATAACCTCAAGAAACACTCTGAGGCGAGAATGGATTACGATAGATGGACCTATGAGATCCTGAAAAACTTGGAAAAAAAGGGAATAAACTCAGATGAGAAGAGGAAGGATGAAAATAGAGAGCAGATTAAATGGAAGCAGGAAATGGAGAATAAGGTAAAATCACTGGAAGAGGGAAAAGAAGCGATGAAAAATATGCTGGGTGTTATCCCAAGTATCCTCTCTGCCTTCACTAAAAACCTGGAGGGCATCACCAAGGTCTTTGATCATACCTGCACTCTGAATCCGGTCGTGGATCTTGACCTAGATGATGAGACCATCCAGACTGGAAGCAGTGATGCTACTCCGATGGGCGGTACTGCGAAGAGAACTAGGGCCAGTGTCAAGAAAGTTGTGGCTGCTTCCGCAAAGGATCCCCCTAACCTCAAAGACAACATCAAAGAGTTGCACAAAATTAGCAACACCCTGGCAAAAGCCCTGGAAAAAATCTGATTTCTGGAAGGCCTGTTGGCTTAATGGGGCTTTTTTGGGTTTTCTCTAGTTTTCTGATGGTTTTTTGTGGTTCTGTTCTTTTCTGTTTCTCGTGACTTTTGTTGTTTATGCTATTTAAGTTCTGATTGTAAAGGGTTTTGGGGCCCCTTCAAAATCTGCTTTTTCCTTAATCAAAAACAAAATGGTAGATAGTTCTCTCAATATGGAAGACATGCTTGTAAGGAAAGGAGATATATCACTTTATAAAGAAACACATCAAGGCTCTAGTTCTGAAGAAAAGAACAAATACTGGAAGTACGGAAAAGATAATAACAAAAATGTTGTTAATGACAGAGCAGTTGATAATGTTAAACCAAAATCAAAACCTATAGTATTCAACCTGACTAGTGGAACACAAGCCCACAAAGCAGCTGAAAGTGCTATGGAAACCCACCTAAGAAATTAAAAGAGTGGTTTAAAGAGAAACCTTGTGTTTCAAAACCTAAGCATGATTTTACTCCTCTGGGTGAATCCTATGAGTCAACTTTTAAAACTCTATTGGTAAACAAACTGATCACATTTCCTGATAACTCTAAGCCATATGATCCTGAGGTCAAACCTAAATGGTGGAGGGAAAACGAGTACTGTGAATATCATTGAAACAAGGGTCATACAACAAATAACTGCATGAAACTCAAACACGACATTCAAGGGAAAATTGTTGTTGGAAACTATACGACTAATGTTGATCACAAAGCCTTCAAAGATCCTTTACCTGCTTATGAGAAGGGTGATTCCTAAAAATCCAAGGGAGGTGCCAAATTCAATTACACCTATTCCAACAATGACAATTTGATCAACATGATTGAATCTTCCCCATCTGAATATTGCAATATGATCATAGTTAAAGATAAGCAAAATAAAACACAAACTGCAAATGTCGTAACTCGTGCTCAAAAGAAGGTTACTCTCAAAGGAGCTAGCTCTTCCTCTCCTTATCAAACATCATCAAATCCATTGACAACGTCAAACCTACCGACTTCTTAAAACAAACAACCAGATATGCTCATGGCTAAATCCAAACAGTTGGCTTCATCATCTTCTTATGGTTATAGCATTGTTGAATAATTAAAGTAAACCACCACTAAAATCTCCATTCTTGAACTACTTAAAATCTCTTCTACTCATAGAGATATTCTAGACAAAGCTTTTCTCACTACTAATGTCCCTAAAGACTTAGATGTGGGTCTATTTCAATCTATGGTGGGTCACCTGACTTCACCTCACTACTTGTCTTTTTCTGAAGAAGATGACAATTCACTAAATCATCTACATAACCAACCATTGCATATTGAAGCTATCATCCATAAGCACTGAGTCAAGCATGTTTTGATAGATGAAGGTGCTGGGTTGAGTATATGTACCTATAATTTACTAATATAGTTGGGATTTTCTGATAATGTCATTGATCCAACAAAGAAAATAACAATCAAAGATTATGAAGAAGAAGAAAGAACATCTAAGGATCTGGTACTATTGTCGATCAGGGTGGGACCTATAGAACAAGATGTTATTTGTTAAGTGCTTGATCTTCCTCTCTCCTATAACATCTTGTTGGGTAGACCATGGATTCACGAGATGCAAGAAGTGTCATCTACTTATCATCAATGTTTGAAATTTCCCTACAATGGGGTTGAAGTCAGTGTTCCTATGGATACAACCTACACCTATAATACTTTAAAGAAAGGTGTTGATACCCTTGTTCCTCATAACAGAGAATCCTCTACAATTGAAAGTTCAAAAACTTTGATGAAAGACTTAGAACAAAAATAGAAAATCACAGGTACTGGTATGGATGGATACAAGATCAAACGTGTACTCTCATTGATGTCTCTTCCACCATCACCAAGACAGTCTGGAAAACCATTAGAGGCTATGAAGCCACAAGCTTCAAATACAAACACCATCTATGATGGTATTTTTGTACACTCCTCTACTTCCCTTGCAGATGAAATAGAAGAGGCAACAGTTCTCAAATGGACTTTTAAAGGAGTAAATATAGAGAAGGGAAACATAGTGATATTTCCCCTGCCCAATATGGTCCAGGATATAAGACGATTCAACGTATGGGATATTCAGGTACCGGTCCTTTGGGAAAGAACAAAGAAGGAATCATTGAACCTATCAAGTTACAAACTAAGTATGCAAAGGATACAATTGGACTCGGCTACCATCTAGAAGAGTCATCAAATAAAAAACATACTTCTCATCAAGAGCCTAAGTGGAGGAAAAATATACTACCTCCAGCATCACAAGAAGTAAATACTTAGCAAATTTAGGATGAGTATGAGAAAGAGAAAGAAGAACTAGTAATCCAAAGAGAAGAAACAACTTGTAATCAAGTTCTAACTATATCAACAATAACACAACAAGAAGTAGGTGTTCCAGAAGACAAGAGAGAAGAAGTTGAAGGAATAAAAAATCTATTTGCAACACTAAATATTCTTGTCACATATACAAGAAGAATGCAAGTAGAGGATTCAGAAACATACATGAATGAGTATGAATGGGGTCTAGAGCCTCTCGAAGAACCTAATGATATCATAGATGAAGCACAAGAGATAATATGCTTAAAGCTAAAAAAGGAAATAAAAGAAATCAGACTAAAAAGACAAGTAGATTATGAACAACAACTGAAAGAAGGAAAAGAACAAGAAAATTCTTCACCTACTATATCTCCCTCTAATGAGATAGAGCAGCTCAGGTATGGGAATAAAAATCAATAATTGGAGGCTACAAAACAAGGATCGGTCATTAGTCTAGATGAAGTTGAATGGGAAAGACAGCAGAGACTAATAGGGTCATCAAGATTATGTCAACATGTATGTCAACTACAAGTGAGCATTGAACCAAATCACGAAGGAACTTCTAGCATCAAAGATGTAGATATTTGTGCTATACATGCTTTCACTAAGCCACTTGAAGAGGAGTCAAAGGCTTCATCTTCTGAATCCGATCGCTCTGAAATAAGATCAATTTATGACATTTCCTATTTGACACCAAACTATGACTACTTTGTCATGAATGTCGAAACTCTGTGTGATGAACCTGTTACTGTTGAACCACAATATGTAGTCCAGTTTGAAGTAGAAGATGGTGCTAGTGGAAGGTTTGTTGGGTTAGGTCCCCTAGATACTAGCGTAAACTTCGATAATCATTTTATAACTCTTCCTAGTCTCGAGACGCTTACACAATGTAGTCTTCTAGAAATCAACTTGTCAATCTGAGGTTGCTATGACAATACTGTGAATTCCCTTGAACCTGTTAAATCTTTATCCCTAGTACATCCTGAGCTTATTGACTCTACTCTCCAAGATTAACCTTTGAATATGATGAATACTAAGAGGTGGGGGGGTGAATTAGTATACCAAAAAATACTATAAACAAACTTTTAAATAGTTTAGCAGATAACTAGTACAACAGATTTACTAATAAACTAGTTAAGATAAATGCAAACCAAATAGAAAACAAAGCATTCACCCACAAGAGCACAATCACCATAACACAATATATTTGACGTGGAAACCCAAATGGGAAAAACCATGGTGAGCAGAAACTCACAAGTAACTATCTGCAGAATAGAAACCAGACTGGTTAAGGTCATACAATGTTCTTCACTATAATAGATCCTGTAAGGAATCTAGATCTCTGTTAGGAGATAAGTCCTATTAAATACTACCTTGTTAAAGGATTTCAGATCCATAGTTGTGAACCACCTTGTTAGAGGATTTACAAAGGCTTTGCTAGGCCTACCCAGTTAAGGGTTTCAAACTTGTCGAAGATATTAGTAATTAGCAAGTGAATGATCTAGATAATAGCACAATATGCTTAGTTAGATCCTTGATAGCTCATTGTTAATGCATTTCAGCATTACTTCAGTCTTCAATATCTCCACACTCTATCTCTTCACATAGACCTAATCTTCTCTATGATGATCACACATAAGCTTTTCTATTCTATCTTTCATACTCTCTCTCATACATGCAAACCCTAGACATGATGTCCTTATAAAGGAAACTTATTTCATATTGGTCCAATAGAATTAGACTACAAGTTCCTAGGTTTAGTACATCTAGACACATTTGGTAAGATGACACAAACACACCGCCAAAGTGTTAGTGGATGATAACTCATCACACATTATAGTAATACCAGTTGGTAACTCATCACAGAGTAATACCAGTTAATACAATATACCGATTACCGGTTGTCAAAAATGAAGACTGGTAGATCGTAGTGTTCTGATCAAAAGTTAACTACCACTTGGGGTCTCCATACCACTTGAGCTCTTTAGTCAATTTGTGACCGGTAAACATCTTCTGCAAAATACCGATAGTCTAAAGACTATACATTCAATAATACACAATACCGGTTGGAACAATTACCGGTTGAGCATAACTCATACATCAAGAAAGTGTATGCCCATCAATGACAATCAAAACATCATCAAAATTCCAACAGAATATACCTACCTTTGCCAATGACTATACATTAGCCCATTATCTTAATGCAGTTGAACAGATGGGCTCTTCCACCAGTGAACAAAGTGAGAACATGACACCAACAGATGTCAAGTATCTTAGTCTCAAAAATCAAAAAAGGAAAAATAAGTGTTATGATGGCGAAAACCACATTGTGGCGATGTCAAAATAAAATATAGTAAAAATAAAGGACATACCTAACAGTGAAAACCTCTCTAAGGACCCTGAAGGTGAGATACTTGATATTTTTCCTAATCACTTTCAAGAGCGATCATCAGTGTTGATCGAACCTACACAACCACTAAACATTGGAACAAAAGAAGCTCAACATACCATACATCAAGCTCAATCCTTATCAATATAAGAACTGAAAGAATTTATTGATTTCTTCAGGGAAAAGAAGATCAATTTTGCATGGGCATATGTTGATATGTTGGGTCTAGATCCTGACCTCATAATGTATCATCTTTCTATTGCTCCCGGAGTTAAACCTATTAAGAAAAAACTTCAAAAAATTCATCTTCATGTTGCATTACTTGTTAAGGTTGAGCTAAAAAACTTACTAAAAGCTGCATTCATCAAAGTAATTGATTATGCTAAGTGGATATCTAATATTGTACCTATTTCCAAACCTGACAAATCAATACGTGTTTGCACAAATTTCTAAGATTTAAACAAATCTTGTCCAAAAGATGAATTTCCACTGCCCTACATAGACATGATAGTGAACATGACTGCTGGTTATGAAATTTACTCTCTAATGGATGGTTTTTATGGATATAATTAGATAAAAATTGCACCTGAGGATCAAGAGAAAACAACGTTCACCTGTGCATGGGGAACTTTCTGCTGGAATGTAATGCCCTTTGGCTTAAAGAATGTAGGAGACACTTATCAAAGATCTATAACAATAATTTTTCATGATATGATGCACAAAAACATTGAGGACTATGTCAATGATACTCTACTCAAATCTATGAAAAGATCAATACATCTATCAAAACTGGGTCCAATCTTAGACAAGATGGAAAAATTCAAACTTGGATTAAATCCCAAGAAATGTGTATTTGGAGTCACGTCTAGAAAGATCCTAGGATACATTGTTTCAACAAAAGGAATTGAAGTAGACCAAGAAAAAGTTAAGGCTATCATGGACATGCCACCTCCAAAGAATGTCAATCAAATGCGGACTCTACAAGGGTGGCTCCAATTCATAAGATGTTTCATCTCTCAGCTCGCAAATAGAGCTCAACCATTCAAAAAAGCTTTATGAAAAGGAGTTACCTACAACTGGGATGAAGACTATGAACAACATCTAAAGAAAATCAAGGGATATCTTTCTAATCCACCTATTTGCAACACTAAATATTCTTGTCACATATACGAGAAGAATGCAAGTAGAGGATTCAGAAATAGACTTGAATGAGTATGAATGGGGTCTAGAGCCTCTCTCGGATACATCTATTGAAGAAAATCCCGAAGAACCTAATGATATCATAGATGAAGCACAAGAGATAATATGCTTAAAGCTGCAAAAGGAAATAGAAGAAATCAGACTAAAAAGACAAGCAGATTATGAACAACAACTGAAAGAAGGAAAAGAACAAGAAAATTCTTCACCTACTATATCTCCCTCTAATGAGATAGAGCAACTCAGGTATGGGAATACAATTGAATAATTGGAGGCTACAAAAGCAGGATCGGTCATTAGTCCAGATGAAGTTGAATGGGAAAGACAACAGAGACTAATAGGGTCATCAAGGTTATGTCAACAGGTACGTCAACTACAAGTGATTATTGAACCAAATCACGAAGGCACTTCTAGCATCAAAGATCTAGATATTTGTACTATACATGCTTTCACTAAGCCACTTGAAGAGGAGTCAAAGGCTTCATTTTCTGAATCTGATCACTCTGAAATAAGATCAATTTATGACATTTCCTATTTGACACCAAACTATGACTACTTTGTCATGAATGTCGAAACTCTGTCTGATGAACCTGTTACTATTGAACCACAATATGTAGTCCAGTCTGAAGTAGAAGATGGTGCTAGTGGAAGGTTTATTGGGTTAGATCCCCTAGATACTAGCGTAAACTTCGATAATTATTTTCTGACTCTTCCTGGTCTTGAGACGCTTACACAAGGTAGTCTTCTAGAACTCAACTTGTCAATCTGAGGTTGTGATGACAATACTGTGAATTCCCTTGAACCTGTTAAATCTTTATCCCTCGTACATCCTGAGCTTATTGACTGTACTATCCAAGATTAACCTTTGAATATGATGAATACTAAGAGGGGGGGGTTGAATTAGTATACCAAAAAATACTATAAACAAAATTTTAAATAGTTTAGTAGATAACCAGTACAACAAATTCACTAATAAACTGGTGAAGATAAATGCAAACCAAATAGAAAAAAAAGCAGTCACCCACAAGAGCACAATCACCATAACACAAGATATTTGACATGGAAACCCAAATGGGAAAAACCACAGTGAGCAAAAAATCACAAGTAACTATCTGCATAATAGAAACCAGACCGGTTAAGGTCATACAATGTTCTTCACCAGAACAGATCCTGTTAGGAATCTAGATCTCTGTTAGGAGATAAGTCCTGCTAAAGATTACCTTGTTAAAGGATTTTAGATCCATAGTTGTGAACTACCTTGTTAGAGGATTTACAAAGGCTTTGCTGGGCCTACCCGGTTAAGGATTTCAAACTTGTCGAAGATATTAGTAATCAACAAGTGAATGATCTAGATAATAGCACAGTATGCTTAGTTAGATCCTTGACAACTCATTGTTAATGCATTTCAACATTACTTCAGTCTTCAATATCTCCACACTTTGTCTCTTCACATAGACCAAATCTTCTCTATGATGATCGCACATAACCTTTTATATTCTATCTTTCATACTCTCTCTCATATATGTAAACCTTAGACATGATGTCCTTATAAAGGAAACTGATTTCATGTCAGTCCAATAGAATTAGACTACAAGTTCCTAGGTTTAGTGCATCTAGACACATTTGGTAACATAGCACAAACACACCACCAAAGTGTCGGTGGATGATTACTCATCACACATTACAGTAATACCGATTGGTAACTCATCAGAGAGTAATACCGGTTAATACAATATATCGATTATCAGTTGTCAAAAATGAAGACTGGTAGATCGTAGTGTTCTGATCAAAAGTTAACTATCACCTGGGTCCTTCGTACTGCTTGTGATCCTCAAACTGCTTGGGGTCTCCATACTGCTTGAGCTCTTCAGTCAATCTATGACTGGTAAACATCTTCTACAAAATACCGATAATCTAAAGACTATACATTCAATAATACACAATACCGAATGGAACAATTACCGGTTGAGCATAACTCAAAGATCAAGAAAGTGTGTGCCCATCAATGACAATCAAAACATCATCAAAATGCCAACAACCTCCCCCTTTGGCATTGATGGCAACACTTAGGAAAATTTTGACATCTAAGTGTTTTTACAATAAAAATTGCCATAATTAAAATTACTCCCCCTAAGCATATACACTACTCCCCAAACTGGTAACATGAAAGTACATGAAATGGTAACATTCACCAAAATTTTAATGTACACTACTCCCCCTTTGCCAACAATGACAAAGTAATGCAAATTAACCCCTTTTTGCATGTATAATAAAATAGAGTAGATGTTCATGACAATAAGGAATGAAATTTCTCAAAAATAGATTTAAAGTCCTGCATAAAAATTTTCATGGGGAATGTCCATGACTCAAGTAATGAGGTAGCAACCTCGCTTTCAGTCTTTATCTGGAATACCAGTTCTTCCATTACATCAATGGTACTCATCTCTTGAGTTACCGTGATAGCTTCCAGGTTGAGAAAATATTTCTGAAGAATCCGCAGTCTTGGCAATAGGAGCAGTTGAAGCTCCTGCAAATCTTTAGTCTAGTTGTTGATCTCTGAGTCCATCTTGGTAGTCTGATGCTGATAATGATGAATGGTTTGTCCATAGGTAGTGAATGAATCATATGGCATCTTGAAATTGTTGATATATGCCTATAACTTCGATTAGAGTTTAACTTTCTCGTCAAGCACATCATCACAAAATAGATAGGGTTGGCAGATTTTACTCAATAGTAATTTAAATTCACCCATAGCAACACTGATATCATTTTGCTACTTCAGTAGTTGTGTCCAAAGCTCATTCATTTGCTTGACTAAGGCAATATTGAGTTCCTTTTCATGGTTCTTCTTTGTGGTTACTTCAGCAACATCTTCCAAGCATTGTACTTGGTCCTCCACTACGGTACACAGAAGTTTAAGCTTGGATAGAGAGGAATCGGTACTAGGGAGGTTGGTACCAGGAATCAGACTGGTAAGGGTGTCAACCACAGTTTGTATGACATCATGTTCTTTCATCCTTTGCAATTCTTCCAGTCTCTCCTATGAAAGTTTGATGCTTCAAAGTAGCTCAGACTCATCTTGAGATTGAGTCAAACTTGCAAGAGTTAGATCAATAGGACTGGTGGTATCAACCTGTTTAGTTTGATCACTGGTTGCCTTAGGAGTCTGCCCTCCTTTTGTTTTGATCTCTGCTTGTTTGGTCTTCTCTACTTCCTTCTCCTCTTCTGCTCTTTTCTTATCCTCTTCTTTCTTCTTTTGATCCTCTTCTTATTTTTTCTTCTCTTCCTCTTTCTTTTTCTCCTCTTCTTGTTGCTTCTTTAGTTCTTCCTTCTTCTTGTCCTTCTCCTACTTTTTCTTCTCTTCCTCCTTCTTCCTTTCTTCTTCTTCATCTTCTCTTCTTCTTTTCTCTTATCTTCTTCTCTCTTCTTCTCTTCCTCTTTCTTCTTTTCTTCCTCTTTCTTCTTCTCTTCCTCTTTTCTCTTGTCTTCCTCTTTCTTTTTCTCTTCCTCTTCTCTCTTGTCTTCCTCTTTCTTTTTCTTAGACTCTTTCCTCTTGATTTCTTCTTGCCTTACTTTTTCATCTTGCTCTTTCTCTGCTTTCTCTTTGTCTTGTTTCTCTTTTTCAGCTTTTTCCTTGTCCAGTTTCTCTTTCGTAGCTTTTTCTTTGTCAAGGGTGACATCCTCATTATCTAATGCATCAACATCAATAGGTTGTTTTGTCACTCTTTCACCTTGAGTGTCAAATACCTCATCCGGTTGGCCTGATGATAGGTCAGGTTCTTGTTCAGCCTTCCTAGCAGCTTCAGATACTTGATGTATTTTGACAGCAACTTTCACATGTATATGATTATCCTTTTCCACTTCAGAAGCTTTACCTTCTAGTAGTCTGAGTCTTCTCCTTCTCATGAAGAATATGCCTTTGTTCTTATCCATTATTTCAAATAATTCAGAATTTGAAGCATCAGGAAAGTATTGTCATGCAAAAAATTTCTCCCTGATCTCCTGTTCTCTTTCAATGGAAATGCGCCATTTATTATCTAAATAATTATACAAAGAATCTAGTGTAACTGATCTAATCTCAGATGGCGACCGATCATTAACACATAGATATTTGATGACTTCCTATTCTACTTCTTCTTTCTCACTATCAATAAAATCATCAAAATATTATTTTAAATCATCAAGCACTTTTTGCTTAATATTCTTTAGAGTCCTCTGACAATGTGTCATAGGCTTATAAGAGGAAATATCTATATTTACCGGTGCTAAAGTTGCAGGTACATTACTAGTAGACTTCGCCTTCTTGCTTGATTGCCTTGTCTTCTTTGTTTGAATTTCTAGTTCAATGTCCTCTGACTCCGGTGAGTTGGTTTTGGTTTTTGGCTTCCTCTCACATACCTTCTCAGGTTTCTTCTTAGCTAGTGACCGCTTGGTCACTTTCGGACTGGCAGAGGTAATCGGTGCAGATACCAATGGCACTGCTTTGTCATTTTTTTGTTTTGGTTCTTCAACCGGTGTGACCCTTTCTAAGTAGGTATTGGTTCACTTTTTCTTAGCATCCAGTGGAGAGACAAGTAAGGTAGAGGCATACCCGATCAGCATGTCATACATCACTTCATACCCCATAGGGCCAACTATTTCCTTTCTCGGTTCCACCGCTTCCATTATGCAGTCATCTATCCTTATTGTGAAGTAGATGTCATCTTCATTCTTCTTCACAATATCATCAAATATCCTTATTCTCTAGCTCATCTTCCGCTTGAATTCATCAAAATATTTATTTAGAACCTCAGGATATGTAGTTCCCACTACTTGTAGACTTTCCTTAATTTGTCTAGAGACCGATAGGTCAGTAGACCATTGAACATCACCTACTTCAGGGAAATAACCTTGAAAGTAGAAGAATAAATAGACCAGAAGTTGTCCAAACTTGAATCTCAAAGAATTGTCCTGTTTGATGGACTTCAGATTCAATGACAATTGCTTCTGTAGACACATACATAGGTCAAATGTAGTGTCTTCCTTAATCATTCTGTAAGCAGCATTCACTGCAGCAGCAGGGATAGAATTCATTGTACTGGCATAAAATATCCGGTAACTAATCACCATGCAGGCATATTTTACAAGATCATCAAAGATGGTGTTGACGGTCATCACCCGTTGGTCACTCACAGAATTGGTGAGCTTTGTCATTTCAGTTTTGGTGACCTTCCATAGAGTTGGTACCTCTCCAATATTGCAGAAACCAGTAACGGCATAAATTGCTTCCAGTGTGATGTCATGGGTTCGCTCGAGGTACATCTCGTAACCATGCACTCTGCTAAGGATGATGCAAATATGTTCTTCTATGAACTCTTCCAAAAAATATACCGCATTGTGCAGTTTCATCTTCTCAAGGATACTATACTCAAGTTTGATTGTCTTGTCATCCCCACAGAACAGACTTAGCTGGGAATGGATTACTAGGGCTCCTAGGTCTTCCAACTTATAGTCTATATACCCTGAAATGTCTTCCTCGATAATAACTCCGGCAGGTATTTGAGATAGGGCATTGTATTTCATTTTTTTTTGAAGAAATTCGGCTGAATCTATAGGTGCACTAGAACTAGAGTGTGATGCAGAAGCCATGATAAGAAAGAAATTTGATAAATACCTTTACAATCCAAAATTTAGGGTTTACCAATGTCACCCACAATACACCACTTCGGTTGCTAGATTACCGCTTAGTGTTCTTCACTGATAGATTGAAAAAGATTTCTGGATTCCTCTACAAGATTTTTGAATTCACTTTGAATCGCTAGATGAATCGCTCTTTGTTCCTCTCCTCTTGAAAATTCTTCTCTCAAAAACTGATAAGTGATAATGAGGACAAAAATCCCTTTTAAACAAATTCTCACCTACCATAATAAATGCATCACCGCTAGGGCACAAACCCTAATTTTGCCTTTTACTGCTTCAAATCTTCTGTCGATTGATAGGTAACATATATCGGTTAAGGTCTTTACTGATATAAACTAGGGGTTAGAAATATTTCACTGATGTGTTCCCCCTAAGCTTTTCTAAGCTCAGTTTGTCGATTCAGAGACTTCCACACTAGGTGTAGAAACAGGTTAATCCTATGATCCTTCTTCAGATTTCTTTTTCCAAGTTTTATTCATTTCCACCTGAATAGTTTCAGCATCAATCTTCCCTTCTAGAGTGATCGGTATATCATCTGATAGGTTCTTTCTTAGTCTGCAAGTTCTGGCAGTGTGTCCCAGTTTGTTGCAATGATAGAATACCATTCCAGGTGTTCTCCATGGTCCATTATTCATACTTCCATTCTTCCTTTTGCATGTTGCAGCAGTGTGACCATTACCACGATAGATCAAACAAGTTGCTCTCCAACTAGTAGCCACTTGATAACTACCTGACCGATGGTCATAGGTATTGTACCAATTGGGATTTCGACTCACATAAGGTTCTTGAATAACTCCTTGAGTCCTTGGAGGATATCTCCCAGTGTTGTACAAAACAAACTTGCATTCAAATGCTCTATGCCCAAACTTGTTGCATGCATAACAATTTCCATTGAATCTATTGGATCCAGGCATATTGTTTTGAAAATAAGGAAAATTGTTGTAGGCCTTGCTTCTACACACATTGGTTGTATGTCCTTCTTTGAGACTATTAAAGCAAACAGGTTTAAATTTTTGCTTACCTTTATCCTTGGATGTTGGTTGCTTCTTTGATGCTTCAGCTTTAGTTCCAGAGGTCTCTCCTTCCTCATAACCAGAGAAACCGAGTCCAGTGGTATTCTTTACTGGCTTTGTCAATTCCATCTTTTTCTCTAGCTTAACAATACTCTTATTGAATTTGGCAAGTATCTCCTTTGACTCAGTAAGTTCATTGGAAATAGCAGCATTGGATTCCATCAAGGTTGCATTCTCAGAAATAGCCATGTTTAGTTCACCTTGCATTTCTTATTTTTCCACTTTACCCTCTTGGAGATGAGCGGTAAGGGTACTGATTTCTTGCTTTAGCTTGGAGATCTCATGATCTTTGTCTTTTACCAGATCTTCAACTTTCCTTCTATTCTCAAGCTCTTGACACATTCTGATAGTCAGTCCTTCCAACTCCTTTCTTAGTTTGGCTTTAGATTCATTCAGTTTTTCAATTTCTTCAACTAGGGCATCCATGTATGCTTCATCAAAAGAGCTATTTTCAGTGAGTTCCATCAGTTTCTTAGCATGCTCTCTTCTTTTGGCCAAACAGGCTTTATACTTGACTTTGAGTTCATCATAGGCTCTCTTAGTCTGAGTGAGAGGATGAGTAAGTTCCCTCACACTGTATTCCCCCATATCTCCTTCCACATGGTTAGACTTATAGAAAGGTTGGCTCTGATACCAATTGATGAATACTAAGAGGGGGGGTGAATTCGTATACCAAAAAATACTATAAAAAAACTTTTAAATAGTTTAGCAGATAACCAGTATAGTAGATTCACTAATAAACTAGTTAAGATAAATGCAAACCAAATAGCAAACAAAGCATTCACCCACAAGAGAACAATCACCATAACAGAAGATATTTTATGTGGAAACCCAAATGGGAAAAACCACGGTGAGCTGAAACTCACAAGTAACTATCTGTAGAATAGAAACCAGATCGGTTAAGGTCATACAATGTTCTTCACCAGAACAAATCCTATTAGGAATCTAGATCTCTGTTAGGAGATCAGTCCTATTAAAGACTACCTTGTTAAAGGCTTTCAGATCCACAGTTGTGAACCACCTTGTTAGAGGATTTACAAAGCCTTTGTTGGGCCTACTCGGTTAAGGGTTTCAGACTTGTCGAAGATATTAGTAATCAACAAGTGAATGATTTAGATAATAACACAGTATGCTTAGTTAGATCCTTGATAGCTCATTGTTAATGCATTTCAGCATTACTCCAATCTTCAATATCTCCACACTCTATCTCTTCACATAGACCTAATCTTCTCTACAATGATTGCACATAAGCTTTTCTATTCTATCTTTCATACTCTCTCTCATACATGCAAACCCTAGACATGATTTCCTTATAAAGGAAACTGATTTCATGTCGATCCAATAGAATTAGACTACAAGTTCCTAGGTTCAGTGCATCTAGACACATTTGCAAAGACGACACAAACACACTGCCAAACTGTCGGTGGATGATAACTCATCACACATTAAATAGTAATACCGGTTGGTAACTCATCACAAAGTAATACCAGTTAATACAATATACTAATTACCGGTTGTCAAAAATGAAGACTGGTAGATTGTAGTGTTCTGATCAAAAGTTAACTACCGCTTGGGGTCTCCATACCGCCGCTTGATCTCTTTAGTCAATCTGTGACCGGTAAACATCTTTTGCAAAATACCGATAGTCTCAAGACTATACATTCAATAATACACAATACCGGTTGGAACAATTACCGGTTGAGCATAACTCATACATCAAGAAAGTGTGTGCCCATCAATGACAATCAAAACATCATCAAAATGCCAACAGAATATACCTACCTTTGCCAACGACTATACATTAGCCTATTATCTTAATGCAATTGAATAGATGGGCTCTTCCACCAGTGAACAAAGTGAGAACATGACACCAACAGATGTCAAGTATCTTAGTCTCAAAAATCAAAAAAGGAAAAATAAGTGTTATGATGGCGAAAACCACATTGTGGTGGTGTCAGAATAAAATATAGTAAAAATAAAGGACATACGTAACGGTGAAAACTTCTCTAAGGCCCCTGAAGGTGAGATACTTGATATTTTTCCTAATCACTTTCAAGAGCGATCATCAGTGCTGATTGAACCTACACAACCACTAAACATTAGAACAAAAGAAGCTCAACATACCATACATCAAGCTCAATCCTTATCAATAGAAGAATTGAAAGAATTTGTTGATTTCTTTAGAGAAAAGAAGATCAATTTTGCATGGGTATATGTTGATATGTCGGGTCTGGATCCTGACCTCATAATGCATCATCTTTCTATCACTCTTGGACTTAAACCTATTAAGCAAAAAATTCAAAAATTTCATCTTCATGTTGCATTACTTGTTAAGGTTGAGCTAAAAAAACTTACTAAAAGCTAGATTCATTAGAGTAATTGATTATGCTGAGTGGATATCTAATATTGTACCTGTTTCCAAACTTGACAAACCAATACATGTTTGCACAAATTTCAAAGATTTAACCAAATCTTGTCCAAAAGATGAATTTCCACTGCCCTACATAGACATGATAGTGAACATGATTTTTGGTTATGAAATGTACTCTCTAATGGATGATTTTTACAGATACAATTAGATAAAAATTGCACCTGAGGATCAAGAGAAAACAACGTTCACCTATGCATGGGGAACTTTCTGCTAGAATGTAATGCCCTTTGGCTTAAAGAATGCAGGAGACACTTGTCAAAGATCTCTAACAATAATTTTTCATGATATGATGCACAAAAACATGGAGAACTATGTCGATGATACTCTACTCAAATCTATGAAAAGATCAACACATCTATCAAAATTGAGTCCAATCTTAGACAAGATGGAAAAATTCAAACTCGGATTAAATCCCAAGAAATGTGTATTTGGAGTCACGTCTGGAAAGATCCTAGGATACATTGTTTCAGCAAAAGGAATTGAAGTAGACCAAGAAAAAGTTAAGGCTATCATGGACATGCCACCTCCGAAGAATGTCAGTCAAATGAGGACTCTACCAGGGTGGCTCCAATTCATAAGATGTTTCATCTCTCAGCTCGCAAATAAAGCTCAACCATTCACAAAAGATTTACAGAAAGGAGTTACCTACAACGAGGATGAAGACTATGAACAACATCTAAAGAAAATCAAGGGATATCTTTATAATCCACCTATCTTAATGCCACTGATTCAAAACAAACCCTTGATACTCTACATATCAGCTACTGATACATCACTGGAGGCACTCTTGGCTCAACAAGACGAGAATAAAAAGGAAAGAGATATATTATATCAGTCGAACATTGGTGTCCTATGAGATGAACTATACTATTATTGAGAAAGCTTGTCTGGAATTGGTCTTCGCATCACAAAAATTAAGAAATTACATGCTAGCACATTCAATCAAATTGGTGGATATAGATCCACTCAAATATCTTCTTAGCAAGGCAATGCTTACAAAGAGATTGGCTAAGTGAGTTATGATTCTTACAGAATTTGACATTGAATATATATAATGCAAAGCTATCAAAGACCAGGTCATTGCAGATCAACTTGTTGATGCTCTGCTTGAAGACAATCAACCTTTGCACATAGAGTTTCCAGATAAATCCATCATGCACCTTACTCAGCGATCCTGGAAAATGTTCTTTGATGGGTCTTTTACTCAACAAGGTTCTAGTGTTGGAATTCTTTTTATCGCTCCTCAAAGATATTCAATCCCAAAGGCTTACAAGATCCTCTTTCCTTGTACAAATGATATTGTAGAATATGAAACTTTGGTAAATGGCATCAAGCTATCTATTGAATGGAAGGTTGTTGAGTTACACATTTATGGTGACTCTTAGCTAATAATCAACCAGATCAATGATATATGTCAAACTTGGGATGAAAAATTGATTCCCTACAAAAGAATGGTTGATGAATTCAAGAAATACTTTATTTTTGTATCATTTCAGGAGATTCCCAGATTAGCAAACAGAGTAGCAGATGCTATGGCTACATTGGCATCTATACTACAGCTACAAGAATTTGAGTATCGCTATGAATTCCTGGTGGATGAGCTTCATTATCCTGCTTACGATTCCCCTAGGTCCCAGATGGTTTGTTCTATTATTAAACATGACTCATCTCGCTATAGTTATATCTACTCTTACTTACGTGACCAAATTATTCTTGATAACCTTCTTGCAATGAGAAAATAAACCTAATCTGAAACACTTCACGATATGCCATCATAGCTAACGATTTGTATAGGAGAGGTTTGGATAGTACTTTGCTTAGGTGTCTAGAACCTGAAGAGTCCCAACATGAATTATCTGAAGTCCATGAAGGTATTTGTGGATCTCACTCAAATGGTCTTACTTTCGCTCAAAACCTGCTAAGGGTTGGCTACTATTGGCCAGATATGGAAAAAGATGCTATAAAGTTTGCTAAAACTTGTGAGAAATGTCAACAACATGGGCATCTCATACATGCTCCAACCAGAGAGCTAATACCTTTTATCACACATTGGCCTTTTTAGAAATGGGCATTTGATCTCATCAACCAGATCTATCTTGCATCCTCTAATGGACACAAGTTTTTCATAACTGCTACTGAATACTTCACCAAGTGGGTTGAAGAGATTCCGCTAATCGAAGCAACTGGCAAACAGGTAGTTATGTTTATGCTTAACTATATCATCTGCAGGTATGGCATACCTTCTTTGATTATAACTAAAAATGGAGGAAAGTATAAAAACAAAGATCTAGATAAGCTCTATGAAAAGTTCAAAATCAACATTGGTCTTCTATATATTACCCTAAAGGTAATGGCTAGGTTGAAGCATCTAATAAAAATCTGCTGACTATCTTACACAGAATGATCAACAAATCTAGAAAGGATTGGCATCTGTAGCGCAATCTAGCACTGTGGGATTATTGAACAAGCATCTGAACACCTACAGGGGCTACACCTTTTGCTTTGGTATATGGGGCTGAAGCAGTCTTGCCTATAGAAGTGGAAATACCTTCTTTCAGAGTTTCTCTGCAAGGTCTTGTCACTGATGCAGATCACAAAATATCTAGATTGCAAGAACTCGAATTGCTAGATGAACAACAGCAAGTGGCATTTGATCATCTACGAGATTATCAAAAGAGAATGTCTAGAGGTTATAACAAGAAAGTTTGACACACAGATTTTAGGTTGGTGACCTTGTTTTAAGAGACATTCCTAAAAATCAATAGTTTCGAGAACAAAAGGAGAAGTTTGAACCCAACTGGCTGGGTCCCTACATTGTTACTGCAACCTTTGGTTTTGGTGCTTATCAACTCTCAATATCAGAAGGAGAACATCTCCATGAACCGATCAACACCATCCACTTGAAGAAATTCTACACCTAGCATTTTTTTCCCCAGCAATCTGTACAACGAAAAAGTCCTGAAGAAATTCTATAAATCCAAAAAAGTCTTGAAGAAATTCTAAAAATCAGAAAAAGTCATGAAGAAAAGAACAAAAAAATTAAAATATGAAAGAAAAATGCCTTGGTGAAAACCTAGTAAATAGGCACCTTGGTAGTAAAATAAAATAAAAGAAAGAATCTTTACCAAGTAGGTGAAAACCTGGTAAACAGGTGCCTCTCGTACTCAAGTGCTCCATCTACCAATGCAAATTTGGCATTTCCTGCTTTATTTCCTATTTTTCTATATCTTTGCTTTAGCTTGTATATATCTTTCAGTCGCTTTCATGACACCTTAGTTCTTCTTGGAACCCTCATGGCTTGAAACCGATCAATGTCCCAGTCTTAGGGAAATCAGCTGGTCAATTTACATGTCCTAAGAAGTTCAACCATGTCATCTTTTTGTCAGTAGTACTGGGTCATCCAATCTGAGTTAGTCACCTGTCTCCTATCCACTACTGAGTTTTACCACTGAATCAACATACAAAGCAAGAACACTGGAAACAATCACTGAAAATTATTTGAGCTCTGATTGAAATTATCTTTGATTGTTTTCTTTTAAGTTAGTCTTCAATTATTATTCCCTTTGAGTAACTCGAGGAAGTCTATCTTGACTAAGAGGAGCAAGGAGAGAGGAGCATGATACTTTTCTTTATTTTCTGCTTGTAGGAATGATTCTGATGATCTGAAAACATCTCATAAGCTGGGTGTCTTTGATAAGTACCTTCACATCAAGGTGAAATCACCACACATACCTCGACTCCATTTATTTGTATGTTGTAGGGAGGTCGAAATCATTTCCTTATCTGTTTCGAGTAAATTTCTTTATTATGCAATCTAGATACATGCTTAATCTATCCTAGGATATGAACGATACAAGGGTCATTGCAGACATGATAATCAATATTGCATATAACAAGGAAGGAACTCTGCTTTGTCTGGTGTGTTTGCACGCAAGTAACATTCATGTCATCCTAGCTCTTTATGCCTTGATACTTATGTTGGCTTTCTATATTAAAAATGACGTGACATTAAAGTCATCCTGGCTCTTCGTGCCTTGATGCTTATGTTTATTTTCGACATTGTAAAATGCTCAGTGATCATAAAAAGAAAATTAAAATCCAATGACTCAGTCCTAGTTTGCATACGCGTTCATTTGCATTCATACTATTGCATGAAAAAATATATATAATTTACATCCTTAGCTCATCATTGTTATCATTTATTGCATATGAAAAAGAAACAAAAACATTCATATTCATCTGCATTACATACATACATACTGAAAAGAAATGCATTCATATAGAACAAAAGCATATAGAAAGACATTTCACAAAACATCTCATGTAACTCAGCACAAGAACAATAAGATCGAATCATAGACTCATATATATCTCTCATAAAAAATATCAATGTCAAAGGGTACAAATAACATCAACTGTCATATACAATATCTATCGGAGCAAGAAATACATCGAGTACAAAAAATGGGGTGTACAAAACAACACAGAACATCAAAGTCTAACTATGACCCTCTCCCTCATCGCCTGGTGGTGGAGGAGGTGCCTGTTGAGGATAAACCTATCTGGGTTCTTGTGCTCCCTTTGATCAAGCCATGTATTGGGAATATGGCACCACCTGTCTTCCTGTTGGCACTGTTGCGCTGCATGTTGCCACATAATATGTTGCACGACTAGTCTAATGAAGGACCTCACACTGAGAAGCAGCTAGATCTTCTCTCAATCTCTGAAAATCTTGGTCCCGCTCTGCTCTCACTCTCTGCATCTCTTGGTCCTTTTCTATCCTCAAGCTCTACAGTTATCGCTCACGCTTTGTGATCTATTCCTATGCCACTACCACCTATGTCTGCAAAACACACACCTTCCTCCTCAAGGCACAAATAATATCTCTAAGTGTCTATCCTCCTGCTCCAGCCTCCTCATTTCCACCCCTACTCCTCTCTCCTCCGTTGTACCTACCTAGAAGCATCATCTCCACCAGGTCGTACTACCTCACCCATCTCTACATCTAATGCAGCATTCCCTCCCCTGTCACCACCTACATCTCCACTAACTGCTCCCAAGGATCCACCCTCTCCTCTTCATCGTTGTCGACCTCCCATAGGTGCTCTCCTGCTACTCGTACCCAGATCCCCTCCTCCCATCCTAGGTGTTGTCTCTCCCTGAGCTCATGTAGGCACATCCTCAACCTCATCTATACGAGGTGCATGCTCTCTAGGATCTGTAAATTGAGGAAAGGGGTGTCTTTGAAACCAATCTCTATACTAAGGCAATACCCTCGTATCTGCAACATCCTCCAAGTACTCCCATCTCTACAGCTGTAAACATGCTAACTCTTGCATGGTCAAGGCATATAAGAGTCTAGGTGCCCACCCTCATCTCTCCTCACCCCCAAATCTAGCATAAGTTGTAAACTCTTGGGATATGCTTTGTGGTCTCCCATACTACCTCAAAACCTTAGACACTACAAAATGCTCAATAGTAGTAGACAATCTACCGATGAAAGGTCTAGTCATAAACATATCTCTCTGTTGTATCCTCAAATCATCCCACAACTCTAGACCCCTATATGATCTCCATACTACAACTATCAAGTCATCTAACTATCTCCTCCAAAAATTAATTTTGCCCAGGTGGGGTTGTGTGATATAACCTGAATATCGACACACAATAGGCTAATGTCCCTCCCTCAAATCATCCATAATAGGTTTGCAAACTGGGATATGCTCCCATGCCCATATCTACAAAACTAGAACACCTGCCGACATACTCTTCGCCCCTGTATAGGCGATCTTATGCATCTCATGGTACATATGCGAGAGTAAGCATGAACCCCAACCTAATCTAACTGGATGAGTAGGCTATCTCTCTAGCATTCTACCCCATCCACACAAGAATCCCTTCTGTCCTTTGTCAAGCATAACAAAACAACCAATAATGTCAGCCAAAATGCAAGCAAGAGGGTACTGTGCACCATGCCTACTCAACAAATCATCCCAACTGATAGAACGATCAAGGATAGTGTCATCATGGAAAATGCGTCTGAGAGCCTCAATGCCCTATCATGGAGTTGAATCATAATCTACCTTATCTCCAGCAAAAGGAATCCTCAAAATCCTATAAATATCCTCAGGAGTGATCGTCATCTCTCTAGCTGGAAAATGAAATGTGTTATGCTCATAATGGAAACGCTCACCCAATGCAGTCAACAAACTATGATTCACATGGATATCGGGCATCTCTAACAAGTATCCAAATCTGCACAACCCAATGTGACCTCTCTCTGTGTCTGATAAGTCACGCACTAATCTCATAATAGGTGGATATGTACATATGAACTGAATATCAGACAACTGAACTTGTAAAATCAAACAAATAAATCATCACTACGTGATCAAATTTGGGCTAATGATGTGTCAAAAGTGCTAATGAATCCAAATTTACAAAAATGACAATCAAAATTTGATGTTTTGGTCCTTAAAAACGAACACTGTTTCTATACGAGTCAGTAAAATTAAGCAAAAACTTGTAGAACAAAACATTACGAGTCACACAAGTAAACACTCCCATACGACAATAAGTAACATGCAGAATGATTAAATGGTCTATGAAGAACATCCTCGTATGATATAAGGGTGGACACCATATGATAAACCATACATGACCATACGACAAAACACAAATTACCAGATACTTGTACGAGAAAAACTATTGAACCAAATGATAAAACGACACAAGACAACCTAACACAAAATTAAAAACAATAAATTCAACAAAAATTCAAACGATAAGAAATACAAAAGGCTTGAGATCGATCACTTACTGTTGGGGGATAGTTCTAAGGTTGATTATGTCGTCTTTGGTGCTCGAATCGATGATCTTGAATAGGAATTGCCATTTTTCTTCATAGGAGGTTTTTCAAATTTTGAACTTTGAGAGGTAAAAATGAATTGACAAAGACACATTGAATCCCTTATATAGCCCAAACCCTAATTTTCAAACTTGCTCCATGAACATAAAACTTATACCCTTGACTAAATCACCCATTCTGAGTCCAGTTTTGGGGATTGAAATCGGAATCTGAGATCTTTTTTGTAGTCAAAATCTCACAACATTGACCACTTGATATTTTCGTCTTCCGATAGCTTTTTCTCATCATTTTTCACTCAAATCAATTATGATTTCACTTAAATATTCAATACATCTTTGTGCTCAAATTATCATCGCTAAATCTTTTTATCTTTTCAAAACTGCCTAAAATCATTTTAACCTCACCATCTTTTGATTTCACTCCCAAGGGGGCATATTCATTACATATTTTCATCATTAGTGATTATCATTATCGAAAAGTTTAGATTTTTCTTTCAAATCTTCATCTAAGTCGAGCAGAAAATATTTTTAATCAAAGATTAATAGAAAAAACCTATTGTTCTCCATAATCGAATCAATCTCGAGGGGCATATCAGTTTTGTCACACCAAATCAAGTTGATATTGTCTTCATCTGAATCAGTCTCTTAACAGTAATCAGTTTCATCACATCTCATCAAGATGGTTATTCGTTTAAACTTAATCAAGGGTTTAAAGAGTCTTTTTTATAGTGATCACACGCTCAATCCCAATAGGTGTTCAGTTTCATCGCATCAAATCAAGATGGACATTTTCTCTAATCAGTTCTTGTTCAATCAAGTTCAGAATCAGTTTCATCTCTTTGCTCAATCTAGTTCAATCAAGTTCTAGATTGATACTCATTTCTTGATCAATCAAGTTCAAGATCGGTATCTCACTCTTTGTTGGTCCTAGTTCAATCAAGTTCAGGATCGGTGTCGCTTTAACCAAACTGTTCAACTTCATCGCTTCAAATCAAGTCGAACATCTTGCTCTTCATCGGTTTGTGATCCATCAAGTTTAGAACTAATAATCTATTTGACATTAAATTTTCTTTGAATCCATGCGTTGCTCGCACATCAATTCAAAGAGGGGCAAACATAATACCCTAAAAAATGGTCACCTAAACCATAGGCCCCTAATCTCGCCTACATCACCAAGGTCCTAACCAAAGGCAAATAAAATCGATCATGAGTACCTAATTAATTAATTCTCAGTCATCAATGTCACATGGAAAATAAATCACTCAATATTAATCAAATAATCATTCCAAGTAAATAATTTTAATCAATTATCCTATTTATTTAATTAAATATCCTAACATATTTAATTAATAAATCAATTTTCCATTAAATAATCAAAAGGAATTAATTTGAAAAAGAATTAAACTTGAGAAAAGAAATCAAAATGGAATTAAATTGAAAAAATATCAGAAAAGCAATTAAATGAACTAAATCAATTAAATATCAAAATATAAAATATGAAATAAATCAGTTTTTCTGATTTTATCTTAAATTTAGTTCAATTTCCTTTAAAGCTGATAAAAGTAGCCAATCACATCAATTCACCTAGATTATGCTTCCTCTTGGAGAATCTTTGTCGCTCATCATTGATCAACCTTGACCGTTGGTCTCTCTGGATTTTCTATAAATTCAGGCCCTCATCTCTCACAAAAAAAAGAACCTGGAGATTATTGTTATTATGTTGTTTTTGCTCTAGGATTATTGAGATTTGTGCATTGAGATATTACATATTAGTTATTGCATATTTGTTAAATCATCTAGCTTAATGTTCATTCATATTGCTTAAAATCATGTTAGATTAATCATGCATATCTAGCTTAATCTTGCATCCATTTAGCTTAATTTCATACTCATATAGATTAAATACTAACCATGCATCCAATGACTTAATTGAAGTGTTGTGTATTCAGATATAGATACAGATACAAATCCACTTTTCACACACACAAAACCTTTTTTTTTTGACATTTGGCATCCATTAGATAATATCAAAAAATTTCTATTATGTGTGTGTGTGTCAGAAGGTTGCTAGAATTTACATAGATTGATGATACCACATTGACATCTTTCTTCATAGAATTAATGTGGAACTAATTCATACTTTAGTAAATGAATATGAAACAGTCTATATTTGTTTGACATTTGGCATCCATTAAATATTATCAAAATTTGTCTATGATTTTGGTACAAGTAGTGCAAATCTCCTTTCAACCATAATCTAGATTATAATGGGTGACTATGTTTATTCGGGATGCAACTAATTCTACTCAAGAATGTGACACATCTCAATGAGCAAGATAACCAAATAGAGACAATAAGATCATGTTAGTTTCAAGTATTGCAAATGAAAATCTCTTAGTTTTGATTCCTGTAAATGAACTATTTGGAATGAAACAATTGAAATTAAGGATCTAATTAGTCCACCAACACAAGGATGGGAAAATATATCATTATGGTCATAAATTACCTTATATATTAGTAGAGTTTGCATAAAAAAATATTGTACTGCCACCTCAATTGCCATATTTATTTGGGAAAATATCATTAGCAAAGATAAAGAGCTTAACCAATTAATATGTTGTGTAGACATATAAATTTGAACACCTATTTAAAACAATTCTTCTATTAATTAAATTATATTTAATTTATTCATTTGACCACATTCTAACCTTTAATTAAATAAATCTTTTTTATTTAATTAGACCCCCCTTTCATGTTTAACTAAATTTACATTTAATTAATATCTTTCTCCTATTTAAATAAATCAATATTTATTTAAATATCATTCCAATGGAAGTTGTAATCCACTTTTTGAAATAAATTATTTTATTTCAAAATTAAATCCAAAAATATCCTCCCACTTCCTTCCTACTAATAAATCCACTTGCATATCTAATCCCCCTTCTAGATTTTTCTAAACCATCATAATTAGCCTAATCCCCTCCAGAACATTTTCACATTCCTTAAGAAAAGGGTCACTTCTCAAAAACCCTCAAAGTCTTCATAAACCATTAAAGGCTATATGTCTTCAACAAGCTAACCTCCAAAGTCTTCAATAACTATTAATGGTTATAACTCAAACTCAACCCTGGGTTAAAGACTTTCTCTCTAACTTGACCCTTCTTTAACCCATGGGTCTCTTCAAGCATTCATTGCTTTGACCATGATTATCCATTAAACCTTGCACAAGAGTTTATCCTTTGGACAAAAGGATTATCCAACAACTCAACCCTAACGTTATCTCGTAGGGTAACCACCATGTCTTCTCAGGCATCTAATGCCTCTTCTCTCTCCTCTCAAGCCATCTCATGTTGACAATTGTCACCATTTCATTGGTGAAAATTGTAAACATGGATTGAGTATCCTTCAATCCTAGCCCTTGTTAAGATTATTAAATCTTAACCACCCAATTGCCCATTTCTTCTATAAATAGGCATCATTTCTCTCATTATTGAGATATCCAAGTTTCATGCATCCATATTATAGTCTACTCTCATCAAGCATTTGCCTCCCTTTGATAATTAGCATTTTAATCATTTAGGAGCAAATTAACATAGCATTTTAATAATGAATCATGTTGGCATATATGTTTAGTTCCTTTATCATATCATTATCTTCATCATAGCATAACTAATCATATCTAAGTAAGCTTATCATAACCTATAGATATTAGGTGCATCTTGCATGTAGATCATCATCCATTATCACACATTCTTAGAGTTGTCATTCCAAAAGTCAGTTGCTCAATGATCTAAGAGCAACCATTGACTTGAGGAATCCTGTGAGATAGAGAACAATGAGACACATCTTGGGGGATTAACTTGTTTAATCAGCTCAAGTTTAGTTAGTCTTTATATCCAAAAGTTTCATTGGTATGTTTGTTTCTAGTTTTCAAATTGGTTTTTTGATTACACTAAAACCTCACATACATGTCGTAAGGTTGATGTTAGTTGAAATAAAACTAACCAGAAGTCATTTAAATTTTTGTATCAAAATTGGAAGGTCATAAATTTAATACCAAAGATATTTGATTGTCAAGGTTATTTGTGCTAGATACAAAAATTCTCACATAATCTTCTAATTCAAAAAGAACAACATTGGCAATGAAATTATGGATTGTAGAAATTTGATATCATTAACAAATTTTTAATTGAGATAATGCACACAATTTTATAATAATTTATAATTGCTTATGATATCATAAAATGCTCTATATCACTCTCAAACAAATAGAATGCTAAAACATTTAATAAGATTTTAATACATACATTAATGAAAATATAAGAGTAAGAATTCAAATTTAATGTCTAACTTTACCTTTTAAGAAATTTGTTATGATTATTCATTCAAAATCATTTTTTAAATATTAAGACATCTTTTATTTTATATCACATGAGAAAAGCATTTTAAAGATTTTGTCAAGAGCGTAGAATGGAGTCAAAGTACCCATTTCCATGTCTACGCATGACTGCAATAAATAAACATAAATCAATACTATATTACAAGAGCATGAAAACAGCAGGTATGGCAACAAAGAAAATTTTCCTTGAGAGTTAACCTCATCTAATAAAATCGGATAAGCCAATATTTTTAAACTTATTTAAAACTATACTATTTCTTTTAAAACTAAAAAAGTGTAAATAGCTAACTAAAACACTTAAGGAAAATAAAATTATAAAGATATATAAAAATAAAAAAATAAATAATGACTTTTTAATTGTATAAAAACAAAAAATATAGATGTTGAGGAACCTGTGGTTGAAATATTAGAGTTTTGGTCAAGAATGTTGACACATCATATGAACATCCATGTGTAGTGTTTCAATTCATAAGAACAACAAACAAAAAGATATTTAAGAAGTGTGAAAACTCAACTTTATGATTCAACTAAACTACAAGATTAGAAAGATAAAATGCACTTGTAAATACTAGATAATAAAAATGTAATGAAATAAACTAATAACAAGATTCAAAATACTTTAAATGAATAACAAAATTAAATCTACGAATAAGAGAACACTTGTAAACCTTTGTACGGTTATGTAATGTATGGAAAATTAGGAATTAGGGTTTAAGATAATAAAACCACTAACTAGCACAATTAACCAAATTACATTGAAAGAGGGTTGAAACCAATAAATCTAGGCTCAATCCTAATAGGAAAGAGCTATGAGATTCTAATTGGGTTCAATTGGGTATGGTTAGCCTCTTTCTTAAGTTGAATTGTATTGATTGTGAAATTAAGGCAAAACAATAAAGTATTGAAGCAATTTGACATAAACAACAAGTTACAATATCCAAATTAGCCACAAACTTGGATCTGAGAATAAGAAGATGCGTTAGACTTGTTCCCAGAAGTTTGGCCTAATTTTTTAGGACTAGGTAGGACAGATTCACCCTAGTCCTCCATATTTTCCGTCGTTGAAAGTCTACTTGTTATGTCATTGTTGACTTTCTCGAATTTCTTGACTGTAGCTTCACACCTATTTCTTGTACACAGAAAGAAAGGGAAATATATTGGGAATAGGGGTTTGCCTTAGGTCAACCCCCAATTTTGATATTTACCATGAAATTGAATTGATAAATGTAATGAAAGATTAAACTAATGTACTTTCCTTTTGAGGGACAGACTGAATCTGGAATGTAATATTGAAAACCACAATGTTTACCTTGATGAAGTTTTGTTTGTCTTCACACAAAGCAATTAGGGTTTAATGTAGGATGTCTTCATAAAACATGAATCAGGAATGCAATCTTCAATGTTTGATCTTAACTTCACCTCTGCTCCAACGTTTGATGAATGACTGATTGCTTGCTCCTTTGAATTTGCAAGTGTAGACCTTGATTTCAATTTGTTAGCTTTAAAATGAGAGGGGTATACCTCCTTTTATACTTGTCTACCTAAAAATCAAATTAATTTTCTAGAGTAGGTCAACATGAGATCAAGGTTCCCGCTCAAATTATGTGACCCTTATGAGGCCCCAAGATGGGCCCTAATTGAGAGGACCATGGCACTGGGTGCCATGGTCTTACTTTAGGACCAGGGTGCCCAACACCATTGTCCTGGAAATCAAGGCTCCAGAATTGGGGGGAAAATATGGAGATCGTAAAAAATTAGGTTTGACAGGTGGTGCAAGTAGAATCAACACTTCAATCAAGCCTTGGAAGCCAAAGTGAGGTCTAAGTGAGGACAAAATTGTAGGCGAGTACAATTTAGGATGCTACATTTGGCCCCCACTTTAGCAAGAGTATGAGACAACATAATCACGGTAAAGTACAAAGTTGCATTGAAAGACTTCTATCAAGATATCAAAGAGACAAGGAACACTAAGCCCCCAGGGACTTTAGGATCTCACTAATTAATATTGAGAAAAAATGGACAACACGAGAAAGGAGAATGAGAGAGAAAAAATGACTGCACTAGCCTAGTAATATTTACTTGCTATGACTCATGAAAAAGAAAAATACCAAATTACAAAGCAAAAGGCTTAGTTTGCAAAGTACAACTTGACTATGAAAACATGTCATAGTGTGTGCAAAAAGTGTAACATTGAGTGGAGTGTATGCCCCCAAATTAAAGTGATTTCATACACCTTATCAGGAGCAATTTATTTAAGGTAGCATGCATCCAAAAGACAAGCATGTCACCACAATGAGATTCCCCAAAGAAAGGACAAATCAAAGGATAATGGTCACAAAACATATATGAAAAAGCATATAAGGGGTCCACTAACTCTGGGGTCAATATTCTCTTATGATTTAAATAATCTATATCAAGAATATTTATATTGAATTGACCTCATCCCCCAAAGGTAGTGGAACTACAGACACAATGGAAGAAGAGAACATGTGTCTTTTTTGAGTCAACATAGAAGAGACCAAAAGAGATCTCAACACTTTGCATCATCCCTAAGTAGAAAACACAAGGGACAACATATAGAAGAAGTGAGATACAAATAGAATAATATCATAATGGATTCAACCTCTTTACCTTGCACAAACAGATTGACAAGGGTCATCCAAAGGGAACCTAACATAACACAAAAACACATTACAGGGGAAACACATTAGGAACAAAAAAAACACAAGAGAGGATCTACGACATGAATGAAGCTAATCAAGAAAATCATCCACCTCCAAATCTTATTGAAAATTATTTTGGGAAGGTGGACAAGATACAAGAGGAGCCACTTCGAGCATGGTAGATGGAGCTACTACAATTTCCAAACAAGGACCATGTTCTAATGATGAATCACTTTATTTGTCACTGGGAGCTAGGGTTAATACTTTTGAAAAGTGTGAAGATAAATCATGATTAAGATCAATAAAGATCATGCATATCATCATAATCATTACAGTCAACATTGTTAGCATGAATAGAATCATCATCCATATCATCATCTAGATTAATAAAAATAATATCTCTAACATGAAAAAAGCATGAACCATCATTTTTCTTAATCATTTTTAATCTTGGCATTTCAAGTCTATCTTCCTCCGTATGGTTAGGCAAAGGTTGGACAAATGGGATCAAGCCAACATTTGGTGTCTTTAGGAAGGAACTAGTTAGGGAAGCAACTTTATGAGCCTTAGCACGATGTCTTCATTGGTCTTCTCTCGTGCAATGGTTCATTTTAGTTTTAGTTGAGACTTGGGAAGGTTTAGGATGAATGGACATAGGCTTCTTGTCTTCCTTTAAATGAGGAGGAATGGGAGAAGACCTACTAGGTTGAGAAATAGGAGATGCCAATCGTTGTCCTTTGTAATATGTAGGAGGTGGGACTGAGGCATATATAGGAGGAAGAAAAGGAGAAGGAAGAGTCACAGGTCCAATATTATGGGGAGGAGGAATATCCATAGGTATAGGATCTCTAGGATTACTCAAAGACATTATCATCTCATTTTTCCACTTCTAATAAGATAAGAGAAGGATGTCACTTTGATGCTTAAGAGGTTCCACTTGTTGAGGCCAAAATTAATCAAGGGTGAAATTACCACAATTTGTTGTGGGTTGGTAAAGACTATGATTAATTGTTATGCCAGTACCATTATGATGGAATTTTAAACATTTTTGGATTGTACAAGGAATATATTTCATGGAAGAGGGCCAAAGATGTCCCAACTTCACATGAAACTGATCTGATGTAGGAATGATAGAAAAAATCACATCTAAGCACTTAGTACCAACCTCGACAAGGAAAGTAATAGAACCAACAGTAGAGCAAGAGAAACCATCATACACCTTGACCCTAATATTAGATTTATCATATGTAACTTGATGCAATTGTAAAGTATAAAGATATTCTTCAATAATCATATTCACCATACAAACTAGATCAAGGAGCACTCCTCATGAGAGTTTTTCTTTGATCTTCACAGTGATATACAATGGGCCATCAAGTACAATAATATTCTCAATAGGATCAAAAGTAATGCATGGATCTTTAGGAGGTATAGTTTTAGCCACAACATTCACAACATTATTAGAATCCATACCAAGGTCATTAGGAGAAAAGGCAAGAGACTCTGACTCAACAACATTAGTAGAGTGAGAAGGAAAATGATTGGTGAAGATTTGGAGGTTTTGACTAGGAGAAGTTGCAGACTTGTTTCCCTTGTCATTCACACTAGCTACAAATATAGTATTGTTATCAATACAGTCTTGAATATTACTTCTTAATGTATAACATTTCTTAGTATCATGATCATATTGATGGTTATATTGACAAAAGGCTTTGGGATCATGGTAAAACATTTAGAAGTATCAATTGGCTTGATGGGACGAAGTTTTAACACTTTATAATTAATCAACCTCAACATTCTACTATACAAAGACTCAAAAAGAGGAGTAAATTCTTTTCTAAAGTATTTGGATGAAGAGGCCACACCTAATGTCGTGGCTATCACTTGAGTGTTGATGTTTTCATTTATCTCGATGTATCCTTTGTTCAGTTTAAACTTCACAAACGATTGTTGAGCACCTTCATTCTTATCAACTGGTGCCATTGAAGGAGACGGTTAAATTGACTCACTTGAAGCTAATAATTATGAAGTATTGCACATAATTGTGTAAAGAAAGTAAACTCAGAAAATAGAAGTTTATCTCTAATATATTTTTTGTAAACTAGCAATAAAAATTCATTTAGCATCATGAACAACCACTTGATAAGCAATTTGAGAATGCAAATTTTTTTATCTACTAATGAAATCAATCACTTTTTCTTTAACACCTTTCTTACAATGAATCAAATCCCAGTCAAAGTAATTTTAGGACCAATATTATTTTAGGGGGAACCGCACAAACAATATCATCAAATAATGGGCTCACTACATCAAATGTGGGTACATTAAACCTGGATTGAGCAATGAAAGCAAATTGTTGTTGTAGGGATGTAACAGTTTAGGCTAGATTTTTGATGGTTGCTTTGGTAGATGGATTGAAATTGGACATATTGGATTGGGATGGAGGAGTAACATTTTTTTATTTTTATTTTTGATTAATAAAGCAGTGAGAACAAGGGCACTGACCATTTACATAGCATAACTATTAAAAATCATAGTGCAAAAACAACACTATAACAACAATAACAACAACTATCAGCAAAAAGGAACCAAGTCTTTAGAAATAAAAAACAATAGCAGAAAACATAAAAAAAACTACAGGGGTGTCTTACGTACCCTAGTGGCATCCATGGCACTTTTCCATTCATTGGACAAGAACTTGTAAAGGTACCTAGCCTCCTTCTTGTCCTCCTCCACGTCCACAGAACATTCCCTCAGCAAAGAGAGGGTGAGCATCAAGTTGTGTAACACCTGTACATGAAATTTGTTAAGGCCCGCCATTTGGGCTTCCCAAGCTTGCATCTTTCTCTTGAGCCGGTTGACATCATCCTTGATAGCCTGCAATTCAAACATGGGGTCGAGGTCCTCAATCCTCTGCGTGATATCCAACACATGAGTGCTCAGCTTTTCCATTTGCTTAAGAGTAGGGACACCCTGGGGGTTCACAGCAGCCATGTCATCTATGGTCTCTTCAATCTCTTTGGGCACATCTCTAGCAGGGGAGTTATCAATGTCATGCCCATTAGGGGGAGAGATTTCATCGCATGTTCAACCATTTTTAAATCCGGGTCCAAGTTACTAGAGTCCAAGCCTTTGTTATCATAAATTTCCTCGCCCATGACACCCTGAGTGCCCATGTTCATAGGGGTCGTATCCTTAACATCAATAGGGTCCTGGGTTTGCATTTCAGAATTACCCGTGTCAGCGGCACTAACAGTGGTTGGAACCATGGGGTCCCTAGTCATATCCACATCTACAACATCCCCATCAGGGGCCCCCATAGTGGTATTAGGGTCCTCTCCCTTCTTGTCCCCAATGGGGTCCTCTTCTGAGTCTATATTTTTTATCACCAAGGTCTTCTTTTTGAAGCTTTTGGAAGCCAATCTGGAGGATCTTCTTTTAACCTCAGAATCAGGGGAAGGATTGTCATTCTCAGCATCCTCAAAGGAAGAATTGTCATCAAATACAATACATTTGCGTTTAACAGGGTTTTGCTCTTTGCCCTTGGATAGGGAGCGGGAAGCACTGGGAGAGGCTAATAGAGTTAAACTAGGGGAGACTGTTGATAAGGAAACTATTGAGGCATAAGCAGGAAGGGACATGGTGGGCATAGCAAAGCCTTCATGAGGATACTGGAAAAATCTGAGGAATGTCATAGACAAGGCGACAAGCTGCTGAGGAGTAGGCATGGAGGGTTGAGAGAGTGAAAGGTTTTTTTTTTTGGGGGGGGGGGGGGGAAGGGCGTCATGGAATTTATATAGCTTATAAATGAGGCCCTGGTGAAGGAGTTAGGGTGGCTTATCCCCATGCTTGGGATCCATGGTGTCTTTAACAGAGCTTTCAATAGAGTGCAGTAAATAAAAGGGCAGACAAAGCAAATCATTGTTGCAAAAGTGATTGAGAAGGGGCAAATGATATTAGTAGAATACCTTGTGCCTGCCTTAGAGAGTGAATTACTTCATGATCATAAGGTAGATTTTTCACAGGTGTTTGAACTCCTCCTGAGAAAAACCACCTTGTAGCTTGATGGGTTCTTCACGGTTACAGAAGAATCATTTCAAACCTTCGCTATTTGCAACATGGCTGGTACGCTTCCAGCGACGGTCGTCAAGGATCAACTTCGTAGCCTGGGCAATAGTCTCCTCAGATACATCAAAGGAAATGCCACCCACCAAGACACGCCTCCTAGACCAGGAGGAGGCAAAAGCAGTCGAGAGATGTTCATCATGGCCCTTTAGGCATTCCAAAAAATTGACAACCCCACCTTCAACACAAAAATTTTAGACCAGGGGGTCATTTTTAAAATCATTTGGATTATCTGGTTCATATCTAATTCTGTCGCCCCCCATATACTCTACCAACAGAACTTCTTTAGTAATGAAAAAATTAGCACAAAGAAAGTTGCAGAGAATATTTGAGAAGCAAACCAGGAAGAGATAATGGGAAGTGTGCGAGCCCGACGTCAATAAATGAGACATGAAGTTGTGCGCATGGGAAAAAATGAGGTCACTTTTAGAAATGATTTCCTATTATAAGGTATGAAGAGCCAACAAATATCGGTGGCAACCAACACGTTACCAATCCAATCATACCTCATCATGATGCTGTAAACCCAAAAGATTTTCCAACACAACAACATGTGCATCATCGTTAAGCTGGCCGAATGAGTCACCACCACATCAGAAAGGATCAAAGGGATATTCCCAAAATTTGAATTATGAAACCAACACCTCCCCACTACCCCAAGGGAAGAGAGGAGAGTAAGGGAAGCACTTGGCAACAACTCAATTATTAGTAAAGATACTAGATTTCTCTTCCTGAAGAAGGAAGTTAACATGGTCTGGGAGGAAATTTTGACTCCTCCAACATCTCAATCCTAAGAGGTTTAGACCAATGGCCGCTAGGGAATCCACCACACTATTGCCTTCCTTGAAGACATGCATAATTCTGAACGAGTCAAGCCTGAGGATGAGCCTCAGGGTGTCCATGATGGTTCCCTCAATTGTCCAATTAAGCTTATTCCGCCCTTTGACAACATCAATAATGAGCTTGGAGTCACCCTCAATGTCCATAATCCTGATTCCCATGGTGAGGGCGAGGCGAATTCCCCAGGCTAAGTCCATAGCTTTAGCCTGACTAGAGGAATTCCCATTTAGGTTACCCGCATAAGAAGCAACAAGGGCCCCAAAATGGGATCTGATAACCCCTCCACCAACACCCAGCTCCCCTTGGCAACCCCATCAAAATTGAGTTTAAAATGTGTGGTCGGAGGGGTCCAGACCATGCTTTGTCTTAGGAGTCTCTTATAGAAGTCAACAAGAGAGAATGAGGGGGGAATGTTCCAGCATCTAGAAATTTCCAAGTCCCAGGTAGAGGGGGGCTTGGATACCATCCGGGTTTTAGAAATAGAGATATTCTCAAGAATCAACTTAAGGAATCGAACAAACTCAGTTTCCACAGAGGCCTCTTTGTCTCTAAATATCTTGTCATTCCTTTCTTTCCAGATACTCCAGCTCACATGAGAGGGGATCTTCTTCCACAACTATTGGATAAGGGGGTTGGAAGAGGGGCCCCAAAACTCCTGGGACAAATTTCACAAATTATCATTCATAATCCAATAGATTTTTATCTTTATGTAGACCATTCCCCAGACCTCCCGAGTACAAGCACAGTGGAGGAAGAGATGAGCAAGACATTCCTCATCATTTTTGCAAAGGTTGCATCTGTTAGGGAATTGGAATCCCCACTTTACCAAATTGTCTTGGGTCAAAATTTTGTTGAGGAGAGCAGTCCACTAGAAGAAATTAACCTTGGGGATGAGTTGGGGATTCCAGACCTCTTTCCAAATAGAGGTGTAAATAGGTTCTCTTAGTAAGCTGGCGTAGGCAGTTCTAACAGAGAAGTCTCCAAAGGGGTCCTACTTCCAAATGAATCTATCCTCCATAGGAAAGAGGGGGAGGAACATACCAGCCAAAAGCTTCTAGATATCTCTAGCAGCAGGGAGGAGGAAGGGATGATCAATGCAGCAATCCTCCAAGGCCCTCCAAGTGCGATTGCTGAAATAATCACTGATCCTCTCTCCAAAGAAGCTTTTGGTAGCATTTTGGAGCCTTCTAAGGGAAGGGGAAGAAGCAAGGGGTCTCTCTCCTAACCAACAATTCTCCCAGAAGAGAATATTCCTAACATTTACAATAAGCCACCTCAAGCCATGAGATTATGGGTCCCTAGAGCTCAAGATGTTATTCCAAAATTTGGAACCCCTGAGTGTTAGGAATCATAAGGACAACTGAGAGCAGGGGGTGGGGGTGAATTAGATGTAAATGAATTTCAACCCAATTATAACTTAATCCAACTTAATACTTAATACCGATAAACCAAACCTAATATCAGTTAATAGATTAGCAGTTAATATCAACACCGGTGAAACTTAATGCATGAAATAGAAAGAGAAACAACATTCACAACACATAACACATATATTTTTGACGTGGAAACCCTGTAAGGGGAAAAAAAATGGTGGGAAACCTTACACACAATTATATGATACTATTGCAGATAGTATGTGTATACAAATGGGGTCTGCACATGCCGAAAGGCCAACCTCCTAGAGCACACTACTCAAATGGGAGTCGCAATGACTACAGTAGGATGGTTAAATCCTAGAATAATGTACTACTTCAAAGTGCATCTGCAATGCTGGATTCAATACCAGTTTAAGCTCTGATAAACACCTTCAAACCTTCCTTGAACCTTCAAATGATGTCTCCTTTATTTGCTCTATGATCTGCTCATATGATCTTCAATATTCACACATACCAAGTTACAATACCATACCACAATTCCACACTTCATCTCACAAATGAGATCTTACATTTATACAAAACCTAAGACCAAATGTGTAGGTCGACTCACTAAGAATATTACAATTAGATCAATTACAAATAAGTCTTGATGCAATACAACATGTCAGCTTAATACATTTACAACAATATCCAATCAATAAATCATATCCATAATGTGTCATAATGATCTGGAATAGATAACGTGTACCAGTCCATAACCTAGACCAATCTATCGGTAATAGCAAATATGTCAACCCGATTAGACCAATAACCAAAACACCAAAACCAAGTATCCAAACCATGTCTTTGAAATAACCAAGTGATCTCCAGATGATAACAAGTCATCATCAGTACTGGTGAACCATATAGCCCTTCAATGAGCATATACCGGTGACTGTGCATAAATCAATGACCTTGCCGGTGAACACAATATGTTTGTTCAATAGTAAACCAATATAACCATAGTGCCAAATCAATAATGTAGATCTCCAAAAGGATAAGTGCTAACATCAATGACAAAACCAATGCAACACATCTGTAATACCAACAATCTTCCCCTTTGGCATTGATGGCAACACTAGATGGAAAAACATCTAAGTGCCAAAGCAAAATGCCAAAAAACCAAAAACCAACAATCTCCCAAAATAGATCAATACCATAAATCAAAACCAAAATACAAAGAGTAAATATCTCTCCCCCAATTAATAATGTTTTTCCATAGATATCTCTCCCCCTTTGACATCAAATGCCAAAGCAGTTAAGAAGAAATACTAGAACATACAACCAACTACTCCTCCTGAGAAGTAGCTCTCCTCCATCAAAGCCAGAAAAAGATTTCTCTATTAGTTCCTCTTGGTTTGATGCCAATCTCCAATCATCTAAGTCTCTGTCGATGAAAGTATTACCCCAACCTTCTCTCCAAGATATTCAAAGGTTTCCTTAGGCAAAGGCTTTGTAAAGATATTTGCAATCTTCTCTTTAGTATTCCCATAAACCAATCTTACTTCTTTTGCTTCAACATTCTCTTTCAGAAAATTATAATTGATAGAAACATGCTTAGTCTTAGAGTGAAATATCAGATTATTTGATATATCAATTGTTGGTAAATTATCACAATAAATGATTATTGGTTCTTTTAATTTTATCTTTATTTCCTTCAACATTTTCTTAATCCATAATACCCGAGTACAATAAAAGTCCAAGTATACAATGATATCACAAAAATAATCAATAATTTAGAAAGACCCATCAACACAAATCAAGTCAAGAATCATGGCTGCCTCTCGAGCATGTGGGTCTAACACCTGGATCACCTGCACCAACATCATCATCTTATGGAATCATTCTTCAATTTAATATCTTCATCATTCATTCAGATATCATCTATCATGTCTTATACAAGATGTATCTTTCCTGAAACCAGATGTTTTGATCATCTATCATGTCTTATACAGGATGTATCTTTCCTGAAACCAGACGTTTTGATCATCTTTTGTCTTATACAGGTTGTTTCCTTCCTAAAAACCAGACTTTATCATTATCAAATCAATCCAATCAATCTTATCAATCTAATTCATTTGATCAATCTGCAATCTATTCACTCATCTATCTTTCATATAACATTCTTCTTCTATCGAGAGATCATCCATGTCTTTAATGCACAAACGATCTCTCGAGGGGGCATCATCATCAAATTGGTATCCAAAAATCAGTATCTGGGGCACACAATCAGGATTTTTATCTCCATCAGGCACACTATTGAGACTTGATTTAATCTTTAAAACAATGTTGTCTTGACATCATTTCAAATAGGGGCAAAATGTATACACATAAAAATTGGCTATCAACAATTAAATAAATATTTTTATTTATTTAATATTTATTCTTCTATTAAATAGTTAGTTTGAAAAGATTAATTTATTTAATTCATTTCATGTCTTTCTATTAATTAATTGAAATATTTTATTAATTAATTCATCTATCCTATTCCTCTAATTAATTAAATATCTAATATTTAATTATCTCCTTCAATCATTCGAATATCTAATATCTAATGATTATTCTTCTATCCTATAGTCTCAAAATATTAAATGATTTCCTAAATTATTTAATTTCCAACTCACCTTCCATCTCCACTTCATCTTTCCTTTGCCAACTCATCCATCATGTGGCTAAATTAATTCAACAAAATTAAAATAAATAAATCATTTATTAGCCACTTATCTTCAACCTCCAAATTTAATGAAATATTGTGTACGTACACATATTTCATAACCTTCTTCTATAATCTCTCCAACATCCCTACATCTTAGGAAGGACTTGAGTCCACTTCTCCTCTCATGCCTAAATATTCTCCAGCCATCCCTAGATTCCCTCAGTCAGCAACCCAGTCAAGGTGAGATGAGTGACACTTGTCTTCTCCTTCCCCCTTTCTCTCAACCTTCACCTCTACTCACAACCATCCAAATCTGTAGATCTAAGCATGACCATTGATCCAGGCCACATCATCTTATCCTCTCAAAGTCTATAAGATCAGGAGTTTGAGTTGAGAGAGAGTTAGTCTTCAAGTTAGTCTTCAAGTGAGTTTTCAAGCTAATCATTTGTGAAAACTTATGCATCCATGAGTTTTAACCTTGAAGCAAATAGCATAATCATTTAGTATTGCATATCATAGTATCACTTAACTATCAGTTATCAGTCCATTCTTCATATGTCATCTTGGAAGCTATCAGTGCTTGTCTGAGAGCACACCATCTACAACCAGGAATAGTGGAGTTAGGACACAATGAGACTTAAATCATGAAGGTAAAAATAGTGTTTTTATTTTAATATCAATTTCATGTAGTTTCATTGGTTGAGTTTGGATTTCATGTAGCATTTCCTTTGTATTTTGTGAAACTAATATGTTGCAGGTAATATTCTGATGATGAAATTCAAGTCGACACATTTTGGCGCCCACTATGGGGCCTAGAGCCTCACATGTTTTTTCTAATATCCTATCTAATTCTCGCAAAAAGAAAAATTAACACATTTGTAATACAGATTCACGCCTCTGTGAGTTCTGATAGCGCCTTTATTTGATAGGTTAGCATTTTTGTCCTTCAGGTTAGTGCATGTGTCATTTAGGTTAGTGCTTTTTGTCTGTAAATCAACGCAATTAATCTTCAGAACAACGCTTTTGTCCTCCAGGTTCGCGCATTTGTTAGTTTGGTTAACACTTTTGTCAGAGAATTCTCGCTTCTTAGTCCATAGAGCAGTGTTTTTGTGTTTCAGGTTAGCGCTTTTGTCCTTTAGGTTAGCACTTTTGAGGTGAAAGACAATGCATTTGTTAGGATATCGCTTTTGTTTGCAACTGACAGAATTTTCTTGTAGGTCCGAATGTCCAAGAACTTAAATTTTTCAAACTACTGACATGCATATGCAAGGTTATTTTTAAAAAAACAATTTCATGCATTTCCTCATCTAGTTAATTAAGAGTTCTAATTTGGAAAGTAACACATAATGTCATGCTCATTTACCTTAACAAAGGGGGATAAATTAACAGCATGCAACTTGCATTTTTGAGTGACTTCTTTAAAATAGTTGCACATAGATTTTACAAAAGCTAAAATGGACTTGTGTTTTTTGTGCTTGATGAAGTAGTAGGTAAGTATGCTCTCACCATCATACGGTGATCAAAAAACCAAACCTACTTTCTCTTATGTATAACATTTAGAGGGCCTGCCTTCCCGAGCTGCCTTGAGGGGGCTAGTGAGAGGGGAACGACCCAAAGTGGAAATGGGATAATACCGAGTCCTTCCAATCCACTCTAAATAAATCGTGTTTGTGATGAAAGTCACAAGCACCATGTGATGATAAGTTCATATCGACACTATGTTTCCCCGCAAACCCTATGGAGCGTAACCTCTATAGGCTGGGAAGCTTCTGTATTTATAGAGCTGAAAGTGTCGCATATATGGCCACATGACCGGAAGCCTTTACTAAAAACCACTTGTACTAGTTTCCAAAATCCTTCTAGTTGTTGGTGCAGGAGGTTAGACCTCTGAAGAGGCTCACACACATATGGTTCTTAGTAGAGATATAAAGTTTACCATGGAGAGTTTTCATGGAAACTGGTGCTTGGCTGCCTTGGAGAAGTGAGTGTCGAGGGTAGAGCCAGTGGGGTCAAGCATCTAAATATCCACTTTGAATAGCGTAGCCTCGAGGGAAACCCAATGTGAGATTCAACAATTATTGTCTCAGCCTGCCATATGATTTGTACTTGCTTATGCATTTTTTTTTTGCAAAAACATTGTGTCTTCTATGTCTATGACATGTTCAAAATGGTCAAAAATTTCAGAAAATCATCATCTAAAAAAAGTGAGCGAAAATCCAACATCTTGCTGAAGGATTTGAGAAGAATCCTTGAAACATAATCAAAATAGCGCTTTCAAACAACAAAACAATGCTTTTATCCCATAAGTTAACACTCTTTGCCACAAGAGTTAGCACAAAATCTTTTTCACATCTAAAAATCATATAAAACCAAAATTTCAACATCAGTACCAAAACACTTCTTGAGTAGATTTGTCTCTAAACTATCACACATTTTCAAACTAGTTCAACAACTGGGTCACTAATCCAATAGGCTATTTCCGAAAAGTTTCCATAAGCATAAACATTTAACAAGCTATTGATTCAAACATTTAAAGTGCAAAAAAAAAAATCAACATCATTGTCAAGACTCTCATCAAGATATATCAAATCCTCTATCACGAAGCTTGATCAATTCATCTTGTGTTCATTATCTTGGATATATCTTTCCTATTTTGAACCTAAGTCATATCAAAATCAAAATTGCACCAACATTGGAATCAAACAAACTTGTGAACTATTAGATGCTTATATGACTTTTAAGTATCGCCTTAAGAAAACAAAACCCAGTTATAAAGGTACCCAGAAAAGAATAAGATTATTGTATATTAATTGCAAGATCTTATTAAAACATAGGACATTCCTACACCATTTTTGTCACTATTTATGTGGCTGCGGGACAGAGTTTGATGGAGAAATTTTGCAAGGATGTACTTTTCAACAAAGAGATGCTTTATCACAATGAACAAGTAATAGTAGTAAATTCAACAAAGCATATCTTCCTAAACCAATAATCACTTATTGAGTTATCCTTTGGAAACTTAAAATTTTTTGAAACAATCACATGCCAGTTTGGACTAGAGCTCAATACAAACAACTTAGAAAACAACAAAAACAAATGGAAGAAGAAGATAATCTGATTTTCCAAACTTTTGGGTATACCGTTGTTGATAAAGAAGCGATCAATAGCACCATTAGAGACCTTGAGCAAGATTTCAAATTTGATAGACTAATGGAAAAATTATTGGCAAAACAAAAAGAGAAATATCTTTTGATGTTGGCAAAATCAGGAGCTAAATTGCCACAAGACTTTAACACAGAAATCTTGAAACAAGATGCGGAGGCAAGTAACACCAAAAATGTAGATGATCCAAATAACGAAGATGAGAACAAAGAAAGTCATGAAGAGACAAGAAAAGAACGGGATGACACAAGAAAAGAGCATAGTGATAAAAGAACTTACAAAGAAATAAGGAGAAACTATATGGATAATTTGTTGTTAAACCTCACTCAACAAATGCATACTCTACAACAACAGATACAAGATATGTAAAATAGAACAAGCTCCAAGAAGTATTCATTAGAAGATATCTGCCCATATCCTTTCGATAAAATTTTTAATATGGCACCATTTCCACAACATTGCAAGATCCCTAAATATGACAAATACGATGGAAAATATGATCCTCATGATCACATTAGGGAGTTTTGTACTATGAGTATGGAATTTGCGCACAATGAAACTTACCCGATGCGTCTTTTCCCTAGGATTTTAAATGGACAATCAATGGAATGGTTTTCAAGATTACCATCTAGAATCAAATCTTTTGAAGAACTCATGAATAGATTTATTTCATAGTATTCCTACAATGTAAGGAATGAGATAACAATGCTAGATTTATGCAATGTTAAACAAAGAATGGTTAATCTTTTATGATCTTCTTGCAGTGATGGAAATGGATGTTTAATAGGTATCCAAGGTATGTACCTGATCAAGAAAAGATGGACATATTCATTGATAATATTATCAGTTAAATGAGTTATCGACTAAAAATGCAATGTCCTCCCTCCTTTGCCAAGATGATTGAGAATGGTCTAAAAATAGAAGATGTGATGGTAAAGAAAGGAGAGCTAAAACTTTACAATAATTCTTACAACAACAACAACAACAATAATGACAAACCCAAATCCTAGTCAAAGAATAGGAATGTCATCAATGGAGGAAATGATGACAATAGTGCTATGAAACAACAACCAAATTTTAATCTATCAAGTCAAATCCCAAACAATAACAATCAAGGAAGCAATAAAGCCAAGTCTTTCTTCTCCAATCCTCGTAGGAAATTCACAAACATTGGAGAACCATTAGAATCAGCTTTATAAACTCTTCTTGCAAACAAAATGATTGTTTTACCAAAAGTAAGAAGTTATGAACCACCAGTCAAGCCTAATTGGTGGAATGACAATCATATTTGTAATTACCATCTGAATAAAGGACACCAAACAAATGATTGTTAGAGATTGAAACATCTTATGAAGGATCTAATCGATAATGGAACTATCACAGTGGATAGCCATAAGACAAACAAATCACACCTAGCTTTCAAAACTCCACTCCCGAATTATGACAAAGGTGAACCATCCCAATTAAAAGATGACAAAGGAAAAGCCAAAGTGAACTACACTTATACATATGATGATGTGGTAAATGTCATCATTGTTAAAGATAATCCACCTTCAGAGCCAATCAATGTCATTACGAGAAGCAAAGCAAAGGTCACCTTTCCAGGTATAATAAAAGACTCAACATCCACTTCACAACAATACAATTTAGTAGAGCAATTACAAAGAATACCCACTCAAATATCAATTTTGGAACTTCTCAAAGTTTAACCTATGCATAAGGAAATTTTGGAAAAAGCTTTAATGGAAACAACAGTTCCAAAAGACTTGGATGTGGATCAGTTCCAAAACATGGTGGGACACCTTATAGCCCCTCATTGCTTATCATTTTCGAAAAATGATGACGCATCCTTGCAACATCCTCACAATGCTCCTTTACATGTTGAAGTCACCATTAATAAAACTCGTGTCAAACACGTACTCATAGATGGTGGAGTGGGCTTAAACATTTGTGCATTAAGTTTAATAAAAGCTTTTGGATATTCAGAAAATGCAGTAGATCCAAAGAAGAAAATAACTATTAAGGCTTATGATGAAATAAAGTGTTCTTCTAAAGGAACTGTGGTGTTGCCAATCAAAATAGAAACTATGGAAAGGAATACATTATGTCAGGTTTTAGATTTGAACCTCTCTTACAACATTCTTCTGGGACGACCATGGATTCACACCATGCAAGCAGTTCCTTCTACATATCATCAATGTGTAAAATTTCCTCATGAAGGACAAGAGGTCACTATAATTGCAGACTCTAGTCAATATTGCAATAATCTAAAGCCAACACAAGATACAAGTGTTCCACATAATAGAGAATCAATATATCCTACCAAAGAAATTCAAGAAAAGTTATGGGAAACCTTTGAGAAAAAGATCAAATTGAATGATGAAGGAATGGGAAAATATTCTTTGCATAATTTTCCACTTTCACCTAAGTCATATGGAAAGCCTACAAATATCCAATCAAATATCTCAAAGAAATCAAAAGATATGTTTAATGGATCATTTGTTAGACCTGGAACCCTTGAAGAAGAAACCGAAGACAAGGACATTCTTGGTTGGTTGTACAAAGATGAAAATGAAACTATAGGAACACCTGCAGAAATCAATATTCCCATAGAACAATATGGAAATGGTTATAAAATCATGCAAAAAATGGGATATGAAGGAAAATGACCAATTGGTAAGCGACATCAAGGTATTTCAGAACCTATTTGTCCCTACTCATAATCTAATGAAGATAAATCAGGGTTTGGATATCTAAAAAACAAATCAAAAGCAACATGATCATAAACAACCAAAGTGGAGAAAGAAATCAGTCTCTAAAGAAGAACAATGGCAAGAAAAGCTACATCAAGCAGCAGAAATAGTAGCCAATAAGCAGAAACAAGAAGAAGAGATTGCAATCAAAAGAAAAGAAGAATCTTGTCAACAAGTTCAAGGAATACGAGCAAGTGCAAAATTGGAACAAGATATTCCAAAAGCAGTGAAAATCGAGATGGCAGAAATCAGAGAACTTTTTGCACCATACAACATTCTTGTGTTGTATAGTGGTATAGCCCTAGACAATGGTTTAGAGACAGATTCAAATGAATATGAATGGGGTCCAGATGTCTTATCTTGTATATCAAGTGAAGAAATAAATGAAGAGCAAGCAACTATCACAAAGGAAGACTTGTTTATTACAAAACAAAAGATGGAGTTAGAAAGAAGACAAGAAGAACTCATAATCCAGAGAAAAGAGGCATATACAAGACAACAAAAGAAAGGGGTTGACAAAGACAAAGAAATAATGCCACAAGGAACAAAAACACATATAGATCAAGCATCTAGAAATATAATAGTTTTATCAAATAAAGAGAAAGATGTACCAAGGTATGGCAGAACCATAGAAGAACTAAGAGATAGTCAAGTAGACTTGACTATTAGTCCAGAAGAAGCTGAGTTTGAAAGAAGACAAAAGATAGCAAAAGAATTCTCTATATCATGTGCACCAGTATGTCAACTTCAAAATGAAAATGAATTTATTGAAAATAATCAAGAAGGAACTTGCAGTACTAAAGACGTGTGTGTTGATATAATCCATTCGTTTAAGGGACTAATGCCAGAAGAAGATCCATTTGAGTGTGAACCACAAAATGCTAATACTAATTTTGTTAGAACTAATTGGAGAATACTTGGGAGAGATAATCCTCAAGATCATTCTATCTATGGCATTACCTACTCTATGCCAAATTATGACCATTATGTCATGAACTTTGAAGCACCTAACGATGACGATGATTATGACTTACCCCTTCTTCATCTTGAACTAATTGATTGGGATAATCTAGAAAACCCTGAATTAGATGTCTTTTCCAATGATCATGACTTAGCTATGTATCTTAATGTTGTCAAACCCATAACACCTAAGATATCTTCCATGATGGAATCAAGTAACATTTCTTGCAGTTAGGAGAATGCCAAACTTTCCAGTCGCAAAATTGAAATAAAACAAGGAAAGAGACCTACTGTTGAAAACCATTTCATGGCAACACTAGCTCAATCAGATAAAGAGAGGAAAGAATACATGGAATTCTTCAAACAAAGACAAATAAATTTTTCTTGGTCCTATGCTGACATGTCGGGACTTTATCTAGATCTTATAATGCATCATCTCAATGTGGATTTAAAAGAAAAACCAGTTAAGCAAAAGCTAAGGAAGATGCATCCACACATTGCTCTTCTTGTAAAATCTGAGCTAAAGAAACTATTAGATGTGGGTTTCATAAGCCCTGTTGCCTATCCAGAATGGGTTTCAAGCATTGTACCAGTGTCAAATCCAGATAAAAGAATAAGAGTCTACACCGATTTCAGATATTTGAACAAAGCATGTCCCAAAGATGATTTCCCACTACCCAACATTGATATAATTCTGGACTTATAAGCAGGGCATGAGATGTTTTCATTAATGGATGGCTTCTTAGGATACAATCAGATAAGAATAGCCCATAAAGATCAAGAAAAGACATCATTCAACTATGCATGGGGTACTTATTGTTGGAATGTTATGCCATTTGGGCTTAAGAATGCAGGAGCAACTTATCAAAGGGCTATGATGATAATTTTCCATTATATGATGCATACATTTATGGAAGATTATGTAGATGATATACTTGCAAAATCTCATACAAGACAAGAACATTTGAACATCTTAAGCAATATCTTTGATAGGCTAGAAAGATATCAGTTGAGATTAAATCCAAAGAAATGTGCATTTGGAGTAACCTCTGGAAAACTTCTTGGGTACATTATATCAGCCCATGGAATTGAAGTAGATCCTTAAAAGGTAAAAGCCATCATGGAGATGGATTCACCTAGGAACATAAGTCAATTGCGATCTTTACAAGGAAGATTGCAATCAATCAGAATATTTGTCTCTCAATTAGCAGATAGCTGTCATCCATTCACTCATCTTTTACATAAGAATGTTCCATTCAAATGGGATCAGAAATGTGAAGAAGCTTTTATGAAAATCAAAGAATATCTCATGAATCCTCCAGTACTGGTATCACCAATCAAAGAGAAACCATTGTTTCTCTATATCTCGATGACAAATGTATCATTAGGCACTCTACTAGCTCAACATGATGAAGAAGGAAAAGAAAGAGCAGTATATTACATCAGTAGAACACTTGTCGGCTATGAACTGAATTATACATCAATAGAGAAGACATGTCTAGCAGTTGTATTTGCAACTCAGAAGCTGAGACATTATATGCTCACTCATTATGTGAAGCTAATAGAAAAGATAGATCCACTAAAGTATTTGTTGAACAAGTCAACTTTGATAGGCAAATTAGCCAAATGGGTTATGATACTAAGTGAATTTGATATAGAGTATGTTGATCGAAAATCTATCAAAGGATAAGTTATTGCTAATCAATTAGTTGAAGTGCCTTTATAAAATAACATACCATTGCACATTGAATTTCCTAATGCAGACATTCTGACAGTAAGTACAAAATTTTGGGAATTGTACTTTGATGGTTCTTATACACAATATGGATCAGGCGCAAGAATTTTATTCATCACACCTCAGGGACATACAATTCCAAAATCATATAGACTGCGGTTTCCATGTACAAACAATACTGTAGAATATGGAGCATTGACTATTGGGCTCAAAATGGCTATTGAATGGAATATCAAGGAATTACATGTCTATGGTGATTCACAATTTATCATCAACCAAATAAATGATGATTATCAAACTAAGGATGACAAGCTCATGCCCTACAAATAGCAGGTAGAAGAGTTTAAAGAACACTTTGTAGAAATATTATTTACTCAAATCCCAAGAAATTAGAATAAAGCAGCAGATGCAATGGCTACAATAGCATCTCTCTTACAGAATCAGGAGAATCAATAGCATTACAAATTCCTCGTGGAAGATATCTTAACCCCTACCATTCAATCCTAGCATACCTACATGATTTTTCATATATCAGGGATCAGTCAGTCCTTATACGACCAAACCTATTAGTACTTAAAAGAGAATATCTTTCCTCCTGACCTATCCTGCAATCAAAGAAGAAATTTCATCTGTCAGTCATCTCACTATACTATTATTCTTGATACCTTATATAGGAGAGGTCTAGATAGTACTTTATTGAGATGTCTTGAACAAGAAGAATCTGAGAAAGTTCTTAACGAAGTTCACGCAGGTATTTGTGGCACACACTCAAGTGGATTAACACTAGCTAAGAAACTTCTTCCTATGGGTTACTATTGGCCTACTGTGGAGAGAGATTCATTCACATATGCTAAAAAATGCAAACAATGTCAGATCCATGGGAATCTCATTCACGCACCAGCACAAGAATTGTATCCTATGGGCGGATCATGGCCATTTTCTCAATGGAGCCTCGATTTGGTAGGAAAGATAAATCCTTCATCTTCTAATGGACATATTTTCATTTTGACTGCTACTGAATATTTCACTAAATGGATTGAAGCAGTACCTCTGACAAAAGTGATAGGAAAACAAATATCATCATTCATCTTGAATTATATAATCTGTCGCTATGGAGTTCCTATGACCATTATCACTGACAATGGATGACCATTTAAGAATCAAGATGTGAAGGAGCTATGTGAGTGATTTCATATCCAAGATAAGTTTTCTACTCCGTATTATCCACAAGGAAATGGTCAAGTTGAGGTATTAAACAAAACTATTTTGAAAATCTTGAAGAAAACAGTCAATGAAGCTGGAAAAGACTAGCACATTCAGCTAAATCCTACTCTTTGGACATACTGAACCATCATCCGCACACCAACAAGGTAAAATACATATTGCTTATTCTATGGATCAGAAGCCATATTACTAGTAGAAGTAGAGATACCTTCTCTACGAGTTTCCTTGAAAGGTCTTCTACCAGAGGAAGAACAACGAGTCTCAAGACTCCAAGAACTTGAACTGATCCAGGAACGTCGCCAAAATGCAACAAATCATTTGAAAGTGTATCAATAGAGAATGACAAGAAGTTATAATCACAGAGTCAAGCCACACATTTTTGAGATTGGAGATATAGTTCTAAGGGAGAATCCAAGAAATCAGCAAGAGCGAGAAAAGAAGGGTAAATTTGAACCAAATTGGCTAGGACCTTTTGTCATAGTAGCAACATATGGCTTAGGAGCATACAAGTTATCTACCCTTGAAGGTGATTGGTTTGATGAACCTATCAATTCCATCCATCTCAAGAAATTCTATGCTTGAGATATAAAGTCCTGAAGAAATCAGTAAAAATCAAAAAATTAGAAAATCCCTAAAAAGAATAAAATAGTGAAAAAAAAAAGAAGAAAAAGAGAGAAAAACGCAATAAATTTAGATGGTGAAAACCTGGTAAACAGGCGCTATCTAAAAAAGTGAGTTCTTTCATCTATGAGATTGCTTTGTGCGCTTATCCACTCCATCCTATCGCATCTATCACTTCCATCTATCTTAGCTTATCCATTCCATCTTTCACATCTGTTTCTCTGAACCATTTAGTATGCAGCTTACCAACAATTATCAATTTTTGACATACTTGTTGTAGTCACTATCTTATATTTTATCAGAATCAACCAATCTGCATTTGTATCCTGCCATGGTTTGGATCTTGATCAACTCATACATCCATAATAAATTTTAGTTTCCGTTGGGCACAAAATCCTAATTCCTTTTGCTAAGGTGATCTTTTGAATCTTTGAAAATCCAAAACATTCAGAAAACTTAGAAAAACCAAAAACACTTATGGTTTTGAAATAGATAACGAGCAACAAAGCAACAAAGATCAAGGCATTTCATGAAAACTGAATCGTGAAACTCAGAAAATGAAGAATCAACCAACAAGTAATAAAGGATTATCAAAGATCATTCATCAAGATGATTATATCAGTTAATGACCATGAGAACATGTGAATGACATGCGAGATTCGGTGTTTATTTCTTGATTTTATTGCTAATCATGTACTCTATGCGACTCAAGGATGTCCATGACTAGAGAAGCTATGACGAGACATGATTATTTTCTTTGATTGTTGTCTGTGGTTTATCTTTTAATAAATTATGTACTTGTCTAAGGATATGATCGTCAACAGATCAAGGAGGACATTCCGAGTCACACATGAAAGGGGATAATCCTTGTTTGTTCTGCAAGCAATACTCAGGTCAACTTGATTCATTATATCAAGTTTCTTATATTAACTTGCTATATCAAAATCCATGTAAGAAATACTCAAGTCATCTTGAATCATTATGTCAAGTTGCTTGTATTTTCTTACAACATTTTAAAGCTCAATGATGAAATCAAGCACTGTTACAAGATAACATATGAAGAATGGTAGTATCATTTTTTAGTTAGATCATTTTAGATTATCACATTATTCATCTGCATTATAAGCATTCAATGTCAGTTGCATTATAGGCATTTCATTTCATTCATAGATCAATGGTCATGAATAAAGATTGAGTATACTTGGACAAACAAAAACAATTTGCATTTGATCATTGCAGGTGCATTCATTTTTAGAATCATTTTAATCATCATCCATTTCATTTAGTTGCATTTTAATCATTGCATTAGTTTGCATTCAAATTAAGTGCATTTCATTAATCATGTAGTGTATCATCGTTATTATTTGTATTATCATTTCATTAAAGATCATTTAGTTACATCTTTGCACTTAGATTCATAATCATTATATGCATAAACATTAAAGAAATCAATCATTCATTTGCATTCCCATATAGATCATTGCATTTGCATCATTTAAGTTAGTAATCATTTTCAGTTGCATCCAAGGTCATCAAAACAAAAAATCAACAACAATTATCATTGCATCAACATATAAAACATCATCATAATAAAGAAAAAAATATCATAACATCATCCATATAATCAGTGCATATAGATCATCATCATATAGGGTCCATGTCTACATATAAAACAATAAAAGTCCAAGTATACAATGATATCACAAAAATAATCAATAATTTACAAAGTCCCATCAATACAAATCAAGTCAAGAATCATGACTGCCTCTCGACCCTGTGGGTCTAACACCTGGATCACCTGCACCAACATCATCATCTAATGGAATCATTCTTCAGTTTAATATCTTCATCATTCATTCAACTATCATCTATCATGTCTTATACAAGATGTATCTTTCCTGAAACCAGATGTTTTGATCATCTATCATGTCTTATACAGGATGTATCTTTCCTGAAACCAGACGTTTTGATCATCTTTTGTCTTATACAGGTTGTTTCCTTCCTAAAAACTAGACTTTATCTTTATCAATTCAATCCAATCAATCTTACCAATCTAATTCATTTCATCAATCTGCAATCTATTCACTCATCTATCTTTCATATAACATTCTTCTTCTATCGAGAGATCATCCATGCCTTTAATGCACAAACGATCTCTTGAGGGGGCATCATCATCAAATCAGTATCCAAAAATCAGTATCTGGGGCACACAATCAGGATTTTTATCTCCATCAAGCACACTATCAAGACTTGATTTAATCTTTGAAACAATATTGTCTTGACATCATTTTAAATAAGGGAAAATGTATACACATAAAAATTGGCTATCAGCAATTAAATAAATATTTTTATTTATTTAATATTTATTCTTCTATTAAATAGTTAGTTTGAAAAGATTAATTTATTTAATTCATTTCGTGTCTTTCTATTAATTAATTAAAATATTTAATTAATTAATTCATCTATCCTATTCCTCTAATTAATTAAATATCTAATATTTAATTATCTCCTTCAATCATTCGAATATCTAATATCTAATGATTATTCTTCTATCCTATAGTCTCAAAATATTAAATGATTTCCTAAATTATTTAATTTCATTTCCAACTCACCTTCCATCTCCACTTCATCTTTCCTTTGCCAACTCATCCATCATGTGGCTAAATTAATTCAACAAAATTAAAATAAATAAATCATTTATTAGCCACTTATCTTCAACCTCCAAATTTAATGAAATATTGTGTACGTACACATATTTCATAACCTTCTTCTATATTCTCTCCAACATACCTACATCTTAGGAAGGACGTGAGTCCACTTGTCCTCTCATGCCTAAATCTTCTCCAACCATCCCTAGATTCCCTCAGTCAGAAACCTAGTCAAGGTGAGATGAGTGACACTTGTGTTCTCCTTCCCTCTTTCTCTCAACCTTCATCTTTTCTCACAACCATCAAAATCTGCAGATCTGATCATGACCATTGATCTAGGCCAAACCATCTTATCCTCTCAAAGTCTATAAGATCGGGAGTTTGAGTTGAGAGAGAGTTAGTCTTCAAGTTAGTCTTCAAGTGAGTTTTCAAGCTAATCATTTGTGAAAACTTATGCATCCGTGAGTTTTAATCTTGAAGCAAATAGCATAATCATTTAGTATTGCATATCATAGTATCAGTTAACTATCAGTTATCAGTCCATTCTTCATATGCCATCTTGGAAGCTATTAGTGCTAGTTTGAGAGCACACCATCTGCAACTAGGAACAATGGAGTTAGGACACAATGAGACTTAAATCATGAAGGTAAAAATAGTGTTTTAATTTTAATATCAATTTCATGTAGTTTCATTGGTTGAGTTTGGATTTCGTATAGCATTTCCTTTGTATTTTGTGAAACTAATATGATGCAGGTAGTATTTTGATGATGAAATTCAAGTCAACATAATAATTTGTTGTCAGCATTACCTTTAGTGTAACCAAGCTTCAAAAGTTATTTGTCCAATCTAGCATACCAAGCTCTAGGAGCTTGCTTCAATCCATACAAAGCTTTCCTTAATCTACAAACCATATCTTTATTATTTGTCAATGAAAATCCATCAGGTTGTTCAATGTAAACTTCCTCTTCAAGATCACCATTCAAAAATGCATATTTTACATCCATCTGATATACTTTATAGTTCCTATGAGCTGCAAATGCAAGAAATAATTTAAATGCCTCAATTCTAACTACCGGTGCAAAGGTTTCATTATAATCAATCCCCTCTTTCTGTGAATATCCTTTACAAACTAATCTTGTTTTGTTCCTGATTACCTTACCATCTTCATTAAGTTTATTTCTAAATACCTATTTAGTTCCAATTACATTTTTGTCTTTAGGCCGGGGAACTAATGTCCATGTATTGTTCTTTTCAATTTGTTCTAATTCATCTTCCATTTCTTTTATCCAATGTTCATCTTGACATGCTTCAATAACAGATGCTGGTTCAATTTGAGAAATTAAGCATACCTCTTCATTTGCTAGTCTTCCTCTTGTCATAACACCTTGATACTTATTCCCAATTATCTGATTTTCTGAGTGATTCAGTCTTACATACCTGGGTTTATTCACATGTTGTTTTTCTTTAGTCACTGTGGAATTCTTTGATGATGCCAGTGTGACTAGATCCAAATTTTGTACCGGTGCAATCTGTATTGGTTCATTTATGATCATCTCAACTTTCGGTTCTGAATCTACAGACCTTGAATTTCCTCTAAAGTGTTCATCTATCTTCACATTAGCACTTTCAATAATTTTCTGCAATCTTTTATTAAAACATCTAAATGCCTTGTTCTTAGATGAATAACCAAGAAAAATTCCTTCATCACTTCTAGGATCAAATTTACCAACATACTCATCTCTCCTAATATAGCATTTGCTTCCAAATATTCTGAAGTACTTAAGAGTAAGAGTATTGCCAAACCATAGTTCATAAGGGGTCTTATCGGTTTCACCTTTGATGTGAACTCTATTGAAAGTGTAAACCATTGTATTTACTACTTCTCTCCAGTACACATGAGGTAGATTTGCTTCCAATATCATGCTTCTAGCTTCTTCCAGAATAGTTATGTTCTTCCTTTCCACAATTCCATTCTGTTGAGGTGTCTGGGGTGCTGATAGTTGTCTTTTGATTCCATTCACTTCACAAAATATATTAAATTCCTTAGATGTAAATTCTCCTCCTTGATCAGATCTTAAACATTTGATTTTCTTATCGGTTTCATTCTCTACCATTGCCTTGTATAACTTGAACTTTCCAAAAGCCTCTAATTTCTCCCTGAGAAAAGTAACCCAACACATTCTAGAATAATCATCAATAATTAGCATAAAATATCTATCTCTCTATAGACTTCTTGTTCTTGCCAGACCACACAAGTTAGTATGAATTAAATCAAGAACATTATTGGATTTCTCAGAAATACTCTTAAAATTTGTTCTAACTTGCTTTCCCATTTGACATTCCTTACATACCGGATTATGAGGTTTCACAATCTTAGGTAAATCCCTTACTACCTTAGTTGAACTAATCTTTACAATGCAATCAAAATTTACATGATAGAGTCTCTTATTCCATAACCAACTTTCATCAATATGTGCAATCAAACACATTTTATCATTGTTATTCAAGTGAAAGATATTACCTTTAGTCTGATTACCGGTTGCAATCTCCAATCCAGTTCTATTTCTGATTTTGCATTTTCCATTCTTGAATTGTAATTGAAATCCCTTTTCAACTAATTGACCAACGCTCAAAAGATTATGCTTCAAACCTTCAACATAATAAACATTGTCAGTATTGTGCTTACCATCCAAAGATATAGTGCCTTTTCCTTTGATTAAACAAGCTTTATGATCGCCAAATCTTACTAGACCTCCATTATATTCCTAAAAAAACAAGAATTTACTTTTATCACCAGTCATATGTTGTGAACATCCACTATCAATGATCCATTCATCTTTTTCCTCAATTTTAGTTGTCAGGGCCTGCTCTACCAATGGGATAGTAGGTGTCGATTGATCTTCTTTTATTGCAAGAAATGCCCATCCATTGTCTGTCGGCTCTTCATCAGAACCATCTATAACTCCTTCATCAACATAGTAACATGATTTATCTATGTTCTTCTTAAATCTGTATCTCTGATATTCAGGGTTAGGCTTATATGTTCTTTTAGCTTCCTCTCTCAATCTTCCATGTCTATTAGGACATCTAGATGTTATGTGACCAACTTTATTGCAATTAAAACATTTAAATGGTGCTTTACCTTCATACTTACTTCCAACTGGACCTTTAGCCATCTTCCCTGCAAATAGTGCTTCAAGCTCTACCAGTTCTTCATTTTCCCTTGTGATATCTTCAAGTTCTTTTGCATAAAGTGCTTTCCAATCAGATTTGTCAGATTATGATGATGATGCTTTGAAGGATAAATCAGTCTTAACTATAGCAACAAGAACAAATTCCTCAAGCTCAAATGTTGAAAGTTTTCCAACCAAGGTATCTCTAGATACTGATGTATTAGGAATTGTTCTCAACTCATTAATAGTAGTTACTTTCATTTTGTAAGCCGGTGGCAAAGCTCTTAAAACTTTAGAAACAATTTCATCTTCACTTCACGATCCTCCACAACATTGTATTCCTAAAACAATTTCATTAACTCTTTCCATAAAAGCAGAGATTCTTTCATTTTCTTCCATTTTCAAATTTTCATACCTGGCTCGGTAACATTCCAGTTTTGCAATTTTGACAGTGGTATCTCCTTCATTCAATGTTTCCAATTTATCCCAAATAGATTTAGCAGTAGATTGGTCTGATAATCCCATAATTTTTTGATCTGATAATATGCTCAGAAGTGCTTCTCTTGCTTTGCAATCATTCTCCAAGTCCTTACCCAATGTCAGTGGATTATGTTGATTCGGAGTAGGACCAACATAGCCATTCTTTGTAACTTCCCATATGTCTCTTCCAATGCAATTCAGATGTATCTCCATTACGATATTCCATATGCCATAGTTAGTTCCATCAAGTTTAGAACTGTCCTTCCTGAAAATGTTCATTGCCATAGGATCTCCTCAAGCTGTTAGACTTCTACAAAAAGAGGACTTAGTTCTGATACCAATTGTTAGGAACCAGAAGGACAACTAAGAGGGGGGGGGGGTGTGAATCAGTTGTCAATGAATTTCAACCCAATTATAACTTAATCCAACTTAATACTTAATACCGGTAAACCAAACTTAATGTCGGTTAATAGTTTAGCAGTTAATATCAATACCGGTGAAACTTAATGCATGAAACAGAAAGAGAAACAACATTCACAACACATAACACAAATATTTTTGACGTGGAAACCCTGTAAGGGGAAAAACCATGGTGGGAAACCTTACCCACAACCAGATGATACTACTATAGATAGTATGTGTATACAAATGGGGTCTGCACATGCAGAAAGGCCAACCGCCTAGAGCACACCGCTCAAATGGGAGTCACAATGACTATAGTAGGATGGTTAAATCCTATAATAATGTACTACTTCAAAGTGCATCTGCAATGCTGGATTCAGTACCGGTTTAAGCTCTGGTAAACACCTTCAAACCTTCCTTTAACCTTTAAATGATATCTTCTTGATTCGCTCTATGATGTTCAATATTTGCACATACCAAGTTACAATACCATACCACAATTTCACACTTCATCTCACAAATGAGATCTTGCATTTATACAAAACCTAAGACCAAATGTGTAGGTCGGCTCACTAAGAATATTACAATTAAATCAGTTACAAATGAGTCTTGATGCAATACAACATGTCGGCTTAATACATTTACAACAATATCCAATCAATAAATCATCTCCATAACATTTCGTGCTGATTTGGAATAGATAACTTATACCGGTCCATAACCTAGACCAATCTGTCGGTAACAATAAATATGTCAACCCGATTAGACCAATAACCAAAATACCAAAACCAAGTATCCAAATCATGTCTTTGACATAATCAAGTGATCTCCAGATGATAACAAGTCATCATCAGTAACGGTGAACCATATAACTTGTCAATGAGAATATACCGGTGACTATGCATATGTCACTAACCTTGCCGGTGAACACAATGTGCCTGTTCAACAATAAACCAATATAACCATAGTGTTGAATCAACAATGTAGATCTCCATAAGGATAACTATTGACATCAGTGACAAAACCAATGCAAGACATCCATGATACCAACACTGAGGAGGCCCTCCTCTTTTAGAACAAAGGAAAAGTCTCCATTACCGTGGTACTTGGCCCTGATGATCCGGCTCCAATCAGTATCTTTATTCGGAAGCTTCTAGGAAATTTTGGTCATAAGGGCCTTATTGAACCTTGAGATCTTGTGGGTTCCCAAGCCTCTCATGGCCTTCGAAAGACAAGCTTTATCATAGCCCACCAAGGCGAGCCTCTTCTTTTCTTCCATTCTTGTCCAGAGGGAAGTCTTTTGGATATTCTCTAGCTTAGCAGCCATAGCTGCTGAAATCTTAAAAAGGGAGAGAAAGTACACAGGGATCCCTTGGAGGGAGGAGGAGAATAGTTACAATTTCCCAGCACTACTGTGGAATCTACCTTTCCAACAAGCCAACTTCTTCTGCATTCTTTCAAGGATAGAGATCCAGAAGGAATTAGAGACATCTTTAACAGCCAAGGGGAGGCCCAGGTAGATGCCAGGGAGGGAGGCCCTTTGACAACCAAGGATTCTACAGACTTTATCTTGGAGTTGGACATGAGTGTGAAATAATTAAATGTTTCTCTTCTCATAGTTAATGTGTTGGCCAAAGGCCTGAGTATAGGATTTGAAAAAGGATTTCCAAGCTTTAGCTTCCCACATAGAGGAGATACCAAAAAGAATAGTGTCATCGATGAACTGCTGTAGAACATTAGGAGGCATCATAGAGGCAGGTTTAATGCCTAGTAGATCTCTCCTGTGAACCATAAAATTCAAGTTATAATCCAACACTTCAGCAAGGATGATGAATGGGTAAGGGGAGAGAGGATCCCCTTGTTGTAACCCTTCGGAGGCCCTGAACTTCTCCAGGGGGCTCCCGTTGAGAAGCACAATGTAAGTGACTGTAGATATTCATTCCCCAATAGGTTTGATGATTTTATCTCCAAACCCCATAGCTTTGAGAACTTTGAAAAGGAATTTCCAATTGACTCTATCATAAGCCTTGGAGATGTCAAGCTTGAGCACCATCCTCGACTGGTGACACTTATCCATGGAGTGAATAATCTCATAAGTAGAGATGACCGCATCAAGAATCTATCTACCTGGGACAAAACCCTTCTAGGAAGGGCTAATCAGAGGATATAAGAAAGGTTTGAGCCTATTAACAAGAAATTTGCTGAAGATTTTATAAATAGTATTGTAGAGACTGATGGGGCAAAAGTCCTTGAGGCTAAATGCCTCCCAAGTTTTAGGGACAAGGGAAATGAAGGTGTGATTTAGCTTATTGAGGAGCCTTCTAGATCTGAAAAAACCTCTAGTGGCCAGAACAACAACAGGGCCCACCACATCCCAGAAATCCTGGAAAAAAGTCAAGGGGAAACCATTAGGACTCGGGGCTTTGAAGGAACCCATAGAAAACACAATGGACTTGACTTCCTCCTTAGAAACAAGGGCCAAAATGAGGTTGTTATCTTCCCCTAAGAGGGGTGGTGGGAGGCAATTGAGAATATCCTCCCCAGCAAGGGCCCCTAGGTCACCATCTTCCCTAAACAAAGTGGCAAAATAGTTGGTAGTCCGTCTTCTCAAACTATCCTCATCCTTGACCTCTTGATTGGTATCGTCCATCAGGGAGAAGATGTGGTTTCTACACCTATGGATAATAACAGATATGTGAAAGAAAGTCGTATTCTTGACACCCTCCTTGATCCATTGGACCCTGGATTTTTGTTTCCAATAAAGTTCTTCTTTGTGGGAGTTTTCCTTCCATTTTCTGTGGAGGGTAGCTTCCTCCATATGTGTAGCTTCAAGGGAGTCACCTTGATCAATTAGCTCTTGGATAACAGTCAGTTTACTATTGAGCTCCTTTTTTTGCTTGATGATATTCCCGAAGGTGTATTTATTCCAACCCCAGACATTTCTTTTTACAAAGTCGGGCTTCTAGGCAATCTGGAACATAGGTGTGCCAATTATGTAGGTGCTCCACCATCTTTTAATGCAATCCTTGAACTCTGGATTAGAGTTCCACATAAATTCATACCAAAAAGGATGCTTTTTCCTTGCAGCATTTGTGGTATTCTAGAGGAGGAGGGGGTTGTGGTCAGAGACAGTTTTGGGGAGGGCAGTGAGCTTCAAGGAGGGGCCAATTCCCCAATTGCCCGAGATGAGAAATCTATCAAGTCTGACTTGAATAAAATCCTTTCCCTTCCTAACATTGGACCAAGTGAATTTTACCCTGTTAGTTCCACATCCATCGGCCCATTTCTCCCAATGAAGTCGGCAAGATCAGTTATGTTGTCAGAGTACTCTCGAAGGCCTCCCAACTTCTTAGAGGGGATCAAAGGAGATTTGAAATCGCCAACAATCAACCAGTGGGCATTGACACTATTTTGTATTAGAGCAGATAAGTCATTCTAGAGATTTAGTCTACCCAATCTAACATTGGGGGCGTAAAAATTAACGAGAAGGCAGGAGTCCCTCGGGGAAGAGAGTTTAGAGACCAAAAGGTTGGTCGGGGAGGAGAGAAGACTGCCAGAAAAATGGGAGGGGTCCTACATGGTAACCAAGCCACCAGAGGCTCTAGTAGCATCACTGATAACAAACTTAGCACCAGGCCAAATTTTCCCAGTAATAATGGAAAAGGAAGACATAGACATCTTAACTTCTTGGAGAAGAAGGACCATAATTTTATTTTCAAAGATACACTTCTTAAGAGCATATTTCTTTTGGGAGTTGTTGAGGCCCCTCATTTTCCATGAGAGGACCTTCATTTCTTAGCTTTTATGGATGTCTCCAAGGTCCGTTGCCTGCCATTGGCAATATCACTTACTGCTTCCTTTTGTCTCAATAGTTTCTGTGATTGGCGACCCGCTTTAAGGTCCATCCCCCATCAGGCTTTGCATTCCTGGTCTTGTGTCTTTGGGTAATCCAGCCCTCTTCAATAGGAGTCATGCAACTGCTGCATGACACACCAGGAGAACCAGGTGAGGAGGATACCCTGGTTCAGAGTGGGAAACAACAACAAAGAGAGATCTATCTCCGGGGCCAGAGTGGGGTCCCCCGCAATCTCACCATCTTCTAGTTGATCAACCAGTAAAATTGAGCTAGTCGTCGGGAAGATGTACTGTTCCTTCAGGGCTGATTTTGAGGCCTCATCCATATTCTTCATAGGACATTTGAGAAGGTTGTTTATATTCTCAGCAAAGGGGTATTCTTCCATAACCGGGTCCTCAACAACAGGGAGAGGTAGGTCCGAACCAAGAGTAGGAGTCACAACAAGCCCCAACACTAGGTCTTAATGGAATATAGGAGCATTTGGCACAGGGTCTTCAACCAGGGTCGGACCATTAAGCTTAAGAGGCAAGCGGGTCAAAGCTTTACACTGCGAAATAATATGCCCAAATTTGTGGCATTTTTGGCAAAAGAGGGTGGCATTTTCATAAACCAGGGCTTGATTCCAGCTACCAAGCCTAGATTTGAGGGTTATAAAGTTGGAGTAGTAGCTTGAATATAGAAATGAGCATAGACCAGGCGTGATTTGGTTATGGTGATATCATCAACACCAACAAAATAACCAAAGGAATTCCCAATCCATTTAAAGATGGATTCATCCTAGTATTCAAGGGAAGCCTCGGGAGCCGAACCCATACCAGAGCAGTTTTCTGTAAGTCAACTACAGGGTCGAAGCCAGCCTTCCAATGACAAAGGGATATGTTGTTTTAACCATAGGACCACCATCCAGAGAGGACATGAGCAATATAATCCTCAGTAGTGAATTTGAAGAGGAAGAGGGCTCCAGGCATGGAACTAATAGAAACACTCCCTTTTAGTTTCCATTTGTCCTTGACCCATTTTCAGACCATCTCCACCATGGGGCGCAGAGAGAATAATTTTCCCACTAGAGTATTAGCCATGTTCTGCAAAATGTGGTCCAAAACAATGTTAGGAATCTCTAAAGGCATTCCCTCCTCGGTTTGCAAGTAGACGGGGATGATGTTAGGGTCCACAGTCTTAGTATTACCAACCAACACGTTTTTCCAGCCTTTAAGATTCATGTTAACAGTAGGAGGTTCCATGAAATTTTTCTTATCATGCACAATCGACACATCGAGAATAGGATCAAAAACCATGGGCGTGGCCAAAGAGATCTCCAAAGAAGAATCATCAATCTAAAACATAGCCGGACCAGAGGGCAGATCCACCATGCGACCAGGAGAGGATGTGACAGACAATGTCAGCATTGCAGAGTCCAAAATGGGGTTCGTAGGCGGTGAGGGAAGATCCCCACCAGCAGACTCCACCATGAATAGCAGGGGATTGAATTTTGAACTTGCAGAGTAGGAGAGCGGGAATTCAATGAGGAGTAACATTGTTATATATGGATGGAGGTTGAGAATAAGGATGTGGAGCACTATGGTATGCTGGTATGGAAGATGATTAGGACACAAATCAAAGACTCACAGAAGGAGGTATGTAAGAATATTTATTAATGGGATTGCCCCCATGACTAACATCTGTAGGATTAACATTTTGTGTTGAAGTAGTCATGATAGAATATGTAAATGTAGGCACACTAGCTAAGGATGTAGGCATAGGAATGTAATGATTAGCTTCACTAGTAGGTTGAGAGTAACCAAGGACTTGAACACAAATTTTGGTTGGCATGATATTAGTGTCAATAATATGAGTAAGGTTAGGCAACAAATTTTATCACTTTACACCATTCTCTTTAATACTTCAATGAAAGGAATTGCATCGCTTTTAGAGTATTATTGACTCATCCATTATTGAATATTTTCAAATTTATTGTCAAACTTCTCCAATTGGTGAGTAGTAAACCTAGTTAGTGATTCATCCACATCATGAGAATTATGAGGAGAATAGGGATAAATGATTTCATTAGTTGTTTTAGAGGATGCACCAATATTCTCATGGAATGAGTGATCTAATTGAGGCTCCATACCCTTAGTAGTTAAACGTTGGGAAGCCTTAATTCTACAACTTCTTCTCATGGGATTATTGTATATAGGACTAATGATAACAAAATTCATGCACAAATGAGGTAAATTTGAATCCACAAATTGAAAAATATGATCAAACATTGCAATGATTGATTAACCAGTTAATTAAGAAATTCGAACGATGATTTTGAACAATAAATGCCTCTAGATCATAATATAACATATCATAATAATCAGATCTAAAAATATACTTGAAAAAATATGCAACCACAAGTTAATTTTAGAATGATAAATTAGGGTTTTTGTGAATTTAACCTCTCTCTTTCTAATTTCAATGTACACTAGCAATTTTGAGTGCAAATTTGAATTTTATTATACATACAAGATTAGATATGAGACTATAAATCAAAATTAAGCATGCAAGATGTCAAGTTCACCAAAATGTAATGTATTGAAGTATTGAAGCAATCTGACATAAATAGTAAGCTACAGTATCCAATTGTGTCACAACCTTGGATCTGAGCATAAGAAGATGTGTTAGAACTGCTCCCAGAAGTTTAACCTGATTTTTTGGGACCATGTAGCATAGATTCATCCTAGTCCTTCAAAAAAAATTCATTGAAACTCCACATGTTCATCACCGTTGAATTTGCCAGATTTCTCGAATATAGCTCCACATCTATTTCTTCTACACAAAAAGAGAGGGAAATATGTTGGGAATAAGGGTTTTCCTTAGATCAAACACCGCTTTTGGAATTAACCATGAAATTGAATTGATAAATGTAATGAATTACTAAAAACATAAAAAAAGTACTTTCCTTTTAAGGGAAAGACTGAATTTGAAATGTAATGTTGAAAACCATAATGTTTACCTTGATGAAGTTTTGTTTGTCTTCACACAAATAAATTAGGGTTTTATGTAGGATGTCTTCATAAAACATGGATCATTAATACCATCTTCAATGCTTGATCTTGACTTCACTTCTACTCCAATGCTCGATGAATTATTGATTGCTTTCTCTTTTGAATTTTCTAGAGTGTATATCTTGATATCAATTCATTAGGTTTAAAATGAGAGGGGTAGGCCTCCTTTTATACTTGTATACCCAAAAAATCAAATTAATTTTCTAGAGTAGGCCGACACATGATCTAGGTTCTCGGTCAAATTATGTGACCATTATGAGGCCCCAAGATGGGCCCTAATTAAGAGGAACATGGTGTTGGGTTCCATGGTCCTGACTTAGGACCAAGGCACCTAGTGCCATAGTCCTGAAAATTAGGGCTCCACACTTGGGGGAGCTGTGGAGATAGTGAAAATTCAAGTTTGAAAGGTGGTGCGAGCAAAATTAGCACTTCAATTAGGTCTTGAAAGCCAAAGTGCCAAAGTGAGGTCTAAGTGAGGACAAAATTGTAGGTGAGTACAATTTAGGATGCTACAGGTTTAAATCTCTCATAATACCCACATGCATGAAGAAAAACAAAAAATGCTTGGGGTTGTTTAGTGGCTTACCTGAATCTAACACCAACTTTGATTTTTATACCTCCACGAACAATGAAGAAAGATAGATAAAAATATAATGCATGTGTTCTTATTCTAAATGTATATAGAGATAAGAACAATGGAAAATGGACAACATATGGGAGAAGGTTCAATGGGATCTGCATATGGTGGTTGGTCGTGGGTGGGAAAAACAATTCAAAATCCCTTCCATGGAAGGAACACAATGCAGGGCATAGATAGTTAGCAGAGAAGAACTCGTCAGCAGACTAGGGGAATCTACAGGTATAGCCAAATAGGAGGACAGAATGGTCACAGGTAATTGCAAAAAGAAGGACTAAATGGTAAACAACCTTGCACCAATCAGTCTCATTCACACTGGAACTCTAAACCTCCATTTAAATGACTCAACAAACAAAAACAAGATATTTTCGACATATGTGATGATTCTTTTTCTGAGTATGCTTGTATTCCAAAGAAAGACATAGGGTTTTTCTATTGAATAGTTAAAAATTCAGAAGACAATATAAAAACCAAGAGTAACAATCATCGACAAGAAGAAAGAGGGTTTCCACCATTTGTGTTGTGGCCAAACATGCTTCTTGTGAATGTAAAACCTAAGAGATTTAATCAGGGACATGAGGAAAGGTGGCCCCCATCATATGTATCATGGCCAAACTTGCTCCCTATAAATAAGCCAAGCTTTCTATTAGATCCAAACAACATACCCATGCATAAAGGTCACAAAGAGACCTTCAAACCAAACACCCCTCCTAAGGAAAATGGATGGGATAATCTAAGAACAAGACGAAGTCTAAGAGAACAGAGCAAGAATGTTGCATCTCCAAAGTTTCATTACCAGAACATTTGCTTTTACCTCAAATCTTGCATCTTTGAGAAAGAGAAATTATTGGTAAGTTCTGGAACTTTACTCCCTGCTTTCCAGTTTTATCCTCCTGGGCAAAGAAAAATTGGAAAGGGCATAAAGATATTTTTTATACTAATAATGGGTCCTTCTTCTTTATTGCTACTTTCCATTCAAAATATTACAAAGATTTGGTCCATAGGTGTAAGGGTTGGTTCTGCATGGGTCATAGTCTTTTCACTATTCCTTGGGTTCCAAATTTCAAGACAGATAATGAGATCTGTAAATTTTCTCCTTTTTGGGTGGCTTTTCCTGCATTTCCCATTGAATACAGGGAGCTAGATTTGGTTGAAATATTTGCAAATAGAATAGGTATCTTTGTTAAACATGATCTCATTCCTTTTGAACTTACACATCTCAGGGTCCGAGTATGTGTATTGCTTGAAGTTTCAAAGCCCCTTCCACCAAATATCTCTATCACTTCAAAATTTGGCACTTGGAAGCAAGAAATTATTATTCAAACCCTTGAAGCAATGAACTGTCACTCAAAAGATTTGGGGTATTTCGATTCTCAATGTCAAGGGCTCAGTTTCCCAATGGTTCTAGTTTGTGAGGATCATTCTTCTGATCCCTTGTGTTGTACCTATCATGTTGAATCAAACTCTAAAACTCCTAATCCAATAGAGGGTTGTCATCAAGTTTTCCATCTCTACCGGTGTCAAGATCTTCCTCAAGCTGTTAGGCTTCTGAAAATAGAGGACCAGGATCTGATACCAATTGTTAGGATTCCCACAGATACTGAGAGGGGGGGGTGAATTAGTATCTAACTCGTGTATTGATTTTCTTGTTTTAAAACATGTAAAGTATAGTAATACTGTATACCGGTAAACAAGAAATAATGCAATGAACAAAGATAACAGCAACCACATGAAAAACACACCATAACACAGTAGTTTAACGAGTAAACCTGGTGTGGGAAAAACCTTGGTGGGATTTGTGACCCACAATATTCACTTACTGGCCAATAAGAGAATATTATTGCTATAAGAGGGGCCTGCACATGCAGGAAGGCCAAGTGCCTAGAGCTCACTACTCAATTACAAAATGGGAAGTCTCACTGACTTACAAAATGGATTATATAAATCCAATGTCTTGTACTACTTCAACATAGCATCTACTATGCCAGATCCAGTACCGGTTTATGGCTCTGCTTCTTACATAAACCCTTAACCTATAATTCGCATAATAGGTCTGCCTTATTTCGCCTAATTACATTCCTCCATGCATACCTAATTGTTCTACAATGATCTCTTATATATATGAGTCATTTTACAATTTTCCAAGTCGGCTTACAATGATTTTGCAATAATAAACAAAATAAATTACAATCAAAATTCCTGTCAGCTTTTGTGTCGATATGCTTCCTTTCACTGCCGGTCTCGGTGGTCTGTGTGCTAGTGTAGAATCTGACTTTGTTGGTACCAGTGTAGAATCTGACTTTGTTGGTACCAGTGGATTGCCTTGTTGGTGTCATAGGATTGTAAGGTTTCCATCAATGACAAAACCTTCAATCACCTACAATGTCTCATTGGAGTGTGCATTTGCCAACAATCTCCCCCTTTGGCATTGATGACAACACTCATGAGAAAAATTCAGAAGTGTATCCAAAAATTGAAGTCCAAAAATTGTTACCAAAAATGTGTGCTCCCCCTGAGTAGATGATCCCTAAGTTATTAGATTTTTCTCATACCACTACTCCCCCTTTGGCATCAATGACAAAGGTTGTCAAAGTGTCAATAGAGTGTAGTTTCCTGTTTCAACCTTGTAACTGGTTGGTTACAATCTGAAAAAAGATCCGCCAAAACTAAATTCAGGCTTCCAAGAAACTTTTTTCTATCTTTTATTGTTGCCTCTGTCCTCTGAACTGTACCGGTGAGGTGTTGTATTTGCTCTGCTCATTGTTCTGTGTTACCATCTGTCGGTTTACCTTCTGTGTTATCTGTTATCGATGACTCACTAGCCATATCTGTCTTTCTAGTTGAGTCCTTATCTTTCATAATGTTAACTTTCTAAGTATCAATGTCAACTGTGTATAACACCTTAGAGTTTGGATTTGTGTCCTCTAGTGGTATCTCCATACTCTCATTAGCCGGTTGACTTTCAATTGTAACTACCGCTGGAGTATTCAGAGGCAGTGGGGATAAGTTATCTTTTATTTTTATGCTCAGAGGTCCACCAACCTTGCCTTTACCCTTATCCTTATCTTTCTGATATACTTTGATAGGTTTAGGATTTCTATACTCTTCTTGTTTTTCTTTCTCTACAAGGAATATATCCCATCCATTTGCAGTTTCCTCTGCAACCTCGTTCACTCTACCAACCATTAGTGCTACATGTTGGTGTGCAGTTGAGAATACTGTCTGGTTAGCCTCTGAGATCATATCATCTATCTCCTTTGGTGAGTTAACAGGATAAACAACAAGTAGTTTCTCAATTTCTATTTTCTTGTCAAGCTCTACAACAGCTTGCCTTCTAGCTTCAAGTCTATTAAACAGTTCTACCAGTAATTCATCTACAACTTGCATCAAAAATTTCTTATAGATATCGAAGTGTAGAATTACACTATTTTCAACTTTCTCCTTGTCATCAACTGATAATAAATCATATAATTTGTTGATGTTTTTCAGCTGTCCATCCTCTATTATTTCATCTAGTAGTTTGTCAATTGGAGCAATATTTTGTTGAGTCCTTTTCTTCGGTGTTAACTTTTTCTTTTTAGGAGTTATCTTCTTAGCCGGGGGCCTTACTGCCTATTGCTTTTGTCTGGTTCTTCTAAGCGAAGGTGTAGATACCGATGAAGGTTATCTTTTCCTCACAACTTTTTTAAATGTAGTTGGCATATCACTTTCTGAAGAAGTTGCTACCAGTGAAAGGTGAGTTTATGGTTGTTGTTCTTGTAACTCATCTTCAGTGATACCGGTTTGTTTAAGTACATCTTCTTTGATAGCCTTTTCTTGCCTAGATCCTCTTCTCACTGTTGCTTCTACCTTCTTTACTCTTTTCTTTGATTGAATTTGATTCTCAATGGTCTTAGCACTACCAAATACCTCTTCCTTATGTTTGTTGGGTGCTTCCAGAAGGGCTTTTGCATATGTTTCAATTATATGATCATTAGTTTCATAAACCATCTCAGTAACCCAAATTGTTCTTGGGATAACTGCTTCCATCCAAGTCTCATCCTTTTTAATAACAAAGCATATTTCATCCTTATACTTATCTACAATTGTTTGTGATAATCTGACTCTAGTGTTCATCCGGGCCTTTAATGCCTGAAAGTACTCATTTATATTCTTTTCTCTATTTTCACCCATGTTGTTTAGTAAATCAGAAAGTTGTTTGCCTATCGGTATGTCAAAAACAAGATTCTTGTTACCTATACCAGGCACCTATTTTGCTATATGTAGCATTAAACAGACAAGTAGGTTACCAAATCTAAATGTCCCCTTTTTGTCCTTCTTGATCTTTCCAAGATTATCAATTAGTTCATCCTTCAACCATTCACACACATCAATTTTTGCATTATCATTGATCATGTCATAAGCACTCTTAATGCATAAACTAGAAACCGAATTCAACCTATTTGCATGTGTTGTTTTATACCCTAAAATCATGCTAATGAATCTGACATTGATGTCGGTCACATCATTCACTCTTAAAGATCTCTTGTCAGATGTTGCACCTGTCAAGTTAGTCACTAGGTCATTTGAGACCTTCTTGGTCTTATCAGGTCTGTTACCGGTGGAATGTAACCCTGTTACAGCTTTTACTGCCTCCTTAGTTATTTTTTGAAGTGAGTCTAACCGGAAAAATTCACCATGAACCCTGCTCAATACTATCCTTATCACTTCCTTAGGTAAATCCGGTATACTGAGGATTTTAGCTAATCCTAGGGTTTCGACTATTTTGTGTTCAGGTTTCACATTACCAGAATCATCACAAATTACAGTCTTATACATGTTCTTAATTTCCTCATCACCTAATTCTTCTATGTGGAAATGAATGTACATTCTAGGGTCTTCTGCAAAAACTACTCCTTTGGGGATTTGAGAAAATGCACCAACATTATCATCCTTCTTAGCTATTTCAGGAACTAACTGAAATACGAGCCTAGGGCGTTTGATTACTTTGACTATAGTAGGGTTTGCTATGAATTCAGGTACAAAAGAAGATGCCATGATTTATAAATACCTTTCTCTGCCTTAGGAATGATTGATTGCTGAATTGCTTTGCTCCTTTGCTCGAAATGCCTTAGCTCTATAAATTTCGCGCTTCTTCGAATGTTTGAATGCACAGTGAAATGAAATTGGAGCCAAAAACACTGATTTATAATGTTAATTTTGCCAACCACCACATTTAATGTTTGTCGGTTAAGTAATCACTTAACTTATCTGTCGGTATAGAAGTAATTTCAACTTCTCACCTTCAACCGAGGGAATTATAGCATGTTTCACATTTGATTGCCAAATCCTCAAAGAAATTTTCTTCAGTTAGATGAAGACTCTCCTGCCGGTGGAATGTTACTATGTTTTGTCAATGGAGTGTTACTCTATTCTGCTGGTGGAGAAGTATTCCTATCAACATTTAGTTTTGATTTCCTGACCCATTGTTTTGAGAATTCTCGCTTTACCTCTTCAACCTTTTCTTTACCTTTCAAACTAGCACCATTGTTGTTTACCAGTGAGGAATTGCTTGTACAAAATTTTGCAATATATCCAATCTTGTTACAGGCATAACAAGTCACATTATTTTTCTGAATAGCTTTCCCATAACCTATGCCGGTTTGTGTTCAGCATTGATTAGATAAGTGTCCAAATCTTCCACAAACATAACATCTTACATTCATTCTGCAATTTTCAAAATTATGACCAAGTTTGTTGCATTTTGAACATTGACCGGTGGGTGTATTGGTATTCTAATAATTTCTAGATCTACATTGATTTTCTCTATGACCATACTTGTTACAGTTAAAGCATTTGCCATTAAATTTATAAGCAGTAGGTTATCTTACTAGTTTGCCATGATCCTGTGTGTTTACAGTACTAGAGATTTCACCAGTTTCAAAGCCAACACCATTAGTGTCTCCATTAGGTTTCTGATTCTTCAACAAGTCACCAAGTTCTTCTCAGCTTTTCTTGAATTTTTCTTTATGTTGATTTGCAACAACCAGTTCTCCTTCCAAGATACCTTTTTGTCTCATGAGTTCATTTGAGTTATTTTGTGCATGCATTAGATCTATCTTCAACATATCATTTTCATAACTAAGTCTTGTGTTTTCATTTGCAGCATCATTCAGTCTTCTAGTCAAGTCTTCTTCATTCTTCTTTCTATCTTCAATTTCTTTACAAAATCTCATAGTCATATCCTGCATCTCATTCTTTGTTGTCATGTTTTCTTGTTTCAGCTTATTCATTAGATCACTAAGAGTTTCCTTTTCATCATTCTCATTTTGCATCTTTTCAGAAAGTTCTCTTATCTTGTTTCTTGAAATGGTGAGATTTTCTTGAAGTGCTTGAATAATATCATGTGCAGCTTTTAGATCATCTTCAAGTTTGATATTTTTCAATTTTTTTGCATCATAGTCTGAGAGAGCTCCTTCTAGTTGCTTCATCAAGTTTTTCATCTCTACTGGTGTCAAGATCTTCCTCAAGCTGTTAGGCTTCTAAAAATAGAGGACTAGGCTCTGATGCCAATTGTTAGGATTCCCACAAATACTAAGAGGGGGGTGAATCAGTATCTAACCGGTGTATTGATTTTCTTGTTTTAAAGCATGTAAAGCATATTAATACTGTATACCGGTAAACAAGAAATAATGCAATGAACAAAGATAACAACAACCACATGAAAAACACACCATAACACAGTAGTTTAACGAGTAAACCCAGTGTGGGAAAAACCTCGGTGGGATTTGTGACCCACAATATTCACTTACTGGCCAATAAGAGAATATTACTGCTACAAGAGGGGCCTGCACATGCAGGAAGGCCAAGTGCCTAGAGCTCACTACTCAATTACAAAATGGGAAGTCTTACTAACTTACAAAATGGATTATATAAATCCAATGTCTTGTATTGCTTCAAAATAGCATCTACTATGCCAGATCCAGTATCGGTTTATGGCTCTGCTTCTTACATAAACCCTTAACCTATAATTTGCATTATAGGTCTGCCTTATTTTGCCTAATTACATTCTTCCATGCATACCTAATTGTTCTACAATGATCTCTTATATATATGAGTCATTTTACAATTTTCCAAGTCGACTTACAATGATTTTGCAATAATAAACAAAATAAATTACAATCAAAATTCCTGTCGGTATGCTTCCTTTCACTGCCGGTGTCGGTGGTCTGTGTGCTGGTGGATTGCCTTGCTGGTGTCATAGGATTGTAAGGTTGCCATCAATGACAAAACCTTCAATCACCTACAATGTCTCGTTGGAGTGTGCATTTGCCAACAATCTACAGGTATAGCCAAATAGGAGGATATAATGGTCATGGGTACTTGCAAAAAGAAGGACTAAATAATAAACAACCTTGCACCAATTGGTCTCATTCACACTGGAACTCTAAACCTCCATTTAAATGACTCAACAAACAAAAACAAGATATTTTCGACATATGCGATGATTCTTTTTCTCAGTATGCTTGTATTCCAGAGAAAGACATAGGGTTTTTTTATTGAATAGTTAAAAATTCAGAAGACAATCTTAAAACCAAGAGTAACAATCATCGACAAGAAGAAAGAGGGTTTCCACCATTTGTGTCGTGGCCAACATGCTTCCTGTGAATGTAAAACCTAAGAGATTTAATCAAGGACATGAAACATGCTTCCTGTGAATGTAAAATCTAAGAGATTTAATCAGGGACATGAGGAAAGGTGGCCCCCATCATATGTATCATGGCCAAAATTTCTCCCTATAAATGAACCAAGCTTTCTATTAGATCCAAACAACATACCCATGCATAAAGGTCACAAAGAGACCTTCAAACCAAACACCCCTCCTAAGGCAAATGGATGGGACAATCTATGGATTTGGAGAAAGAAAGTTCAGGTTTCAACTCCAACTAGGAACAAGATAGAGTCTGAGAGAATAGAGCAAGAATGTTGCATCTCCAAAGTTTCATTACAGAACATTTTCTTTTACCTCAAATCTCGCATCTTCGAGAAAGAGAAATTATTGGTAAGTTCTAGAACTTTACTCCCTCCTTTCCAATTTTATCCTCCTGGGAAAAGAAAAATTGGAAGGGCTTAAAGATATTTTTTATACTAATAATGGGTCCTTCTTTATTGCTACTTTCCATTCAAAATATTACAAAGATTTGGTCCATAGGTGTAAGGGTTGGTTCTACATGGGTCACTGTCTTTTTACTATTCCTTGGGTTGCAAATTTCAAGACAGATAATGAGATCTGTGAATTTTCTCCTTTTTGGGTGGCTTTTCCTGCATTTCCCCTTGAATACAGGGACCTAGATTTGGTTGAAATATTTGCAAACAAAATAGGTATCTTTGTTAAACATGATCTCATTCCTTTTGAACTTACACATCTCAGGGTCTGAGTATGTGTATTGCTTGAAGTTTCAAAGCCCCTTCCACCAAATATCTCTATCACTTCAAAATTTGGCACTTGGAAGCAAGAAATTATTATTCAAACCCTTGAAGCAATGAACTGTCACTCAAAAGCTTTGGGGTATTTCAATTCTCAGTGTCAAGGGCTTAGTTTCCCAATGGTTCTAGTTTGTGAGGATCATTCTTCTGATCCCTTGTGTTGTACCTATCATGCTGAATCAAACTCTAAAACTCCTAATCCAATAAAGGGTTGTCAGGGAGATAGTGACTCATTGATAATTGTTTCCAATCGGACTAACTCTCATATGTCTTTAGTTCCATTTGGTTCTCAAAGATCTCAATGTGCATTTTCAAATGACATTTTTTTAATTCTTATTACTCTCTTTTCAGCATTTCACATTTTTTTTGCATATACTACACTCAATAGGCTCTTTTTTGAGCTCTATTCCTATTCAGGTTCAGTTGCCAACGCTCATGCTTCCAATATTGGAGTCAACCTATCCTTGTTATTCAAATAAGGTTCTTCTTTACTCGCATGCGACCACCAATATAGATGGCATCATAAAGAAATTAATCTTTGATAAACGTCCCATCATTATTATGGGTGATTCCAAAGGAGTAAAAGACCACAAAAAAACTTCAGTAAATCTAGAAAAGTTAGCTACAGAATTGTTATATTCAACAAGTACCTAAATTTTTGATGAAATTGCAGAGCAAATCTTAAACAAAGATGATGGGATAAACAATATCTCAAGCTCAGCTTGTATTCAACAAAAGATGTTTTTTGAAGAGCAACCATTGTTCAAAGATTATGAGATCTTCTCTGCTCAAAATAGTATGGTTGATGTTGTAAGACTAATGTTTATGAACATTTACCCTCTAACCACCAATCTTAAGACCCATCAGTCACCTCCTCTGCTGTTAATAAAAACTGTTATAGATGGTATTCAAAAAGGGGATTAGAACTAGTTTTTGAATCTTCCCCCTTGTTTGTAATGGAAACTAATATAGTTAATTTTCAACAAGGTGACAGTATCCAATCAGAATCAGTATTTGATCATTCTCAACCCCTTTCCATCACTCAATCTCTTGCTCATACTCAATTTCAAAAGCCTAATAAATTGAGAGGTAAGAAACCAAACAAAGTCAAGACTAAGGAGGAAATAGAGGCAGGCATCCAAACAACTCTTGATGAAAAATCATCTACAACTAAAAAGACTGAGGAGGGCATTCTTCTCTCCTTGAAAACAATGAAAATCATTTCTTGGAATGTCAGAGGCATTAACACCTTTGACAAGAGAAATAAGATCAAGAAGCAACATGATTCTTTAGGGGCAGACATTATCGTGTTGCAAGAAACTAAAACCTCTCAAGATACTTTCCAAGCAACAATTCATAAATGGTCAACTTGGAAATTTGTTCACATTCTAGTAGTAGGGGCTTTGAGAGGCCTAATTACTCTTTGGAATTCAAAAACTTCAGTGGTAGAGATAATCAATGAAGGTAGCAATTGGCAAGTTCTGAGTATACAAAGTTTTGATATTTCCTTTATACTCATAAATGTCTAGGGTCTGACTTCTACACATGAAAAATAGAGGTTATGGGGTATCTTAACGAACATCATCTAGCATTTCCCAGATCAAAATGTTATACTAGGAGGGGATTTTAATGTCATTACTTCTCCTCATGAAAAAAAAGGTGGTATATTGCCCCCTCCAAAGACCATTGAAGATTTTGTTTTTTTCATCTTGGATAATGATTTGAAAGATGTAAACCCAAAGAAGGAGCAGTTTACTTGGACAAATAAGAGAAATAATTTCACCCAAATTGTAGAAAGGCTAGACAAGTTTCTCATATACCAATATTGATTTTTACAGAATTACAACTTGGAATCTGATATCTTACCTCTTACATGTTCAGACCACTTTGGTGTTTCACTGCAAATTATTAGTTCCCACAAAAGATCCATGCATCGTCCCTCATTCAAATTTGAGAAAATATGATTTAAACACCCTCATTTCTTGCCCCTCTTGCGCCAATGGTGGGTTAGTGCTCTTTTCCATCATGACACAAAAATGTTTCACCTAAAAAGGAAAATGCAATATATTAAGAATCATATCAAAGAATGAAATGTGAAAGTCTTAAAAAACATCTTTATTGAGAAAGATACAGTAGAAAAATAACTAGCAGAGATTCAGAATCATATAATCCTTCATGGATTGGATCCAAGCTCATATGAAAAGGAAAAACAGTTGCAAGAATTATGGGAAGAGTCGTGCAAAAGAAAAGAAATCTATTGGTGTCACAAGTCTAGGGAATTATGGTTAAAATAAGGAGATAAAATACTATATTTTTTCATGCTTCAGCTCAAGCCAAGCAAGCAGCCTTGCCAATATTCTCCATCAATGATGCAAAATCAAGAAATAAGATTACAAATGCTTCTCAGATTCAAGAAGGAGGAGTTAGTTACTTCAAAATCCTTTTAGCCCCTAATATTGTTTAAAATCAAGCCCCTATTCAAGATGAGTAGGAAGTTCTGAGTACCATTCCACATCTCATTTCCCAACAAGATAATGAGGACTTATTGAAATCATTCACCATGGATGAAATTAAGAAAGTGGCTTTCTCTCTTGTAGTTGACAAAGCACCATGACCTGATGGTTTTACATCATTATTTTTTCAAAAATGTTGGGATGTTGTATGGTCAGACCTTTTGGCAGCTCTTGAGGAGTCTAGAAGAAGCTCTTCAGTTCTAAAAAACTTCAATACCACAAACATTGCAATTCTACTAAAGTTAAAGATCCAAAAACATTTGCAGATTTTTGACCTATTTCGTTATGCAATACTATTTATAAGATTCTTACAAAGGCCATTTATTTGAGACTACAGTATATGATAATAAAAATTATTTCTCCAGAGAAAGGGGTTTTGTTCTAGGAAGGGAAACTGGTGAAGGTGCGCTAATTGCTCATGAGGTCCTCCACTCAGTCCATACTTCCCATTTACCCTCTTTCATAGTTAAACTTGATATGATGAAATCCTATGATAAAGTAAATTGGAGCTTCTTGCTCAAAGTTCTTCACAGATTTGGGTTTCAGATAAATGGTGCAAATGGATTAAGGCATGTATATCAGGAACTCATTTTTCAATAATCATAAATGGGTCTCCAGTTCGGTTATTTGTTGCCACACAAGGAGTTAGGCAAGGCGATCCTTTATCCCCCTTCGTGTTTATTATCATGGCAGAATCTTTTAGCAAAGTGATCAGCCTCTACCATGAGAGGGGTACTTGGCAAGTTATTGATATACCAAATACTCCTATTTCTATTACGCACTCTCTTTTTGCCAATGATACATTACTATATGACAAATAAACAACACAGGAGGTCAATCAAATAAATAAAGTTTTATTTCTCTATACTTCAATCTCGATCCAATAAATCAATCCACACAAATCCAAAGTCTACATCCTCAACACTAAGGCTATCATCAAAAGAAAAATCTTTAGAATATTGTGTTTTCAAGTAGAATATTTACCAAGTGCATACTTGGGAATACCTCTATTCATGGGATCTAATAAGAAATCTTATTGGAATAATATCATTGAGAGGATTTATAATAAAATATCAACCTCGAAAGTTAAATGGCTATCCCTATCGGGTCGCATACTCCTCACCAAATTTGTCCTAGCTGCTATTTCAAATTATTATATCTTAGTGCTTAAAGCCCCTAAGTCTGTTTTGCATCAAATTGATAAAATTATTAGTACCTTTCTATGGAAAGGTAACTTATCAGAAGAGAAAAGTGTTCCCCTAGCCTCCTTGAGAATGATGTCAAGTGAGAAAAAAATAGGAGTGGGCCTTCATGACTTGACCAAACACGATAAAGCCTTTAGAGGGAAACTTGATTGGAAAATGTATTCAAAATCAAATTCAAAATAGTGTCAAATAATGCAAGCTAAGTTTCTTGATTCAAGAAATCCCCTTAGAATCTTCACCATTTCTAATCCTCCATATGGAACTTCATGATGTCCTCTAGAGATGTGGTAACTCAGTATATCTCTTGGCAAGTACACAACAGGGAGTCCATCAATTTTTGGTTTGATTCATGGAATGGCTACCCACCACTAGCTCAAACCCTTCAATTGCAACCAATAATCCCTATTCTCACATAAAAGTGGGGCTTAAAGTTAATAGATTATGTAAGTGGGATGCATTTATACTCAAGGAAAATCATTTGGAAGGAATTTGTTGATTTTGGGATTGAAGAAGAAGGTATTAGACTTCTCCAGCAACTCCTCTCACAAAGAGTAGTAATTTTGTCAAACATAGAAGATAAAATCATATGGGCCCCTTCAAAAGATGGTATTTTTTTAGTCAAAACTGGGTAAATAACACTACAAAATATGGTGAATCAGCAACAGGTGCAGAGAGATTTCTTTTTATGTTGGAATAATGTAGTTTTACCAAAAGCAGGTGTTTTCTCTTGGTTAGCTTTAAGAAAGAGAATTTTAACCAGTGACAAATTATCTAAGCTTCATATTTCCAATTAGTTCAATTGTGTCTTATGTGATCAAGAACCTAAAACCATCGATCCCCTTTTTATCCAATGCCCCTTTACACAACAATTTTGTAATTTTATGATGAACAAACTGGGATTGCATATGCCTCTTTCAAACACATTGTGGGACTTTTTTCAAGCTTGGCCTATCCTTTTCAAGTCCTCATTTTTTTCATGCATTTGGAGAATCATCCCAACCTCAGTTTTGTGGTCCATTTGGTGGGAACGTAACAAGAGAATATTTAGAAAGTCTCCTCCTCTGCAAATTTTGTAAGTATGGGAATCGAGGAATCAATCTCGGAACTAGTAAATGCCTATGTACAGAGCCATCATAAGTATAATTCACCCTTAAATTCTTGGGATTGAGTTTTAATTAAAGAATGGAAATCCATTTATGTTCCTCCTAATGGTAATATGCCCCCAGTTTGCCATCCAAAAAGTGACAGATCACTTATATCTAGCAACCCCCGATTCAAGGTTTTGTCAAGATCAACTTTGATGGTTCATCCCGATGTAACCCAGGTGACTCAGGGGTGGGAGTGTGCATTAGAAACCACTTGGGTGAATTGGTAGCTTTTAATTCCTCTTCATTAATTCAGGGAACCAATAATACAACAAAAGCTCAGGCTTTCTTGAATGGATTATCATTGGCTAAGAAACTAGGCTTTCCAAAAATTCATGTCGAAGGTGATTCCTCGCTGATTATCAATTCTTGCAAATCTAGAAAGTCTTATAATTGGAGCATCAATTACTTCCTTTCTCAGGCATGGAATCTCCTAGATTCTTTTGAAGCATTCATTTTATCACACACATTCAAGGAAGACAACAATTTGGTAGACAGACTGGCTAATATGGGATGTGACAAATTGTAAGTTGATTCAAGTGATGGGGTCCTGGACATAGATCTATTCCCTCACCTAAAGGTAATCATGAATGAGGAAAAGTTGATGTTTAATTGGGAAAAAGTGAATCCCTGAATTAAGGAAATGTCAATGTCACTAGGTAGTGGACTTGTTAGCCATTTGGGGATGTGGTAACTGGAGATAAACTCAATTCAAACAAGTGAGACAAGTTTAATGCAAAAAAGTGTGTAATTTGACACATTAACATTTATAGAGGCAATGTTTATTTATGAAAACCATGTTGCACCTAGAAGTTGTAGATTATGACCATATTCTGCTATGATGGCAATCTAATAATGAAATTTCAGACTTATCCTGTCTCTCATTTGGCGGCTCATGTGAAAAGAATGTTGAAGCATGTTACCAACCTGAAGTTAGATATTCGCATACAACAATGCACGACTATCGAATATTATTCATTACCTTGCATTAGTTTATAGATTGTGTGTTATGGAGACCCAATGTTTGTGCCATTAAGATTGATTTTTGGTGGGCTATAATCATTCAAATAACAGGTGGCTTATCCAGCTTGTGTGCCATGCTTTTTTCCTTATTTATGTCCGAACGCCTTTTCATTTATTTGATATTATTTCATCCCAACATAGCTCTTAGCAGAGAATTGTTGCAGAGTTTGAAGAGCACCTCATTCAATAGAATGGATTACAAACCTCATAACTGTAGGGTTAATATTGTGGTTGTGGGTTGGGAGAGACTGCACTTAAGCCAAATTACTAATGAAATTCTCGAGTAGATTTTCATTGTCGAAAATTCCCAAGTGAGAAAAAATGTAAAGAGAGTAATTGGTAAAGAAGTCCTCTTTCCTCAGTCAAATAGAATCATTTTTCCTTCATAATTGGTCTCCATCTTCCTTTCGAATGCACTAGATTTGTTGCAGCCATTAGATTTGTTGGAGGCAATTTCTCACAGAGTGGTCCAAGAAGTTTATCTCCCTCGAAACAATTTGCTAAGGGTAGTCCAAAATTATGATTTGTGGAATGGACATGTAGAGGTTGGGGTTTTATTTCCAAGGATTTTTTTGCTTAATCGACATGCACATGTCTCCCTGTATGACAATATCAAGCATACATTGGAAAATCACAATCTTTTATTCCTCCAATTCTCATTTGACAGGTTCTATAGAGTTTTTGGTTAGGAATTGATAGACAAAACTAAGAATAAAGTGAATGCCCTATTATTCCTATAATGCCCTGCCAGGAACCCCAAAGGAAAACCAACAACTAAGGGTGAAATAAAAAAAATTTTAAAGTATAAATCACGTTAAGTGCATTAATTACTACATTACACAATAATAATACAAGTGGAAGACATACAACAAAATTCCTAAAGGGTTACCAATGAAGAATTAAACTAAAAGTTAAATTCCACAATTACGATTAATTCAATTATCCATCATTACTCAAAGAACATAATAAACCATATACAATAACAGATTACACCATTTAAAGATTGAAAGAATAACAATATAATTTTCTCTTAAATTAAGCATTTACACAAATCATATAGAAAGCTGATAAATAACATCCAAAACTTAGGATTACATTGGCCATAAAGTACATGGCATCCAATAATACATTCAAAGTTAACATATTAATCAAATACAAGGTTACATAAATTCATTGATACAATTGACCACATAGATCTCCAAAGAATAATAATCTCCAACATGAGATAGAGCATGAGTCACGAACCATAAGAATGATGAATACTAAGAGGGGGGGTGAATTAGTATGCCAAAAACTACTACACTAAAACACTTACACAGTCTAAAGATAAACCGGTAAAGCAGTCTGACAATTAAACTGGTTACCACACATGCAAACCAAAATGCGAATAAAGCATTCACCCACAAAAGAAATACAACCATAACACAAGATATTTGATGTGGAAACCAAACTGGGAAAAACCACGGTGAGATGGAACTCACAAGTTACTATCTGCAGAATAGAAACCAAACCGGTTAAGGTCTTACAATGTTCTTCACCAAAATAGATCCTATTAGGAATCTCAATCTCTGTTAGGAGATAAGTCCGATTAAAGACTACCTTGTTAGAGGATTTTAGATTCACATGTGTGAACCACCTTGTTAGAGGATTTTACAAAGGCTTTGAGGCCTACCCGGTTAAGGGCTACAGACTTGTCAAAGATGTGAGTAATCAACAAGTGTTTGATCTATCTAATAGCACAAATTGCTTGGTTAGATCCAGTATTGCTCACAGCTAATGCATTCTAGCATTACTTCAGTCTCCTCTCTCTCTCTCATAGTTACAACTTGATCTTCTCAGATAAGATCATTCTCGACTCCCACCTTAAACCCTAGCTCAACATTAACCCTTTCAGCAACAACTTAAAACCCTAGACATGATGTCCTTTTAAAGGAATCTGATTTCATGTCAGTCCAATAGGATTACATTACAATTTCCTAGGTTCAATGAATCTAGACATACTCAATAACACGACACAAAAAGCACTGTCAATGTGTTGGCACCGTCAAACAATCGGTGGATTGGTAACTCATCACAAAATGTCGGTTGGTAACTCATCACAAAGTATTACCGGTTCATACAAAATACCAATTGCCGGTTTGACAAAAATGAAGACTGGTAAGAATGTGTTGTACCGCTTTGCTCCCTTGTACCACTTGTGATCTACGAACCGCTTGGGGTCGACATGCCGCTTCAAACCGGGAAACACATTCTGCAAAATCACCACTAGTCTAAAGACTAGTATACAACATACCGGTTGGAACAAATACCGGTTGAGCACAAGCTCATACATATAAAGGGGATCTCAATACAAGTGTGTGTCCATCAATGACAATCACAACATAAACATCAAAAATGCCAACAAGGAACACCTATGAAGCCAATCCTCGCATGAAGGTACGAACAAGAATATCCAATGGGAAGTGGCACTACCACCCGACCATGTGATCCCAAAATGGAATCACCCCACCATGCTAGAAGATAGCAGAGGACCCTCAAGCAAGCATAAACATGACAAGGACGATAGAACAATACGACTCCACAACTAAACAATATGACTCCACAATATTCCAAGTGACTCACATCACAATACTCAAGTGACTCAACATCACAATACACTAGCAACCCTAAAGAGAGAGTGTCATCGCATAACTTATGATGGTTACCCTAGGTAGGCCTCCATAGGTCTCGGCCCCCATCCTAGGTTATCCTGGTAACCTTTCCCGAACCTCCAGCTCCATCTAAGTCTCATGCGGACCCTACCAACCCTTCGTGAAGAAAAGGTGGTCGGTTTTCCATTCCAGGCCTTCCCACTACATCTTGAGCCTATACGAGAACTCAACCATGCACGGGGTACAATATCTTAATTAATATTTAAGCTACCCACCCCCTAATCAATTATTAGGTTATCACTTATTAACTGACTTTCGAGGGGTTATCCTACCATCCACTTTGGACGCGGCCCCCACTCGAAATCCACTCTCTCATATGACACTAACAAACATGGTCACTCTATGAGGACCCTATGGCGAAGCAGACAGCCATAACACCACTATCCAAATACAAGTGGCCAAAACAAAGACATACTAACTCTTGGTTAACCATAAGGAGAACACTACATGGTTAAGACAATGAGGTCATCATACATCACTTGGTAAAAAGATACCAAATATGCCACAACATGACGACTGAATCATAGATGGAAAATAATCACCAATAAAACTCTTTGCAAGAAAAGATAATTTCACTAATTCCACACTCAAACAATCCTTGAGAAAAACAACATCATAACACTTGCAAAATTCATTGATTGAAAATTAAATAAAAACACCCTTCATTCAATACATAATCAAAATACGTCTCTCATTTCTATATAATTTCCAATTCAATATTCCAACAAAGTAATAAAATCCATATTAAATATTTAACCAAATAAAAATCTGAATTATATTAAACATATAATCTATAAGCCTTGATTTACAAGCAAAATAAAAATAAATCCATATATATATATATATATATATATATATATATATATATATATATATATATATATATATATATATATTAACAATTAGTTTAAACTAAAATTTTAAACTAATATATAAAATTTGTTCACATTTCAATGAAATAGGAGTCACCAATAAACAACATGTTGCGAAGGGAAATGAGCATGCGGTGGGCAAAGCCCTATCCGTGGGTAGTGTTGCTACCGGAAGGCCGGAGTCACTACCTGTTGGTAGTGCTGCTACCTCGCGTAGCAGCCACTACCAACCGGTAGTGCTGCTACCCAGGGTAGCAGTCACTACCATCCCACGTGGTGGGACTAGCCCGCCATGTGGGCTTAAATTAATATATTTAATTTATTTTATATTTTTTTTTTTTGAATTTAATTTAAACTTAAAACATTTCCTGTACATTTACTAGTAAAAAGACCAAGAGAATAGAATTTCAATTTGAAAAGATATAATTTTAATAAGGAGATTTTGAAAACCAAATACACACAAAGGCCCAAATATAAGAAGATCTTGGGCAAAATTAGAAGAATTTAAAAGAGATAAGAGGGATTTAAAAAAATTCTACATTCTTCTCACACAGGGAGAATCCTTGCATCATGCAAGAGGCAAATAAACAATTTTTACCAACATAAACCCCAAATCTTGGACAAATAGAAACTAGCAATCACATAGAAAACTAAATCTATTCTTTTCTACACAAAATAGAGGAACTAAACCAAGAACTAGATTTTGCAAGAACAATAACAAACAACAAATAGAAAATTGAATCATTTCTTTTCAATATGCACACATTTGATTTGAATTCAACAAAATACAACAACAACTACTCTTCCTTTTAATTCCAACATTCAACAAGAATCTTCAAAGAGATTTTACAATTTTTCAAACACATAGGAAGAAAACTCAAACATTCAAAATTTAATTGCAAAACAAGAAGAAGACTATCCAACCTTCAAAGTAATCTAGGAAGCAAATATGTGGAAGAGTTCCAATCTTGCAAACCAAATCCAACTCCAAGTTCCTCCTTCCAAATGGGTTTTCCAAATTTTGCATTCAAAAATTTGTCTCTCCCCTTCCCGTGAACTTCCAGGAATATATGGGAAAAATATTTTTTCAACCTAACCTTTCTAGGTTAAAAGTTTTCTCCACCAATCAGAATAAAACCATTTAAAAAGTAAAGAAAAACATATTTTACCTTTTTTCATAACCAATTCTTTTCAACAAAATAAAATCCAAAAGCTAATTGAAAAGGTAAAAAGGAAAATACTTTTATTTATTTATTTTCATGATACTTTCTTTCAACACAAGCATTCCAAATTTAAATGGCAAGGCAATTACTTATTTCCTTTCCCAATATAATAATACAACTTTAACACAATAAAATAAGCTAATTTAACTATTTAATTCTAGCAACTCATTTATTTAATTAAATCAATAACTCAAGAGCATAATAATTAACTAATTACGCAAACACAAAAGTACCATCATTCACTCAATTAAATAACTATTTAAGAAATCAGAAACACGCAAAACAAGGAATGATCAAACGACGAGTCACAAAATGACAATACCAAAGCACTCTGACTCGCATACTGGTCAAACGGAAAAGATGACTGACTGACTACACTCACATGAGTGTAACTGCAGGTCAAGCTAGGGTCCAACAACTATCTCCTTCATTCCCATCAGACAAATAAGGCACGCTCAACTTATGAAACCAAGTGGAGTCGATACCCCATACTACCCGATACTTGTACCTGCAATGTCTTGCATCAACAAACCACACATGAATATAGACAAATATATAAACAAACATAGCACACACACCAATGAAGGAGAATCATGGTGTTCCCTATCTCATTGGAGTGAGTGAAGGAAAATCATCCCCTCGCATCTCATACATTTGCAAACATGAAACATATAAATAACACATCGCACATGGAAATTAAATGTGTTAGTCCATGTCAGTAATCCATAAAAACTCATTAAACATAAGTAATAAAATACTGCATGAAAGCATACACTGCATATCCAATTAAAGCATAAATTAACATCGCATAAAGTTTGAATCAATATACAAAAATGTATCCACTGAATAATCAACTGAAGTCAAACATAAGTCCAAAAAGAGTCTAGTTGAGGAAGGCCCTACAATTTCTCCTCAACATAAATGAGGCTCATCGTAATGTTCACCCTCAAGCCCTAGACCCCTCTCTTTCGTAACCTTCGGTGCCTGATCTCAACATCATCCCAGCAACCTCCCCACTTGTTAAAGAGAGTGACAAAGATTTACAACATGCTATAGAAGGAGGTGTGTCCATTGATACTCTAGAGGAAGGTGAAATTGAAGCTTCCCCACTCCCAATGGAGGAATTGAAAGATGCATAGCATCTGCGTTGAAATTAAGAATATGACAATTCCAAATTATTTTTTGGTGGAGACCGACTTCTTGGACCATATCCCATTCCTGATCCATCAGGTGGAGGAAGATGATACTGTATATATGGATGATATTGATCATAAACATGCTCATATGGAGGAGGTCTATAAGGATAATGTGTGTAGAGACCACTTGATATAGGGTCATAAGGAATATCATGAATTTGCTCTTGTGTATTGCCCCCAAATTTGACACGGGGTTTCCTTGTGTCCAAATTTTGAATATGCCTTTGGATATCCAATTGCTTTTGAGGTTGGTCCTTAGCATTGGTATGGGATTGAGTGTATTTATATGCATAAGACTTCCATAAAGGTCTGCATAGACGGAGTTGTTCATGAGATGTTCTTTTGTGAGTATCAAAAGCTTGACCATGTGTATTGGGGATCTCGGGTTTTTGAAACAAGGATGATGGTGACTCAGGCACGAAACGTGGTCCTCTATTACCTCCACTATTAGGTCTCCTTTGATCCATATTGAGTCGACTTTCTTGAGTAGGTCAATTCTCCACTATTTGGGACATGTCAAAATCATGAGGTATCTTAGCTCCACTTTGTTCCATCACTTGTAAGAAATATTGTCTATTTTCTCATTATCTCTTCGGCCAATATTTAAAATGGGGATCCATGATAGAGTCTTCCACTTCTAGTGAATGTACTGAAATGTTGTCAACATTGTCATTTTGTGCATCATTGTTGTTTGTATTATCCATGTTCTCAACATTTTGAATGTTTCTATAAATGTCCATCTCAGGTAATGTGGTATGATCAGAATTGAAAAAGACATTGTTGTCATACTCATAACCACTCATGTTTGTGGACTCTTGATCCTCTTTAGCTTCTCTCCTAGATTTTTGGGAACGGGTTTCAACCATGAACTGGGTCTTGACCAAGATGTGTGAGACTAGATGAAAATGGAAAGAGTATGAAAGAACAAGAGTTGGATGGAAGGTAAATGAATATGAGGTGTACTTGCAATGTCCAAAGTGTAAGACCAAGTATGTATATAGTAGAGTAGGTGTGGCTTCCAAAGAGATGATAGATCTCTTGATGAGGTAAGTTGACTTTGACTCCAAGTAAGACCAAATGAGACCCAAAGGTGATAGACCTTGATGAGGGACCACTTAGCAAAATGTTGTTGTATGTATTATGTTGACAAAGCAAGATGAGGACAAGCAAGTGACCTTTTGACTCAAGTTTAGAGAAATGTGAATGTAATGCAAGATGTAAACAATGATGAACTTTGTGGGACCCAAAAATAGGCTGAATTCTAGATGAAAACTCGGAGAAATAACCTAGGAAGCTCAAGAATGTTGAAACTGATTGTTCTTGTTTGTTGGACTGTAAGTTTTTTCTAATACTGAACACAGACGTGCATGTATACTTCACAAATGTGGTTACCCAACACAGACATGATTAGACACTGCACATACGCGTTTCTAAAATTTTGTGAATGCAATTTTCTATGATAACACAGATACATTTTTGTCCTACACAGACGCAGTTACAGGACACATATGTGTTTTTGTCACACATAGGCGCGTTTCTAGAATTTGAGGGCAATTTTCTCAATTTGTGAAGTTGTTTGTTGTGACCAAATCTGAATTTTTGACCTTTTTTGTGACAAGAGGACACAATGTTGATGAGGACTCTATGTTTGAAGGTGTTTGGACTCAAAATACCTCAAAGAAAAGTGTGTTGTTTGATGTAAAAATATTTTGCATACACTTGAAGACACAAAAGACACAATGTTTTGATGTTTGATCTTGAATGTTTGAATGTTTAAAAGAAGACAAGCACAATTCTTATGGTTGGCTAGGACAATAGTTGTTGATCCCACATGGGGTTTCCCCCAAGGCTAAGCTATTCAAAGCGGATACTTAGATGCTTGACCCCACTGGCTCCACCCTCAACACTCACTTCTCTGGGGCAGCCAAGCACCAGTTCCCACGAAAACTCCCCATAGCGAACTTTGTATCTCTACTAAGAACCGTATGTGTGTGGGCCACTCCAAAGGTCTAACCTCCTGCCCCAACAACTAGAAGGATTTTGGCATTCTAAAACAAAAAGGTTCTAGTAAGGGCATCCGCTCGTGTGGCCATACATGCAACACTTTCAGCTCTGTAAATACAAAAGGCTCCCAGCTGGTAGGGGTTATGCCCTACTATTGATCAAATAAATTTGATCAAATGAGTTTATGGGGAGACATAGTGTCGGTATGAACTAATCAACACACGCTACCCATGGCTTTCTCCATGGATACAATTATTTATAGTGGTTCAAAAGAGGTGGGTTTTCCTTGCTACCACTTGGGTCATTCCCTCCTCACTAGTAGTCCTAATGACCACACGGGGAGGTAGGACCTCTAGAGATTAAACACAAAGAGCCTATTGCTCAAGACACAAAAGACACCGGTTCAATTTTAGTGCACCAATTGAAGTGTTTGCTAGTCTATGGAAACAAAGCAAGCAATGAAAATCAAAAGAAAACCCTTGCCAAGATCCTGCAACAAAGATTTTTTAGTAGTTTGGGTTCTTTCAAATAATTACCCCTTCGTGCAAGCAAACAAGTTAGGTAAATTTTAGATCCAAAAGACTTTGTGAAATAGGGGCCTTTGACAATGTGAATTGCTTCAAAGACAAGTTGCACCAATTTGTTAGCTAGATCACAAGATATTAGCTCGAATAAACCAGATCTGAAATAAAAATGACGAAATGAAACCCTGAATGATGAAACAAAAATTGAAAAACTGCAAAACCGAACAGGGATGCGATTATATTCCACAAAGATGTGTTTCTGCCACACAGAAGCGACTATAAACCCCATAGACATGGTTAAAATTATCACAAACGCGGTTCGACAACACAGACGTGATTCTGCAATCTAAAAAAAATGTAAAATTATCGAAAACATAGACGCTATTCAAGGGCCCACAGGTGTGACAGAAGAACAAAAATGCGGTTCCAGAAGACGCAGACGCAAAAAGTCAAAATATTGTTGGAAAATGTTAGATCTGCAACTTCAAAAACACAAAATCTGCAACAAAAGATGTTAAATGCAAAAGGGACAAGAGTCCCACTGGACGTGCCAAAATGTATACGGTGAAAATGGAAACAACAATATTAAAAAACTAAAATAGATTCAACCATAAAACCCTAGCCTAACAACAACAAAGATCCACCATAACATATGAAGATTACTTAAGACAATTTAAATACACAAAATCATAAAGATTATACCATCATATGTCCACTAGGGTTTGAATCTCCATTCTTCCTATCTCCATTGATCTTGCTTGATATATTTGCTCTCAGATTGTATGTGTGGACAAGAGCTCAACAAAGAATGGAAATGTGGTTGCAATTAGGCTTGATTGCATTCATAGTTCTGATACTTAATGTTAGGTTCAGATGCCAAGCTAATAAGATGAGAGGGGGGGGGGTGAATCATACAACCTTAATCTTCCATAAAAACAACAGATTCAACCTCGGTAACATATACTTTAGTAATATAACCAAAACTGCTAAACATGCAAACTCAAAAGCATATAAACATCAAAAAACTCATAACACCAGATTTAATGTGGAAACCCAAATAGGGAAAAACCACTGTGGGATTTCGGATCCACTAAGAAATATACTCTTCTAGAGTATGCTCGGTTAAAAGCAAATCCTGTTAAAGATTACAAAGACATTGCTAGATGTGACCCAGTTAAGCGATTTCCATCAGATCTGTTAGGATCTTCACCTTGTTAGAAGTGACCTTGTTAAAGGATTTCAAACACTTAATCAAAATGTCACCTTGCTAGAGGGTTTTACAAATAAGACTGTTAAGTCCACTCGATTAAGAGATTTTCTGTTACTTCACAAAATAACAGTAATAAAAATCTATCTGCAACTTCACATCTAAAATGCTAAAGCAGATTCTTATTTGCTCAATACAATAGGACTTATCTTGTCCATCTGCTGGGCTCTATACTCTGTTATTCAAACAAGTCTTCAAGCTTCTATGCTTGGTAATCACTATGTAGCATCCCTGTGCATACACTTTCCCACATGCATTGTTTATCAACAGTTCCTTATTTATAAACAATTTGCCAACCACTTAATCTCCTTGATCACATTTCCCATGATCAATCATAGCCATTAGATCTTCAATCTTGACTAGGTTCAATGTATCCTTCGATCTGAAAAATGTTTTACCCCGCCTTGGAACTTGCATACATTTCTTGGAACTTGTGCTAGGGTATTGCGGTTCAATTTGAATTGTAGATCTTCCTGTCAATTTTCATTTACCATAGATTCTTTAAAAAACTTCATTCATGGCATACCAATCATTTAATCAGTTCCAGCTCATCAGCTTCCTTCATTAAATAATGCTTTTATTCATTCAATGCATTATGTTACTACTCGGTTGCAACTCGGTAAATACTAAACTTCACTCGGTAGACATTCTGCCTTCATTAATCGATAGTGATAACCTTAGGGTTTACCGACTAGGTTCCTTAGGGTTTACCAGCTAGGTTCTTTGTTTGGTAACATAGTATAGTATTAACCTTACAATTAACAACATATGTAGGATATCAAAACAATCTAAACATCATGATCTCATCATTGTCTAACTCAGTAATAGTTGCCCATTGAGTAACTTATTCCTCCCCTTATTCATCACATTATGTCTATGTCTTTTACCGACATCTTTATACTCATCAAATCATACTTCTTAAGATATGGCAACATCATACTGAATTAGAAAATCAATTTCTTGACATCAATGACAAAATAATAATATTAAGACAGTAAACATCCTTGATCAGTTATATCCATAATCATCAACAACCTTCTCAATATCCTTATTGAAATGCCAACAATCTATCCTTGTCTGTTATAATGCCAACAATCTCCCCCTTTGGCATTGATGGCAAAACTAATTGATTTGACCTAACTGATTCAGATTGTCGTGATATACTGAAATGCTGAAATGCTCTCCCCCTGTCATTAGTCTTCTCCCCCATACATTAGTCTCTTTTCTTTAGTCTTCTCCCCCTTTGACAACAATGCCAAAAAGTAAAGAACTAAAACATAATTTCTTCCTGTATGAAGTGATTTCCTACTGTTATGTGTCAACTTAGTCTCAGTCAGAGCATTTTGTCTTCAATTCTTGTTCCCTGTATTGTTTCCTATACACCTTTAGAAAACATCCTAAAGTGTGTAAATCAAAATCAACTCCTAAAAGATATTTTGTAGACTCGTCGAATTGATGCATTCACTGAACTCGGTCAGTGAATGGAAGATAGGGGTAGGACCCCTAACTTACTTCTAAGATACTCAAAAGTGTCCCTTGGTAGTGGCTTGGTAAAGATATCTGCTATTTGTTCCTTTGTGCTAACATACTCCAACACCAATTTCTTTTCTTGAGCTTCTTCTCTAAGATAATGATATTTGATAGAGATGTGCTTTGTCTTAGAGTGCATAACATGATTCTTTGAAATGTTAATGGCACTAGTATTGTCACAGAATATAGTTACTAGCTCGGTAACTTTCTCATTTATACCTTCCAACAGTTGTTTGATCCATGCTATATTGGTACAATTCAATGCTGCAGCAACGTATTCAGCTTTTGTTGTTGACTGTGAAACACATCCTTGTTTCTTGCTAAGCCAACTCACTAGTCTTTCTCCTAAAAAGAAAGCTCCTCCACTTGTGCTTTTTTTATCATCAATGTTGCCTGCCCAATCAGCATCAGTATAAACTTTTAAATCAAAATCATTTCCTTTCTGATATACTAAGCCATAATCCTTAGTGCCTTTCAAGTATCTGAAAATTTTCTTCATTGTTGTCATGTGTGTTTCCTTAGGATCTGCAGAGAATCTTGCAACTATACCTACTACATGTGCTATATCTAACCTGCTGTGAACAATATATTGTAGCTTTCCAATCATGGATCGGTACAGTGTCTCATCAACAGATGCAGATTCATCATTCTTTGATAGTTTATAGTTGGTAGTCATAGGAGTACTTACTGGTTTTGAATCCTCCATTCCAAATTTCTTCAAGATTTCCTTTATGTACTTGGATTGAGTAATGAAAATCATCTTTCATTTGCAGTATTTGTAAACCTATAAAATACTTTATCTCATCGATTAATGACATCTCAAATTCTTTGCTCATTTCATTTCCAAAGTTCTTGCATAGAGAGTCATTTCCACAAAATATAATATCATCAACAAATATGGTTGAGATCAGTATTCAATTTTCATCATTCTTCATGTACATATTGTTGTTTTCACTTGTTCTTATAAAACCAATCTTGATTAAATAAGAGTGCAATCTTTCATACCATGCTCCAGGTGCTTGTTTCAGACCATATAAAGCTTTGTTCAATTTACATACCTGATCTTTATTCTTGTCTTCAACAAATCCTTCAGGTTGTTCAATAAAAACTTCTTCTTCTAATATACCATTCAGAAATGCAGATTTGACATCCATTTGATATACCTTGAAATTCTTGTAAGCAGCATATGCCAACAATGTTCTTACTCCTTCAAGTCTAGCCATAGGTGCAAAAGTCTCACCATAATAAATTCCTTCTTCTTGGGCATAACCTTTGCAAACTAGTCTTGCTTTATTTCGAATGACCTCACCTTTTTCATTCAGCTTGTTTCTGAAAATCCACTTTGTACCGATTACATTTTTGTCCTTCGGTCTTGGGACCAGTGTCCATGTGTCATGCTTCTTGATTTGATCAATCTCTTATGTCATAGCATTTATCCAATCTTCACTGATGAATGCCTCTTTCACTATTCTCGGTTTAAATTCAGATATCAAACATGTGTTTTGTCTCAGTTTGTTCCTTGTCATTACTAGATCATCCTTATCTCCTATAATCTAACTTGATGCATGATGTCTTCTGACATACTTGGCTAATATAGGCTCGGTAGACTCTATATGATCTTCTTCATCACTCGATAATTGGACATTATCTTTATTTCCTTCTGCAGTTCTCTCAGTAAGACTTGTCAGTTGAACATAGACAAATTCATCATAATCTTCTGGTTCTTTGGAGTTTCCTTCATCATTTCTTTCTACAAATTCATCAATTTTCACATTTGCACTTTCTACTATTTTGTTAGATAATTTGATCAGACATTTAAATGCTTTGCTTCTAGAAGAATAACCTAGAAATGTTCCTTCTTCACTTTTCTGATCAAACTTGCAATTTCTATCATCTTTGTGTACATAGCATCTACTTCCAAATATTTTGAAGTAACTTACATTAGGTTTCTTGTCATACCAAATTTCATATGGTGTCTTCAAAGTTCCTTTCTTCAGTTGTACTTGGTTCAGGGTGTAAACTGTTGTGCTTATTGTTTCTCTCCAAAATGTTTGTGGCACTTTCTTTTCAATCATCAGGGTTCTGGTACAATCCACAATAGATATGTTTCTCCTCTCATATATCCCATTTTGCTATGGAGTTCTCGATGCAGAGACTTGTCTTTTTATACCATGATCATTGCAGAATAAGTTGAACTCATCAGATGTGAACTCTCCTCCTCTATCTGATCTAAGACATTTCAGTTGTCTTCCTGTTTCATTTTCAACTCTTGCCTTGTACCATTTAAACATTTGAAAAGCTTCTGATTTTTCTTTTAAAAACATTACTGACATCATCCTTGAGTAATCATCCACAAATAATATGAAGTATTTATCACCATAATAACTTTGAACTTTCATAGGACCACAAAGATCAGTGTGCACAAGATCTAAAATTCCCTTAGAAGTGTAGGACTTACTTGTAAAGCTTGATCTTTTCATTTTACCCATCTGCCATCCTCGGCACATAGCATTCTCAGGTTTCTCAAGACTCGGTAGACCTCTTACTCGGTGCTTCTTGCTTATTTTGATCAGATTATCAAAATTTACATGACCAAACCTTTTATGCCATAACCAAGTATCATCTATCTTTGCATATAGACACTTGTTCCGAGTTGAGTTAAGGTGAAATGTGTTACCTTTTGTTTGTGTCCCGGTAGCAACTAACTTTCCATGCTTGTCATGAACTTTGACAATTCCTTTCTGAAATTCTATTCGGTAACCTATATTGTTTAGTTATGCTACACTCAACAAATTGTACTTCAATCCTTCATCCCAATAAACATCATTGCATCTTGCATTGTCAAGAAGTGTTATAGATCCTTTACCTTTTACCGAACATGGTGCATCATTACCAAATCTTACATAGCCTCCATCATAATCTTCTAACATAACAAACTTGTGTTTATCACCTGTCATATGATGTGAGCATCCACTATCTATGATCCAAGAATCATTAGTATTTATATGAGATATTAGGGCTTTTTCTTCATACCTTTCTTCATCTGATCCATCTTTGATAGCCACATAAACTACTTCCTCTGTATCAGTTCCATCTGATTTATCATCATTGGAATCCTCATCGGCTATCAAGCATGACTTTCTATCTCTTCTTTTGAAGTCTCGGTGTCCTCTGTAATGATTATCTTTATGTCTATCATCTCAGTAATCTCTCTTTTTAGTAGATTCTATGTCAGGACAATTAGAAGCCATATGTCCGATCTTATCACAATTGAAATATTTCAAAGGTAGTTTTCCTTTATACTTACCTTTGCCTCTTGATAACCTTCTGGCTAATAGTGCTTCAAACTCTTCTTGCTTTTTGATTTCCTCATATAGTTTGTGTACTTCTTCCATGTTCTTGCAAAATCTTTCACATGCTCCACTGTGATCCCCTTTAGTGTACTTACTCATTCTATCATTGTAATCATCAGATTCACCAATATGAAAAGAACTAAATGCAGATTCAACTTTATTTACCGATGACCCTTTGTTATCAAAGTTACTTAACTCAAATGCATGTAGCTTACCAATAGTAGCATCTAAAGAAACTGGCATATTGGGTACAGACCTTAATTCATTGATTGCAGAGACTCGGATTGTATAACCTGGTAGAAGGGTTCTTAACAACTTATTATATCCTTTTCTTCAATAGTTCCACCTGCTCCTTTGATTTGATTGACAATCTCCTTTAGTCTTGTACTGTACTGGGTTATATTCTCATCTTCATTCATCCTCATAGATTCAAGTTGTCCTCTTAGAATATCCACTTTTGCTCTTTGAACATGTTCATCACTGCCATACATAGATATGAGATTTTCCCATATTGCCTTTGCATCATTGCAGCCTTCTAGATCATTAAACTTTGAGTCGGTCAATGCAAATGTTATTTCAATCATTGCTTGGATATGTTCTTGTTTTTCTTTTATCTCATCCATTGTCAATGGATAGGTGCTCGGTGTAATGAAATCATTCTCCAGATAATATACAGCATATTCTCCAACTCCTGATAGGTGCAGCTTCATCCTTTTCTGCCATGTAGAGAAACTTGACTTGTTCATCTTCGGTGCATCCCACTTATACATCTTTGGATCTTTGCCTCAAGTACCTTTAAACTTTTCCTTCCGGAGTCCAAATCTCGGATACCAATTGATAGTTCTGATACTTAATGTTAGGTTCAGATGCCAAGCTAATAAGATGAGAGGGGGGGGGTGAATCATACAACCTTAATCTTCCATAAAAACAACAGATTCAACCTCGGTAACATATACTTTAGTAATATAACCAAAACTGCTAAACATGCAAACTCAAAAGCATATAAACATCAAAAAACTCATAACACCAGATTTAACGTGGAAAGCCAAATAGGGAAAAACCACTATGGGATTTTGGACCCACTAAGAAATATACTCTTCTAGAGTATGCTCGGTTAAAAGAAAATCTTGTTAAAGATTACCAACACATTGCTAGATGTGACCCGGTTAAGGGATTTCCCTCAGATCTGTTAGGATCTTCACCTTGTTAGAAGTGACCTTGTTAAAGGATTTCAAACACTCAATCAGAATGTCACCTTGCTAGAGGGTTTTACAAATAAGACTATTAAGTCCACTTGATTAACAGATTTTCTGTTACTTCACAAAATAGCAGTAATAAAAATCTATTTGCAACTTCACATCTAAAATGCTAAAGCAGATTCTTATTTGCTCAATACAATAGGACTTATCTTGTCCATCTGCTGGGCTCTATACTCTGTTATTCAAATAGGTCTTCAAGCTTCTGTGCTCGGTAATCACTATGTAGCATCCATGTGCATACACTTGCCTGCATGCATTGTTTATCAACAGTTCCTTATTTATAAACAATTTGCCAACCGCTTAATCTCCTTGATCATGTTTCCCATGATCAATCATAGCCATCAGATCTTCAATCTTGACTAGGTTCAATGTATCCTTCGATCTGAAAAATGTTTTACCCCACCTTGGAACTTGCATACATTTCTTGGAACTTGTGCTAGGGTATTGCGGTTCAATCTAAGTTGTAGATCTTCCTGCCAATTTTCCTTTACCATAGATTCTTTAACAAACTTCATTCATGGCATACCAATCATTTAATCAGTTCCAGCTCATCATCTTCCTTCATTAAATAATGCTTTTATTCATTCAATGCATTCTGTTACTACTCGGTTGCAACTCGGTAAATACTAAACTTCACTCGGTAGACATTCTGCCTTCATTAACCGATAGCAATAACCTTAGGGTTTACCGACTAGGTTCCTTAGGGTTTACCGACTAGGTTCTTTGCTCGGTAACATAGTATAGTATTAACCTTACAATTAACAATATCAAAACAATCTAAACATCATGATCTCATCATTGTCTAACTCAGTAATAGTTGCCCATTGAGTAACTTATTCATCACATTTTGTCTGTGTCTTTTACCGACATCTTTATACTCATCAAATCTTACTTCTTAGGATATGGAAACATCATACTGAATTAGAAAATCAATTTCTTGTCATCAATGACAAAATAATAATATTAAGACAGTAAACATCCTTGATTAGTTATATCCATAATCATCAACAATCTTCTCAATATCCTTATTGAAATGCCAACAATCTCTCCTTGACTGTTATAATGCCAACATGCATATGAAAGTTTGAATGCGTAGTTGAGGAGGGTTGATAATGAAGGAAGCATCCTCTTATATAGAAGACACTGTAAGAAATGAACGGATAAGATTAAGAGGTGTAAAAGATTGATGGCCGGCTAGGATTAAAGGGTTGGTAGAGGAATTAAGAAAATAATGAGAGGGTAGGTAGTGTAGGAATTAAGAGATGAATGACATCTGTCATGGGTAGAAGAGGCTAATGAATTAATTAAATAAATAAATATTTATTTAATTAATAGAGGAAACGAGATCAATTAAATAAATAAAAGTATTTATTTATTTTACGAAAAGGACAATTTAAATAAATAAAATTATTTATTTAAATGAGGAAAGACTAGAAAAGGATAAATGAATTAATTAAATAAATAAAAATTTATTTAATTAATAGAAGAATTAGGCTAAAATAATTAAATAAATAAAAATATTTATTTAATTAGACAAGACAATTTTAGGTGTCTACGGGAATAATTGGCAATAAGATGTACTTGGGTTTGTTTGAACTGCAACAAAAAGAACATAGGTACGAGGGTTTTTTGATCTGTGATCTCATGAAGGAATCTTTGTTTTCGCAACTATGGTTTTAGACGACTATTCATCATGATAGACATGATGGCTGGCTTGTGCACAATAAAACATCAACTTTTTGTATTTTTGGGCAAAGATAATTCCCCCTATACCACTTCCCTGATGGTCTCATTACTACTCATGGTCTCTTTTAGAGGGATTTTGGAGATTATTGTATAAATCTCTCGCTCCCCTCTTTTCTTTTGGGCATGTAAAACCAAAGCTCATCGAATTTGTAATTTTTTATTTCCTTCTTAAGTGAGGTTGATATTTTCTATTTCGAGCCTTAATCGAAGTTTTTCTTACTAGCTCTTTCTGCCCAAGTTGCCCTTTGAACCAGTTTTTGTACACTTATATAAAAAATCAATATACTAGTGGCTTGCAACTTTTGCCAAAAAAAAAATGACAAAATAAAAGAGAAGCAATGTGAAAATATCGAAGTGCTCATAGGCAAAAAGAATTCCCATACAACAATAATAGAAACTAGAAAGATGTTACCCGTAGAGGCTTGAGGAAGAAAAGTAACAAAGAGAGACCTAATAAAAATATGGTGGAGCATTGTAGAGAGTTGTGTGTGATCCTGAGAGTGTAAGAGAGCCAAGAGAGATAGAGATAGTTCACAAAATGAAGGATATTGAAGATGGAGAAAAGGTAGAAGACATAAATACATAAAACAAATGAAAGATGTAACTTGCATTGCCTTTTATATTATCATCTCATGGATTGAGCGGAAGTAGAAGTGTCCTTCTCCAATTGATTTTATCCTTTTATATCGTATTGTTGTATGGAATGCGATTTCTTATTGGGTGATAAAAATGAGAGAAAAAACCTCAATTTATATATTTTTGATGGGGAAAATCAATGGCTAAGATTCAATGTCAAAAGAATGGCTAGGATTGACTGAAAGAGATGGTATGGATTGAAGGCTTATCCTTGTGGCAAGTTTCACAAGGAGAACACATGAGAATGGCATGTGTCATAGGTGTAAGAGATAGGTGTGCTCATATGTGTGAGCACACATGGGGAAGCTCATGAAAGGGACATGCCTATGACATGTATAAGAGGTAGGGTGGCTTGGGAAAGTGACATATCCATGACATCTATAAGAGGAAGGGTGGTTACGAGGTGATCTCTCCATTCTCACACATGTGTGAGAAAGAGGGTAGGGACAATTGTTGCGTGATGGGAAGTTTAAATCTTGATCCATGTAAATGGATTTAATGGCTAGTATTGAGTGGATAGGGATTGACCGTGTGTAATGCCCACCAAAATACCCCAGAGAAATATAGCTAAATACACACTAATAATTTTTAATTATTTATCAATACAACACATAACATCACTTAAGCAATGCAGCGAGCACACATCAACATTTAAGTGTTACGAACATAGAATAATTCACCCAAACTATTAATCAATTACGCAAGTAGAATATAATAAATCATTACTACTAACTCCCTAGGGTATCTCAACGCCATTACTTAATCTACCTACATAAGAAATAAACATTTAATTTCTTCCAGATCAATACCTATTAATCTTAATCATTATTCAAGCATAGGTGCAACTTAGCAACTCCTAACATTCATGATATGCAGCTTGCTTCACCATTCATATAATATGAGATTCTATCTATCAATGCATAGCTATTTCCCTTTTTTTCCCTAGGTTCATTTTATACACCAAGTCCAAATGTTCTTGTTACCCTTAACCAACCTTCAACTATTATGATCACCATTCACATACTACGATTAACCCTTACAATATCGTTAACATAATTTTCCATTCACAGTTAGCTTCCACATACTCATTTATGATTCTATGCTCCTAGCATGTCTATCACTTAATCATGATTCCTAAAGTACATAATGCAACAATCACAATGTCTTCCTAAACATTTAATCCATAGCTCATTTAATACTCATAAAGTCTCTTACGCTATATCAATTATTCTACAACATCTTATTACAAATTAAGTAACTACACGGATTCAACTCAACACAACTTAAAATGCATTAATCCTAATATCCATAACAACTAATAGCATCTACAAAATGGAGTTATAATCTTAAACCATCACATATAATACAATCTAATCCTTTGATAGACAAGCATCCATTTTACCATCTACCCATACACTTACTAGTAATTTTCATTAATAAGATTAGTAATTCGTTCATTAAGAACATCCATACAATATCTTCATAAAGAACATTCATTTACAACCCAAGCATTATAAGATTTCAACCCTACCATTAGATCACTGACTACAAGGTATGATACTATAAGTTCAAATTATTCAATCACAAATCATAAACATGTCTTAAGATATCTTCCATTATTACTCATACTCATGCATCCTACCAAGGCATGGCATTTCTTCTACTTAAAGCATTAGTTAAAGACATCATTTCTAGGCTATTACCATTATCATAACATTTGCACAATTTCCTTTTAACATGGCTCATCAAGAATACAAATTGTATCATTTAATTCCAAACCATATTACTTATTCACATCTCATGCAACCATTTCATTTAATATATAAATGTGTTACAATACAACTCAAGGTCCATCATTACAATCATATACTATAACCCAAGAACCATTTCTCAAGAGCATGATTTATTTTACAACCATTACAAGATAACTTCATTACATAAATCATGTCATCTTTTACATTCTTGCTGTAATTATTATCCATGAACTATCTGAAGAAGCATCCTCATCCACGCAAGAAGAATCCAAAGATAGGAATACCCCAATGGTTTAAAAGCACCAACCACTCGACCATGAGGAACCAAAGGAACCACCCCCCATGCTAGGAGATGACACAAGGTCCCAACACACACTCTACATCTAGGCTGACACTCAAAACCAAAGAGACTAAAAAAAAATACAAGGACACTCAAGCAAGCACCAATCACAAGAAAGCACAA